>NC_081826.1:33480625-33783750 GCF_030867095.1 Alligator mississippiensis | reverse complement strand
GGCACGTGCCCCTTGGGAAGAGCCTGGCATAGCTCCCTACCCTGCAGTCCTCCAGGGGTGCACATAGGAGCAAGAGCCATGGCCATGCCCCATGCCGCGCACCCACTGACAAGTCCTCCCCGCTTTGCTTTCTGCTGCAGCCCTGGGAGTGGCCGATGGGCTGCACTGTGCCCCTACCTCCGCCCCTTTACTAGTCCCAGCCTTATTCTAGTCCCTCCCTCCCTCACCACTGTGGGAACGTATTATTATTTTTCCTGATTTAAACAGGTTTTCTTTCCTTTTCCTTTTATCCTGATTTCAACCCAGTTTTTATGTCTGGAAGATAAACCCTGAAAAATTCCCAGAATTTTTTTTTGAAAATAAAAACTGAAAATGTGGAACACTATCTGTCTTCCTACCTTATCTTCAGGATCTCACACAGATATCTCATGTGGAAGCTGTTCATTTTCTTGACGTGCCTAGCATATTGTAGTCCATGTTTCTGAACCGTAAAGCAGGGAAGACAGCTCACAAGTCTCATAGATTCACATCTTCACCTTAGATGATAGTTTGCTGCTATTTCACGCACATTTGGGTAATAGCCCCAAATTCTTAGATGCTTTTTTGATTCTGCTAGTCAGTTCAGTCTGAAGTTCTAGATTCCTGCTTATTGTAGGACCCAACTGGCAAAAACTGTCAACAACACCAAGAGATTTATCCTTCAGAGTGATGTCGGGTATCAGTTCTTTCACCCTTTAGTACACCGTCACAGTCTTCTTGAGACTAATGGCCATCCCGAATGACATTTCCAAAATAAAGGAGGGGATGATGCAATAGAGGAGAGCTTTGCCCTACTTGTGGTCCAAATGCTTTTTCCTCCTTACTGATGGAAGGCAGGGCAGCATGGCACCATAGAGATTAACTAGTTCAGAGAAGCATGAGGTTTCATGGGCAACAACCTACTTTGTCAGATGCTATAAACTATAACTGTTTATCAAAGTAGGTACAAACAAACCATCTTGATTTGTAGCATCTGACAAAGTAGGTTGTTGCTTATGAAAGAACATGGTCTGAATCAGTCTCTGACCAGTTAGCCTGCTATTTGCCTGACTGCAGACTAACACAGCTAACTACCCATGTCTCCTGTCTCATAAGGAAGGTGGGCCCCAGGCTGTCACAGAAGGAGCAAGAGGCAGTGTAGCAAAATCCTGTAAGGAGTAGCAGTAAAAATGGTGTCTGGTTCCAGTGCTTTTCTATCTGTAATTATGGTTGGTTTATGGAAGCCTGATCTCTGTGGTCCATGTCATGTGTATCACAACAAACTGTTCAATATTTATATTTTTTATTGTTGCAAAGCTAGTGAACAACCAGGCAATGTAAAAACATATTTCATTTAAGAGGCACTGTTAAAGGATTCACTATTAATTATAAAGTGTTTATTGATATTAAAGACATCAGTTTGTACACTTTTTAATACCCTGTCAGGAATTAATATTTGTTTAGTGCAGATATGACTGAAAAAAACTTTTTATTTTTCTCTCCTCTGGAATAAGTTCTACATAGTGACAGTCAGATGAAAGGACTTCAAAAAGTGCAGTATTGCATGTTTGAGGCAGGTGAAATAAAAACCTAATCATTGACATTATACCTATTTTATAAAGCAGTATATAAGAAGACAAAAATTGAATTGGTGAAATGTCATTCTGAGTTTTTTCAAAGATGACTAATACCCAGGAAATTTAAATCTGGCTTATAAAAAGTTTGAAATCTGAGTGTCTATGAAACTACAGTATTTCTAATAATCTATTAGAAGTTGGTATACTCGGATTTTTTTTTAAACATTCAAACATATAGTACCCTGCAGAATCTCATTCTCCGAAGCGTACCTGATCTTAACTGCAGTCTGAATCATAATTAAGTGCTTTGTTATTTTTATGCTGAACAACTTGTTTTCCTTCAGTTATTTCACCAAACTTATGTTTGTTCCTTTTGAACGTAAAGCCTAGCATAAGATTGTATCTTCTGAAAGAGGTAACTAGAGCAATAAAAATCAAACCTAATGAGCCTTAACAAGCCAAAGATAAAATCTACCTTGATTTAGAGAGCATGAAGGATTTTTTTTTTAATTTTAACAATTAAGTCTTTTAGTGAGCAATATGTAGGAGAGATGTGGAGAAATCAGCAGAACTTGAAATTGTTCTATTTTTGCAATAGACTCTGATATTTTAGTCCCTGTGCACAGATGATACTACATAGTTGTCATCATTCTCAGAATCAAAAATAGTTCTAATTTCCTTTCTGTGTTTTCTTGCTGTTTGTTTCCCTTGTTCTTTCTCTTGTGATGTCAAGTTTTTTAATTTGTTTTTGTGGACTTTGGTTCTCTTGACAGTACCGTTCTACTGTGCTTCATGATTCATTGTGTAACAAGCCAGGTACCGATAAATACAGCAGTAAAATCTGGCATCATCTACAAACCAAATGCAGCCTGTCAGGCCAGTGCAGCAGAGGTGATCTTCAAATGAAGCAATAAAAACACAGAGTGATTCAGCATTCACCCTGGAAGAACAGAAGTTGATTCCTGTGCATTTGATTTAACTCTGAAATAGTGGTTGTAGAGAGGCAGACTGTGATATAGATTATAGAGTAGTCTTGGTTTTGTAAGAAGAAACCAAGTCAGTGAGGAGTAAGGACACTTTCACTGTTAGTGTGATATTTTTGCTTTGTTTTCCATTGCCCCCTCGCTCAAAGGTAATCTCGTAAATACCATATTAGGTATCTATGTAGCAACTTAGGCATTTAAATGACTAAAATGGGCATGTACTCTAGGTGCTTAAATAGGCACTCACAATTATTCGCTTTATTTTGAGATACGTCTACTCTAAAGGAAAAGCTATAATTATTTTAAAAATCCTGTCTCAGTCAAGTAAAGTGGCAAACTCTCATGGTCTTACAAACTGAAAGAAAGCTCCCTGGTTCATGGTCTCTTGCCTGAAATCTCCTGGCCCTACTATTTTTAATATATTTATTACTATATTTATTATTTTTTCACATCTAACAGATATACAGTTTTCCTGGAACTGTAAAACAACAGAATAATGCCAAGGTTTTCTAAAGGGAGTAGTAGGTATGCTGGAGGGTAGGGCTAGGATTCAGAGTGGCCTAGACAAGTTGGAGGATTGGGACAAAAGGCATCTTGTGATGTTCAACAAGGATAAGCGCAAAGTCCTGCATTTAGGATGAAACAGTGCCATGCACCAGTGCAGGCTTGGGGCTGACTGTCATGGCAGCAGCTCTGCAGAAAAAGACCTGGGGGTTACAATGGACATTAAGCTGAATATAAGCCAGCAGTGTGCCCTTGTTGCAAACAAGGCTAACGGCATACTGGGCTCCATTGGTAGGTGTGTTGCCAGCAGGTCAAGGGGAGTAATTATTCCCCTGCATTCAGGACTGGTGAGGCCACATCTTGACAGAAAAGATGTGGACAAACTGAAGAGAGTCCAGCAGAGGGCAACAAAAAAGGGGGGGGGGGGACGACACATGACTTATGAGGAAAGACTGAGGAAACTGGGCTTATTTAGTCTAGAGAAGAGAAGACTGATGGGGGACTTAATAGCAGCTAGACTGTTCTCAGTGGTGGCAGATGACAGAACAGGGAGCAATGGTTTCAGTTGCAGTGAGGGAAGCTTAGGTTAGATATTAGGAAGACTTTTCTCACTAGGAGGGTAGTAAAACACTGGCACAAGTTACCCAGAGAGGTAGTGGAAATCCTTGGGGTTTTCAGGACCTGGCTACACAAACCTTTGGCTGGGATGATCTACTTGGGGATGATCCTGCTGAGCAGGGGTCTGGACTAGACTAGACTGACGTCCCTTCCAACCCTAACTTTCTATGATTCTGTGATTTCTGAGTACCTTGATTTTTAGGCACTTAGCCTATGACACATGAAAGAGTTGATTTCGAGAAAGTTCTGTGCATCCGTTCTCTATAAATCTGGTCCGACAAGTTAGATCCAAATAGGAACTTAGACACTTAATAACTATTCTTAGTAACCTTAGTTCAAAATGTCAATAAAGGAAATCCATTCTCAGTGACTGCCTAACTGAGGAGTCTTGTTAGTCTCACTAGGCACCTTCTTCTTTAACTTTAAGGCGTCTTAGATGCCTGAAGCTGTCTCTTCATGTGCCCAGAACTGCCCTGGAGTTAGAAGCCTATCTCCTGCCTAGACTTGACTGGGCTCTGGAATCTACATGTTCCTGCACTTAGGTGTCCTGAGTAGCCTGATGTTCTCAGAGCATATCTACCAAGCAGTAACAGGATCAGGTCTCTCACAAAACATTATTGTGACTGCTGGCTTTTTAAAATGTGATTGCTGAAAGAGGTACTGAAATCCATCCTTGTATAGAACAACCTGGAAGTGGAAGGTCAACGTTCTAGGTCCTCCCCAAACTAGAGAGGTATTGCCTAGGACAGACATGCTAAAGGTAAACCTGAATTTGAGGATGATGAGATTCTCTGTTGAAGCTGTGCCATTGGGTAGTAAGGAATACAAGGGTTATGAGCTAGAAATATGGATAACTTTATTGTCCAGTGGTTAGGACACTTAGGTGAGCGTGAGAAAATCTTGGATTCTTAGTCCTTATTCTCAGGATTATCTGTTTTTCTATCCAATGAACATTTAATGCAAAATGGATGATCCAGGGACAAGAATCCAGAATTCCTCCCTTATAGTTGACTGCCCTTATCACTAGACTACAGGGTCATGCTTCTTTTTAGGAATGTCATGATTCCATGTATTCCTTTCTACAAAATGTCATACCTTCAACAGAATGCTAATGATTCCATCCAGCCTATGTCATAGCATGGTGGCTAGAAGATGAATGATCATAGAAAAAGCTTAGTTTAAGGAATGCAGAATCTACATATCAGCATGGGAAAACAGCCTGTGTTTAGCCCATGTAAGGTGAGAAATTTCAAGTGTATGATTGATACAGGAAACATTCACCTGTATTCGTCTGGTTTTTAAAAGATGTTCAAAGGTGAGAGCTAAGAAGGTAGGAAATGCAGGTTTGAATTCCTTTGGGATCAGGATTTGAACCTCTTTCCTTTTTCAGATGTGTGGTAACCTCTAGGCATCTGCATTTTTAAAAGAAAGCAGTCACAACAGCATTACTTGAAAGGTAGGCACCAGCTCCATTATTTTCTTTTGCAGCTATACTCAAAAGAAAAATGGTGAGGTCTCACACATGTCTTTCAAAGAACAGATAAGAGCCTACCTTCAGAAGAGGGTTCTGGGCTCTGGATCCTGAATGGATGGAGGTCCCTGCATGCAGTCTTGATTCATGCATGGTTACTTCCAGAGCAGATGTAGGTATTTAGATACACTGCTGTGTTCAGCATTTCTCACTGGTTACTTTTTGAAAGTGCCCTGGATATTTTAGATCCCATTTCGAAGTCACTGATTTTCCCCATGCATTATTTAGGGAATCAAGCATAGATTCATAGATGTAGGGTCGGAAGGGACCTGAGCAGATCATCAAGTTCAACCCCCTGCCCTGGGCAGAAATGAATACTGGGCTTATATGACCGCTGGTAAGTTTAAGCTCATATGACCTCCGCTAGGTAATTATCAAGCCTTCTTTTAAAGACCCCTAAGGTAGGAGCCAACACCACTTCCCTTGAAAGCTGGTTCCAGATCCTGGCCGCCCTGACTGTGAAGTAGTGCCTCCTGATGTCTAGCCTGAATCTACTCTCAATCAACTTGTACCCATTATTCCTTGTTACTCTAGGAGGTGCTTGGGGGAACAGGGTCTCACTCATTCCCCTCTGGTCCCCTCAGGTAAGTTTATAGACATGCACTAGATCCCTTTTCAGCCTTCTCTTATGGAGGCTGAACAGGTTCAGGTCCCGTAGCCTCTCCTCGTAGGGTCTGCCTTGCTGCCCCCTGATCATGTGAGTGGCCCTCCTCTGGACCCTCTTGATGGTGGCCATAACCCTCCTGAAGTGCGGCGCCCAGAACTGGATGCAGTACTCCAACTGCGGCCTGACCAATGCCGCATAGAAGGGGAGGATCACCTCCTTGGACCTGCTCATGATACATCTGTGGATACATGACAAGGTGTGGTTAGCCTTACTGACTGTGTCCTCCAGTTGGTGGCCCATGTTCATTCTAGAATCAATAAGGACTACAAGATCTCTTTCTGCCTCTGTGCTTTCGAGAAGGGAGTTCCCCAGCCTATAGGTATGCTGCTGGTTCTTTCTCCCTAGGTGCAGTCCCCTGCACTTGTCAGTATTGAATCCCATCCTATTCACATTTGCCCACCTTGTCCAAGTCCAGTTGTATCCTGTCTCTCCCTTCTAGTGTGCCCACCTCACCCCAAATCTTGGTGTCGTCAGCAGATTTGAACAGTGTGCTATTCACCCCCTCATCCAAGTCACTAATAAAGAAATTGAATAGTACAGGCCCGAGGACCGAGCCCTTGGGGACTCGACTGCCCGCCTTCCTCCAAGTCGAATATGACTCATCCACTCTCTGGGTGCAGCCCCGTAACCAATTTGTGACCCATCTGACTGTGTAGGCATCAAGCCCAGTCACCTAGCTTTTTAATGAGAATGGGGTGGCAGACAGTGTCCAAGGCCTTCCTGAAGTCCAGAAAGACTACATCTACTGTGACACCTGCATCCAATGATTTTGTGACCTGATCGTAGAAGGCAATCAGGTTGGTCTGACAGAACCTGCCCCTAATGAACCCATGCTGGTTGCCCTTGAGCATCATCCCCCCTGCTGGTCCCTCACAGATGTGCTCCTGGATAATTTTCTCAAAGAGTTCCCCCAGGACTGAAGTAAGACTAACAGGCCTATAGTTGCCTGGGCCCTCCCTCTTCCCTTTTCTGAAAATGGGGACCACATTGGCCTTCCAGTCTTCTGGCACCTGGCCAGAGCACCACAAGTGCTTGTAAAGCTGTGCCAGGGGCTCCACGATGACCCCTGCCAATTCCCTCAGCACCCTGGGGTGGAGAACATTTGGACCTGCTGATTTGAACACGTCCAGCCCCTCCAGAAGTTCCCTAACTCGGTCCTCCCTGACCCTAGGCCTGGCGGATTCTGTCCTGAGTCCGTCTTGAATCCCGGTGGGGTAGATGTCCCAGTCCTTACTCAGAAAAATGGAGGCAAAGAATTTGTTAAAAAGGTCTGCTTTTTCATCTGGTGTAAACATCAGATTGCCAAGCGTATCCTGCAGGGGCCCCACATTGCCTGGTGCCTTCTTTTTACTCTCTGTGCATTTGAAAAAGGACTTTTTGTTGTCCTTGATTCTTGTTGCTAGCCCTAGGTCTCTGCCTTCGCCTTCCTAACAGCCTCCCTACAGACTCGAGTGATGGAGGTATAATCCTCTTTGGTGATAGCCCCACCCTTCCACTGGATGTACACCTCCTTTTTGGCTTTCAGGTGTTCCTGAATGCCTTTGGCAAGCCAAGAGGGCTTTTGAGTGCTCTTGCCCCCTTTGACTCCTGTTGGGACTTACACCCCTTGGGCTCGGAGGATCATCTCCTTAAGGAATGACCACTCATCTTGGACACCTAGTTCCCCTACTCTCCGGGACCGCAGTGCCTTTCCTACCAATCTCTTCAATTTCTTGAAGTTGGCCCTCGTGAAGTCGAGGGCTACAGCCTTGCTGCAGGCCCTTGACACCCTACGCTGGATGGTGAATTCCAGTAGGCGATGATTGCTATCACCCAGGTGATTGAGAACCTGGAGTCCCCTCACCAGGTTGTCACCTGTGGGCAGGACCAGGTCCAGCAGGGCATTCCCCTTGGTGGGACTGTGTACCTCCTGGGTTAGGTGAAGGTCTTGTATCTTAGCAAGGAACCTATGTGACCAGTCAGACCTGGCTGACTGCTCCTCCCAGCAGAAGTCTGGGTAGTTTAGATCACCCATGACTACCACATCCCTTGATATAACTGCCTCCGCAAGCTGACCCAAGAATTCCCGGTCCAGCTCTTCCCCCTGGTTAGGTGGTCTGTAGTAGACCCCCAACGTTAAGTCCCTTTCCCCGCAATCCCCTTGTATTTTGACCCAGAACTCTTCAGTCTGCCCCTCCTTTGACCCCATCCTGTTAGTTGAGGATGTGTATTGCTCTTTGACATAGAGTGCCATTCCCTGGCCTTCCTCCCTGTTCTGTCCCACCTGTATAGTCTGTAGCCCCTAATGTTTACCAGCTAATTGTGGGTTGAATCCTACCAGGTTTCAGTGAGCCCTACTATGTCTGGGTTTGTACTAGGTATCTGGAGGGCGAGTTCCTCCTGCTTATTCCCCATACTTTGAGCATTAGTGTAAAGGCATTTTTAAGGCCTCCTATTGATGCATGCATCCCCCCCTCCCCTCCCCAACCAGTTCCTAGGACTATCCAGACCCTTGTCACTTACCTGGGTACTTTTTGTGCTTGTCACCTGTCTTGGCTGGGAGGTGTCCTCCTGTGGCCCCATCCCCCAGCGAAGCTAGTTTGAAGTACACCGTACAAGATCAGCCAACCTAGAAGAGAAGATGGACACACTTGCCTTTAGGGGAGAGGTGAAGCCCATCCCACCCGAGCATGCCCCCTGCATGACAATACCCTGCATTTTCAAGGAACTCAACGCCTGCCTGGCAGCACCAACTCCGAAGCTACCCGTTGGCCTCACTGATACAGGTCTCATGTTGCCGTTCACATCTGCTTCCCGGAAGAGTAGAGGAGAATAACACCTGTGCCCCCATCTCCTTGAGCTTGGCCCCCAAGGCCTTGTAGTCCTTCATGATGCAGTCTGGGTTGCCCCTGGCCACATCATTAGTTCCCACATACATTAGGACCATAGGGTACAGGTCCGAGGATCAAATGAAGGCCGGGATCCTCTCTGATATCCTGAATCCGAACCCCAGGCAAGTAGCAGGCCTCCCGTGCCATGGGGTTGGGTCGGCAGATGGGATCCAGAGCACCTAATTCAGGGCTCTGGATTCTACTGTAGCAGCTAGTAACTTGCAACTTAGGCACCACAACAGATCTCTTTTATGTGCCCAGGTATTTTAGTGGAGCTAGCCCAGTATCCCAAGCTGGGCATCAAGTAGGGAAGGGACCTGTAACACTACGTTCTTCAAGGTACTGTCCTAGCAGTTGAAAATTCAATTCTTACACAGTGATTCATAAAGCACATATGCCAGCACCTTTTAAAGTATATGTAGTGATCAAAGGGCTTTCTATATTCCAGCTTATTATTTTTATTCCTGTTTGTACCATCAGAGTAACTGATTTTGAAGTTGTCAGATCTTTCTTCCCCCCCAATTACAGAAACTGACATCAATTGAACTATGTCTTTGAAGATGTTCAATGTAAGTGGTGGGAAAATTGATATGCATATGTGCTTGTATCTGAGTATTAATCTGTTCATCTTCATAAAGAACTTTTTGATACGTCTTTGCATGGGTACTTGAATTTTAACTAATTTGTTTTCCAGAAAGGGCCAAACATTGAAAAATTATTCAGAATAAAAAGCATTTGTCAGTTGTGTTATTCAGGTAGAATGTCCCTGATCTTGTACAGTTTTCCCTCCTCAGTTTTCTCTCTGTTGCTCTTGAGGAAAATTGCAATACTTTTTGAATGTGTGATAATAGCTATCTTACTCCCTTTGTATAACACCCGCTGGCTTGTGTGGAAACTCTGCGCGTGGATCCAGGGCACTGCAGTGGTTGGCACAAATTCCAGACAAATGGAGGGGGCTTACATAGCGGTGTCTGTTGTCTTGGGAGTAGAAACTGGAACTTTACTGAATGAACATAACTGTTGTTAAAAATCTATTTAGGGATTACTAGTTTGGTCTGTTACTATTGAATTCAGTAACACGACTCCCATTGAAAACTATGCTGTTGAATATTTACTAATTGTGCAAAATAAGCATAAGTGCTTAGCAACAGAAATTACATATCTGTTATAGTATCTTAAATGTTACAAGTACTTGAATAAAGATAATAGTTTGGTCCATTTCATGTGTGTGCAGGAAGCTTGTCTACAAGCAATACAAATATAAAATTGAAAATTTATCTTAGTTATTGTTGTTATTTTCAGACAAGTATTATGCACAGAGGCATCTGTATCATGCTGTTTTGCTATGTAATATAATGCTTTTCTGAAGTTAACATTAACTGTTAGTCAGTTGCTGGAATTGCTGCCATTTCATTCCTCCTCTCTAATGCACTAGTTCTCTTTATAGAATTTATTAATAGTGAACCTTATAATTCAGTGACAGGATTTATTCTGCAGTGTAATACTGGAAGACTTATAAAGAGTCAGTCACTCTCTGAGTAGAAACAGACATCGCCTTTGTGCTCCTATAAAACTTTTTATGGTGGCACAAAGTGAAAGCAAATAGATGTCCATACCCTTTGTTGCACCACAAATGCCTGAATTTGTGACTGTGACTAAAGGCAGTCATAAATTGTGTCGCTTTATTGCAGTGGATGTCTATTTGTTTATGGTGAGAAAGTGCGGGGAGTCTGGAGCATGTCTAAGCAGGTGGAAAAAGCCAGGCAGGTGCTCCCAAGGCTTGAAGGTCCCAATCCTGCACAGGCCTCCCCTCAAGCCCTTGGAGAACATGTTATTCATTGTTCTGCAACATCAAAGGGTGGCACAACTGGAGTTGTTTCGGCCAGTGAAACAAATCAGTTTTGTTTGGCAACAATAAGCTTGAGAACCAGAAGCATAGCTTGTTAGCTGAGAAGTTCAGGGGAAGTACCACACTAATGCAGCTTCCAGTACCCAAGAGACAACTGAGTAGCCCATGTAACACAGGCCAGAAAGTTTTATCCAAACACTGTTTATCCTTTAGTTTGACATCAGTCAGGCTAAATATTTCAGTCCTAAAAATGGAAATGAGTGTCATATGTGGAGAACAGGGAAGAGAAAGGAGAACCTAGTATCCATGTCCCCTCTGATGGCAAAGAATTGATTAAGACATTTTTAAATTATCCTAGCAGAAAAACCGCTAAATCCCTCAATAACAAGATCTGGATGACAGCAGACACTTAGAAAACTAGAGTGTCCTTTAAATGCCACAAACACACTTTAGAGAATTTTAATCTGAGTGTTATCTCCAGGAGAGCAACAAGTCTCTATGCACAGACATTTCTGATCTCTTAATCTCTCCATGAAATTGTAAATGCACGTAGAATTTCATTAAATTATTAATGAGACACCAGTAACTTGAGCAGTCATTGAGACACAACATCCTAACTGTCCACACACGCACAGAATTTTTAAAACTATGTTGTTCTTTAAACTCCTGAAGGAAAAAAGGACAAAAAATAGAATTGAATTGTAAGTTAGCAACAGATTCCTTAACAGATGTGCTTCTGCAAAGAAAAATCAACGAACCAAAACATCAAAACAAAATAACTGAAAAAATTAACAAAAGTAAACAACAACATTTTAAAAACTAATTAAAGTAATTGTCAGACCCCAAAGGGGAACGTACGAGAAATGTTTATGAAGTCCAGTAGGGAATTTACTATTACCGTTGATTTTACATGGAAGATGCTGGAAGGAAGGGGCCATTACCAGGGAGGACTATACCTCTGTTGCTCGGGACTGTAGGGGGGTGGTCAGGAAGGCCAAGGTGGGGATGGAACTGGGACTAGCTACCCGGATCAAGGAGAACAAGAAGTCCTTTTTTAAATAAATAGGGGGTAAAAAGAAGGAACCGGGTAATGTGGGGCCACTGAAGAACACGCTAGGAAATCTGGTCGTCGCACCGGACAGCAAAGCTAACTTATTTAACAATTTCTTTGCCTCCATTTTTTTGAGCAGGGACCAGGTCATCCCCCCCATTGGGACCCCTGAAAGCCCTAGAGGAGGTGCACCCAGGCCTAGGGTCAGAGAGGACCTAGTCAGGGAACTTCTGGAGGGACCAGACATATTTAAATTAGCTGGTCCTGACGATCTCCGCCCCAGAGTGCTGAAGGAATTAGCAGAGGTCATTGCGGGACCACCAGCACGGCTTTACGAGCACTCGTGGTACTCTGGCAATGTACCAGAGGACTGGAAAAGGGCCAGTGTGGTTCCCATTTTCAAAAAAGGGAGGAAGGAGGACCCAGGAAACTATAGGTCAGTCAGTCTTACCTCAGTCCTAGGTAAGCTTTCTGAGAGAATTATCTTGGTGCATGTCCATGAGGGGCCAGCAGGGGAGATTATGCTTAGGGGCAACCAACATGGGTTCATTCGAGGCAGGTCCTGTCAGACCAACCTGGTGGCCTTCTACGACCAGGTCACAAAATCCTTGGATGCAGGTGTTGGGGTGGACGTAGTTTTTCTGGACTTTAGGAAGGCCTTCGACACTGTCTCTCACCCCATTCTCATTAAAAAACTAGGAGACTGTGGCGTCGATACCTACACAGTCAGATGGGTCGCTAATTGGCTGGAGGGCCGCACCTAGAGAGTGGTGGTGGACGGGTCTTATTCGATCTGGAGGGATGTGGGCAGTGGGGTTCCACAGGGCTCAGTCCTCGGGCCTGCACTGTTCAATATCTTCATCAGCGACTTGGACGAGGGGGTAAAAAGCACCCTGTTCAAATTCACAGATGACACTAAGATGTGGGGGGGAGAGGGCTGCAAGCAGGTCCAAGGAGGTGATTCTCCCCCTCTATGTGACACTGGTCAGACTGCAGTTGGAGTACTGTGTCCAGTCCTGGGTGCTGCACTTCAGGAGGGATGTGGACAACATGGAGAGGGTCCAGAGGAGGGCCACCCGCATGATCAGGGGGCAGCAGGGCAGGCCCTACGAGGAGAGGTTAAGGGACCTGAACCTGTTCAGCCTCCACAAGAGAAGGCTGAGAGGGGATATAGTGGCTATTTACAAACTAGTCCGGGGGGACCAGCAGGCATTGGGGGAGTCCCTGTTCCCCTGAGCACTACAGGGAGTGACAAGGAATAATGGTCTCAAGCTGTCAGAAGGTAGATTCAGGCTAGACGTCAGGAGGCACTATTTCACAGTCAGGGCAGCTAGGTTCTGGAACCAACTTCCAAGAGAAATGGTGTTGGCTCCTACCCTGGGGGTCTTTAAGAGGAGGCTGGATGAACACCTTGCTGGGGTTGTTTGACCCCAGTACTCTTTCCTGCCATGGCAGGGGGTCGGACTTGATGATCTGCTCAGGTTCATTCTGACAAGAAATAATGGCCACAAGCTAGCAGAGAGCAGATTTAGACTGGACATTAGGAAGAACTTCTTCACAGTTAGAGTGGCCAAGGTCTGGAACGGGCTCCCAAGGGAGGTGGTGCTCTCCCCTACCCTGGGGGTCTTCAAGAGGAGGTTGGATATACATCTAGCTGGGGTCATCTAGACTCCTTCTCCTATCTAGATGATGGGCAAGAAGGCCCATATGTTCCTGAGGTTATGACTGTATGGAACAAGGCAGTGCTACACAGGTACCAAAAAAAAGAACAAGTAATTAGCCCAGGCCCAGAGCAGCACTAATGCAGCTATAATGTCTCAGTTTAGGAGCCAGCCTGGCCGAAGCCAGCTCAGGGTATCTACATAGTGCTGTTTGCACCATAGAGACTTGCGCCAAGTGTTCCAGTACGCACATGGTCTCACTAACTGGGCTCTGGAGCCGTAGCTCTTGACTATGTTCTTACCTACTTGTTCTTTACATATTGGAAGAAGGCAGCAACCAGTGGTTCTGCAAACACCACTTTCCCTAAAGCCACACACTGCAACCCAATTCAGATGACAAATGTGGGCTGTCACGTAAGGGACCTTTGCGTCCTTTTTACTTTCTTGTGCAGATGCAGATAGGCCTAGCTGTAGGAAAGGGGAACATGCCCTCCTGCCACTACCATTGGTGCCATGGTCCTGGTTGTATGAAACCCCTGTGCAGCCTGGCTGGAGCTGGAGAGGATCTCTCCTCCTCTCTGGGAAGGTGCAGACACCAGCAGTGGCAGGCAGAGGGTGGAGAGGGAGCGGAAGGAGATATATCTCTGAGCATTTGAGGGGAAGGGAGGGTGGGAATTCATGCCTTCCTTGGGACTTAACTTCCTGGCTGCTGCGCCTGTGGCATGGTATGTTCACCCCAGTGGGAGGGGGGAGGGGGGGGTTGGAGGACGCTAGGGGCAGGGGTTGAAGCCATCCCTGCAGCACCAGTTGCTGCAACTGCATCCCACTGTGTAAAATCCTGTATCCATTTCTGGAAGGTGCTAAGGCTGAAAGCGGATGTCACTTTTGTGGCACCATAAAAATTGTTATGGTCGTAAAAAGTTGAAGCAAACCCATGTCCACACCACCATTGTCCAACATTGTGGCTGTGACAATAGATAGTATAAATTTAGGCTTTTTGTGGTGGGTATCTTTGCTTCATGGTGGGAAAACATGGGCAGTCTGGAACTACCTGTGCTCTTCAGCTGCTCAAAGCAGACAGTCCTGGGGCTTCAGGGCCCTGATCCTGTGTGCCTCAGGAGTTCCTTGGAAGGTGTAGTCCCAGGACATGCAGGATCAAGCCCTTGAAAGTTTAGGAGTGTCTGATTGGGTTCCTCACTTGCATATTCCCTCATGAGAAATTCCCTTGACATATATGAGCTACTACACCCTGATTCATAGCATGCCCCTGCAAATAGGAGAACATTGAGCAGGTGTTTGCAGGGCTTCACGGGCCCTGGAAATCCCCTGGCAGGGGATTCTGCTGAGTGTGTATATTGCACTGTGGTGTCTTGAGTCAGCTCCCCCTTTTGCAGCCACAGGAGCAGCAGGGGCGTGACCCTGTGGAACATCAAGCAATGTCCGTGTCATCCAGTGAAGTAGATGAGCTGTGACACATTGCAGCACAGGTAATTCTACTCCAAGGACAATGTCTGTTTATAGCCAAACACTTATAATCATCACCATACCCAAAACCAAACATTTCCTAGTTATGACGTCCAGGCCCCTGATGGATGTTAAAGTAAAGGCATAGTGGGATCTGATACAGGATCCTACCAGTCTTGCTACCAATCTGTCATGTGACATCTGCGATCACACATGAGAACCTGTATCGGCTCCATTGTGCCATATTGCTGGTGCAGGAGGAGCCTAATCCTAACCTCCCCTTGCACTGGCAAGTAGTAAGCGTGTCTCTGTTCCCCTACTTCGGAGCCCTGATTAGATGGTTCACAGCTGCAGAAGTGCAGGGTACACTCCTGTGGCTGGGAGCTCTGATCAGCTGGTGGGGCTCCCAGTTGGGGGAACAAGGGGCATTTGTACACGTGCATGTGACGCAGCACTGGGCGCATCAGTTCACATGCTCCGCAGACTTGTGTGCTTTGCAGGCTCCACACTGGATTTCCAGTGCATTGGAGCTCACAAAGGTATGTGTATAAATGCCCAAGGAGTCCTGTGTGGTCCAGAGGCATTGGCCACGTGTTCATTTAAAGGTGTGATAGGAACCAGTCCCAAAGTTATTACACATGTTTTATGTAACAACTTTGTGGCTTACTTGTCGTTTTATCGTGTCATTGATTGATGAAATGTGTGGTCAGGTCATTATTTAAAACATGATTAACCAGTTAATTACATCTTAAGTGTAATGTCTATCAGGAGCCCCATTGTTATCATACTACCCATTGTCATTATTTTTATTTCAAATAAAAGATTTCCCAAATGAAATGTTTTAAGCATATACCCTTTATTTCTGTGATGTAACATGTTTACGCTGAGCACCCACCTAAAATTGAACTTTTTTAATTAAAAAGAAAGATGTTGATGGTATTGTTTAAACAACTGTATTAAAATTATTCATGATCGCTTTCTTGTATGGCATACTAAAGATTCAAAGAGAGCTATCAGTGAGTATAATGTCAGGTTCAACTATTTGTGAAGTAATGCAAAACATGTATGCTGTTTTTCATGTTTGCAGTGTGGGATGATTGCCTTAGAAGATGAACAGTTGCTGTATCGAGCCAAATTTTTGGCATCAGTCAGATTTGGAGTTGTATTTGTTGAGTTGGTATATATGGCTTCAGGTGAAGTAGTAAAAAATCCTTTCAACTGTAAATGGATGTTCTGAGACAGCTATTTTAATCATGTCTGCAGAGCTGGCCTGTATTTGAGGGCCACTTTATAACCTTGTGAATGGCAGTTAGAGGTAGATTTAGATAATATTGCTGAAATTGAATGTCCACTGTGATTAAAAAAAATGTAGGTGATTGTTTTTGGCTCTGACACCACAATTTATAATAAAGTACTAGAAAATGAATAAGATCAGAATTTTTGTAGACATTATAAATACAGTTGGAGTTTTTATCTCCTAGACTCAAATGCTTGATCAAATATATAAACTCAATAATCATTTTTGGCATGCTGTTGATGTGTGGAATAAACAACTTGCCAACTGCACTACTGAATGAGCAGCTCTAATGAAAATGAGAATGGAAGGGAATGTTGAGAGAATGTTGTAAGTACCTTGCAAATGAGCAGTCTAAATGCCACATGATCTCTCCTAGAAATGTGTATGCTGTCACAAGCTTTTGCATAATTCATGTGACCAAGGTATGTAACACAGTGGTATGAGATATTTACATAAAAATTAGGCTACTGATATTGAGGAAGCTATGAACTGGGATACCAGAAGCTTTTATAGCTAGTTGTTCTGAGTTAGTCTGAAATAGTGAACTGAGGTTCACAAAAGCTTGTGCATGCTCTTGCTGTCTATACACACTATGTTTGATTAGTCAGTAAAAGTGCATGTCTACCCTACCTTCTCACTGACTTCAGACTAAACATGGCTAACCACCTCTCTCCAGTGCCTTTGATAACATGGTTAACAACTGTTCAGAGAGCTTTAAAATGTCAAAAGTCTGATTTGCTCTATGTCTCTTATAACTTTGTAAATAGGTTTTAGAAACATTATATCCCCAAGGAAGTAGCTGTAAAGTAATTTCAAGCTTCCTATAAATGTTTGAAATTAGCAACACTTCCCTGCACAACATTTTACTTAAGTAGTATAACTAGAGGTGGGTGAGCAAGACACCAGTGCCAAGCGCCAATTCAGAGGGCATGCTGCAGTAGCAGTCCACACGAACCATTGGCCCCGTGTGCACAGAAGGGTGAGCACTCAGCATCTCTTACACCAACACTAAGGGCACCAAAATTTTGAGGTATGCCTCTGGTTTATAGAATCATAAGACCAGAAGGGACCTGTAATATCATCAAATCCAGTCCCCTGCCGTGAGCAAGAAGTTATTGGGCTCAGACAAACTCAACATGCCCTCAAACACTCTGGGGGATGCGTTGACAACCACCAGAGCAAGCTCGCCAAGCATGAGCATCCTAGCCTGCTGGTTTTTCAGCTGAAGGGAGCCCACTCCTCCCCTAGCTCAGGAACAGAGCTTCTCCATGAGTATAGGAAGCTTAGGGCCTCCAATGGCACATTTACTTGCCTCTATACTAATGCTAGGAGTTTGGGGAATAAACAGGAGGAACTGGTCCTGCTAAGCAAAAATGACTATGATCTCATAGGGATCACAGAGACCTGATGGGACTCCTTCTGTGTCTGGACCACCGGTATAAATGGCTATACCCTGTACAGGAGACATTGTGCTGAAAAAAGGAGCAGAGGTGTACTTCGCTATGTGAAGGAGAGCTACATGTTCCCTACAACCTGAAATTGGCACCCAAGGAGGATAACTAGAGACTCTTTGGGTTAGAATACGAGGGGAACATAGTGAAGGGAATACAATGGTAGGAGTCTACTACAGACCTCCAAATCAGGAACAAGTGCTTGACCAGGAATTCGCCAGGGAACTGGCGAAGGCTGCATGGTCTTGGTGCGTGGTCATCATGGGAGACTTCAATTACCCAGACATCTCATGGGATGAGCACTCAGCCAAATCTGACTGGTCACAAAGCTTCCTTATATGCGTGGATGAGCTCTACCTGTCCCAAGAAGTTTATGGGCCGACAAGAGGCTGGACCTGGTACTGGCCAAAGGGGATGATCTAATCAGCGACCTAAGAATCAAAGGGAAGCTGGGTGACAGTGACCATGAGTTGATGACTTTCACTATTCATCGCAAAGCTGGCAAGTCTGCCAGCATTGCAGTAGTCCTCAACTTTAGGAAAGCTGACCTTCATAAGCTCAGGAGGCTTGTTCTTCAGGCCCTGAGAGACCATGATTTCACAGGGAAGGGGTTCATGATGAATGGTTGCTCCTTAAGGAAGTGATCTTAGAAGAACAAGGGGAGTCCATCCCCACTTGTAGGAAAGGTGGTAAAAGGGCTCAACAACCCCCTTGGCTCAACAGGGAACTCATGGACCTTTTAAGTCTAAAAAAGCTGCGTATAATGGATGGAAGACAGGAAACACCACTAAGGAGGAGTATACTGCACTGGTTCACACTTGCAGGGAGCAAACTAGAAAAGCACGGGCAGAGACTGGGACAGCTGTTTTCGGTGGTGGTGGGTGGAAAGGACTGTGCTGCAGCCACACAGTTGAGTTGATGGGGGCAGCAACTGTAAGTTGCCATTGCCCCTGTGGCAGCTGCTCTGGACACCTGGCTGCATTGTTACTTCTTTACTATTCAAACAAAGAATGAGGACTCGATACCTCATATAAAACTGGCTACAGAGAAGAGCTAACTGTACTAGACTCTTACCATGGTAGCCTGTTTTGAATTAGTGTAATAAAGTAAGCATCTAGAGAAGATGATGAATGGATTTTGTGAGTTGTATGGTATGAAAAAGAATTTGCTTGTTGAGTGATACAGACCTTTAATCTTGGTAAATCATTTCCATAATCTGTAGTAGCTTGGCTTTTCACAGCTATCTCCTATGCATTTGTTTACTAACCTTAGTTCTTAAATTAACCAGATTTTGTTCAAATGAAACCATGATGTGAAAGGTAAAATAAATTATAATAGATGAAAATGTGTGTTCTCTGATTGCAGTTCTAAACATGTTTGCACGGCCCATCTCTATTTGAGGATCACTTTTTATGTCCTCGGTCTGGCAGGGGCGATCCTCTTTACTGGTCCTAAAACCACATGTCCAACATGAATATATGCAAACCTACAGAAGTAGGGCTGTGGCATGAGGTAGGTATTGAAATGCTCAGCCCAGACTGAGATGCTTCTGGCCATGTGCAGAAGCAGAACCTTAGGGTGTCTATGCACATGTTCTGGGGAGGGGAGGGTGCATCTTAATTAAAACAATTCTTGGGAGCCGCTTTAATTAAAATGCCTGACTCTCAGTCCTGATCCTCAAGGGAAACTTACAAAACACTTCCCAGAGACGAGCCTATGAACTCCACTTTATCAACCTCCTGGTATACTAAAAATCATGGACTAAATACAGACATTGGATTTATGACACATTATAACCTGCCTGACATCTGACTCCCCAGGTATCCCTCTCATCCCCCTTCTCTCTCCCCACCCACCCCCCAGCCTGTCTCTCACCCATTGACTCCTTAGTCTACATTTTCACTGACTACCTGTCTTGTATGCAGCCTAGCCCAGCAGCTGACTTCTTTACTTTTCATTCCATCCAGGAAGAGCACACACCAGCTGCAGAAACTTCCTTAGCTCAATGAAGGGTTTTTGAACCCGAAAACTTGCTTAATAATTGTTTTCCAACTAGTTAAGTTGGTCTAATAAAAGATTCACCCAAAGAACCTTGTCTACCTTAGAGGCTAGGGTATTTTACTGAAAAAAACTTAAATGCTTCCGTACTTCCTGTATCTGAGGGGTTTGGAGGATCATGCTTTTAGATTTAGGCACTTAAATTCCACCAAAGCCCTACCCAGTCTTTTAGCTGTCATTGTAAAATCTTGTACAAATTATGTAAAAGAACAAAAAAGAGGGCATTTTATTTCATTGCCTGTTTTATTTACACCAGATCTGTGATGGGCTATGTGCTCCATCCACAGGAAAGGAAGGAAAAGGTCACTCGGTTTCTGTGTAAAAGAAAAAGCAGTATTACTCTCTCAATTTGTAGGATGCATAGACCTCAAGGGAGGGGCTGATAGCTTGGCCTGTTAGAAGTATTGTGAAAGCTAAGGGCAGTTCTCAGAAATTGGCCATTTTTCCGGGAACAAAAGATGTTCTCCCTGTATCTGGGTGATGGGAAGACTTCAAAAGTCTATATCTAGTTTTCTGACACACAAGTATGTTGGTAGCAAGAAGAGGATCACAAAGTGTGGGTCCCTTCCAGAATGGGGAGGCAACCTTGTGACAGAGGATGCTGAAGTGACCAATGCCTCTCTTGCCCAAGACTTCACAAACAAGGTCATCTCCCAGACTGCTGCACTGGGCAGCACAGTTTGGGGAGGAGGTGAGCAGCCCTTAGTGCTGAAAGAACAGGTTAGGGACCACTTACAAAAGCTGGATGTCCATGTGCCTGGATGGGATGCACCCAAAGGTGCTGAGGGAGTTAGCTGATGTGATTCTAGAGCCATGGGCCATCATCTTTGAAAACTCCTAGCGATCAGGAGAGTCAAACATAGTGCCCATATTTAAAAAAGGGAAGAAGTAAGATCAAGAGAACTATAGACCAGTCAGCCTCACCTCAGTCCCTGGAAAAAACTTAGAGGAGAAAAAGTGATTGGGAACAGTCAGCATGGACTCACCAGGGGCAAGTCATGCCTGACCAACCTGATTGCTTTCTATAACAAGGTGACTGGCTCTGTGGATGCGGGGAGACTGGTAGATGTGATGTACCTTGATTTTTAGCAAGACTTTTGATATAGTCTCCCACAGCATGCTTGCAGGGAAGCTAAGGAAGTATGGGCTGGATCAATGGACTGTAAGGTGGATACAAAACTGGCCAGAACAACAGGCTCAGAGAGTAGTAATCAATGGCTTGATGTCTAGTTGGCAGCTGGTATCAATTGGAGTGCCCAGGGGTTGGTCCTGAGGCCAGTTTTGTTCAATGTCTTCATCAACAATCTGAAAGATGGCATAGAGTGCACCCTCAGCAAGGTTGGAGATGACACCAAACTGTGGGGAGCAGTAGATATGCTGGAGGGTAGGGCTAGGATTCAGAGTGACCTGGACACATTGGAGAATTGGGCCAAAAGGAATCTCATGAGGTTCAACAACGACAAGTGCAAAGTCCTGCACTTAGGACAGAACAATCCCATGCACCAGTACAGGCTGGGGGCTGACTGTCTAGGCAGCAACTCTGCAGGAAAGGAACTGGGGTTTATAGTGGACAAGATGCTGAATATGAGTCAGCAGTGTGTCCTTGTTGCCAAGAAGGCTAACAGCATACTGTGCTGCATTTGTAGGCGTCTTGCCAGTAGGTCAAGGGAAGTGATTATTCCCCTCTATTCAGCAGTGATGAGGCCACATCTGGGGTACTGTGTTCAGTTTTGGATCCCCAACTACAGAAAGGATGTGAACAAATTAGCGAGAATTCAATGGAAGCCAACAAAAATGGTGAGCCGGCTGGGGGACATGACTTATGAGGAAAGAATGAGGGAACTGGCCTTATGTAGTCTAGAGAAGAGGAGACAGGGGTAATTTAATAGCAGCCTTCAACTACCTGAAGAGGGGTTCGAAAGAGAATGGAACTAGACTGTTCTTAGTGGTAGCAGATGATAGAACAAGGAGCAATGGTCTCAGGTTGCAGCAAGGGAAATTTAAGTTTGATATTAGGAAGAACTTTCTTACTAGGAGGGTAGTAAAACACTGGAACAGGTTACGCAGAGAGGTGGTGGAATCTGCATCCTTGGAGGTTTTCAAGACCCAGCTAGAGAAGGCCTTGGCTGGGATGATTTATTTGGGGATGGTCCTCCTTTGAGCAGGGGGTTAGACTAGAAAACCTCCTGAGGTCCCTTCCAAATCTAACTTTCTATAATTCTATGATTTACCTTGATTCTAGAGAGAACTTCACAGCACTTTTGTAGGATATAATGACCTGAAGCACAATTCCGGTATATATGGAGACAAGTATTTTTTTTATTAGTAATTCTAGATATGGCTTAGGTTAAACAGAAATATGAACTTACCAATGAACATCCAAATAAAGCCAAATATGGGATTTTATTTAAGTGTTAATTAAATATTCAGGGTGGTCTGTTTTAGTTTTGCTGTTAAGTAGTAGGTTAAATTTTGCCAAGTGCATAGATTTGGAATTATTGTAGGTACTAGTAACAGGTTCATGTTCAGATTTGTGCTTAGGGCTTAGGTGCCTTGCATGTGGGGCAGGGGAGATCAGGAAAAGAAAAGCAGCTGGCAGCAACAGACAGGGAAAGTGAAAGTAAGCAACACTTACAGCATGTAGGGCCGGCAGGCAGGGCTGCGGCTGGAGACCGGAAGGGAAGAGAAACAATCACTACCCTTCTGGAGCAGCATCTTGCTCCAGATTGGAGGAGGGAGGCTGATCAGAGGTATTTCCGGCCCCGGAGAGGGGTAGAGTGGGGTTGATTCCGTGTGAGCTGCAGAGAGAGGAGTGGCTGAGCATCCTGGCAGACAAGTGCTATGAAACCTGCCGGAGAAAGCTGCAGGTGTGACCCAGAGAAGAAGGCAGGTGCAGGTTTGCACACACAAGGCTTCTGATAATCCCTGAAGTGGAGTGTCAGCTAAGGATCTGGGGTAGAGGCCAGAAGAATTGCTCTTTTCAGGTTAGAGCCTCGCTGCATGTGGGAGAGAGCCCATTGGCACTGTGAATGCTGTATAGTAAGCTGGGGCAGGCCTGTGCAGAGCAGTGACTGGATTAACTGATTTTTTTGTTGTTGTGATTTGTATGGAGCCTGACCCCAGGTGAAGGGTGTGCGGGCCTGGAGCGATCCAGGGCTCTTTTTTCGCGCCGTGGGCTGTGGCCAGCAGCCCGGACACGCTGGGTCGGAGAAAGCAGGCAACACGCTAGAATTAGGCACAGACGCTTAGTGGTTGATTCAAGATTGTTTACTTACACCGTAGATGGTCGCGGTGTAGGCTGGAAAGTTTCCCAGGTAAAGCTCTGCTTAAATCCCCGTTTGAGGACTCGGACAAAACTCTCACTCACTCTCACGGAGTTGTCAAGGCTCCGTGGATCCTTGCTTGCGCGCAGGGAAGAGGGATATGTCGAGGATTGTGCTCGGCGACGGGGAGAGGCGAGAGGCTGATCAGACCCCTGTTGCCTTCTTGATATTCACGCTGGGTCCAATAGGCTCCTCAGCGCTTAGAGATCTTCATGAGACGTGAAGTCTCCTCCTCCTGATGTTCGTGGAGTCCTCCAACTTAGGCGGAAACCACTCAAGCCTCTTATACGGCTAGCAAGCCAATCGCTAGCCGCCATGTGGGAATAATTTAAAAACAACCAATAATGGGGCTCGAATTTAAATACAAATGGTGGAAACTCCTTGCAACGTGCATTTCTATACTGCAAAGAAGAAATGCACCCTGCAAAGAAAGCTTCAAACGGTGGGAAAATAATTCAGTGGTGCCAAAGCACACACAAAAACAAAAATCACACCTTTGGGTTGTGACAAAGGGGACATGGACTGAGTCTGACAAAAAGACTGAGAGCAGTCGGGTTTTGCTTTCTTTTTTTTAGATACTCGAGTGCAAGCCAAGGTCAGCCCCTGGAAGGGTGTGTGCCTAACTAAAGCCAATGGTCAGCCTGGTGGCTGAGGGTGGAACAGTAGACCAACAGACAGCATTAAGATCTGGCTGCAGAAAACTATGAGTGCCATCTGGAGAGGCTAGGGTGGAGTAAAGTGGAGGTTTGGAGCCCCACAGAAGAAAACAGGGATTGAGATCTGGTAGGATCACCTTGGGCATTGCCTCCTAGCAATATAATATCATCAAAGTCATGGCAGATGAGAAACATAAGACCAGCTTCCTGGCAGACCAGGTGATCCGAAGCCGAGGTCTACCCTGTCACCGCCTGTAGGAAAATGAGATCAGGCCATGGCAGCAAGAGTTAGGTATTTTAGGCATTACTGTTGTGCCTGGGTACACTGTCTATGGCAAGAGTGGAAACAGAATGGTTTCCATATGTAGAGACCATAGTGACTTTGAATCTAAGAAAATTGTGAAATGTCTCTCTCAAATGAAATACAAATGAATGCTACAGGAGGGTATTTTAGCTTTCTTGCCACTTCTTGCTTCGTGAGAGGAGTCTCAAAGAAAGAACGAAAAAAATGACTGCCAGACTTCGAGATTTATTTTGGTGATGTGGTCACACAGACATTTGAAAGGTGACTGATAGATTTGTTACACATTACACTGTGAGCTGCACAAATGTTGATTGGTGTTAGTGCTAGCTTAAGTTTGGAGCAGTCGCACATTTGGGCCAGCAGGGTCCTGGAGGACTGAAAGGTAAAAATCCTGTCCACCCGCCCCCCCCCCCCCCCGGGCTTCCGCTGCTGGCCCTGACCAGGCCCGCTGCCACCCCCCTCCCCTGCAACATCCTCTCCATCCCCCCCCAGATCCCCACTCACTGTCTCCATCCCCCTTGCTTACTTGTGGCTGCTTGCGCTGTCTGTCCCTGAGAACAGGCAGGGAAGGGTTAACCTGCCTGCCTGTCCTGCCCCTCTGCTGCCAGGTGGCTGCTGCTACTCTTCTTCTCTAGGCTGAGCCTGGCCCAGAGAGCAGTAGCAGTGGTGGCTGGGCAGGTAGGTTAACCCTTCCCTGCCTATTTTCTGGGACAGACAGCACTGGCAGCCACAAGTAAACGCAGTGGAGCAGTAAGTGGGGAACTGGAGTGCTGGATAGGGTGGTTCGGGGGGCCAGTAGGCCTGTCCTGGGCCACTTGGGGAAGCGGGTGGGTGGGATGTTTACATTGCGGTGTAGCCACTCTAAGCTACATCTTAGTGTAACGCAAGCTGGGTAACATGGATCAGAGATAATCCTGCCCTGGAGTGGCCCAACTTTGAGCCACATAACAAGGGCTGAAAACTAGTTTTGAGTGTTTGTGTGGACAAACCAAGTATTAAGAGCTCCGGAAGCCACCTCAAATCCAGGTGTTAAGAGCTCCAAGAGCCACCCAAAATTACCATGATACAAGGTCCTGAGACTAACAACTCAGTTTACAGAGAGCATTAAACTTACTTGCAGATACTTCAGGTCCAACAAGATGAACATAAAATGGACCCAGTTCCTCATCTGGCAAAGCATTTAGCTTGAGCTAATTCACATTGCTGAATAAGGGTGAAATTAAGCCTTTCAGTTAACATGTACTCTGTTTAATTGAGGCCCCTTGTTGCTATCAGTGGAGGATGTTGTACCTACTTACCTTGTTCCCTGGAGCTAGCCTAATGTCATTTTAACCAATGGCAATATTTTATTCAGAGTCCCAAGTTTCAATTCTTATACTGTATATTTTAACAAAAGACTTTATCAAATTTAAATGAATTAAATATTCATGTGGCCCAACTTTTTAAAGGCTAATTTCATTCAAAATGAATTAAAATCCATAATCAGACCTTGCATAAAATACTGTAAGAAAACTTCACAAAAAATCACCTGAAAGAAAAAAAAAGTCAAAGGGTTTAGATAGTACATCCCAATCCCTTTAAGCGTGAAAAGGGTGCCTTTTCTTTTAATGACAAAATCTATATATAAATCCTTATCTGATCAAGCAGTCTTTATTCAGCCATAAGGAAGTGGAAGCTACTGAGTTTCTCCTGCTGTATTCTGAAGTTTTGCTTCTTTTTTTGTTGCTTTATATAATGCCAAGAAATATATAATGCTGGCTTCTATATATGTACAGTGGAATACAATCCACTGATCCATTTGAGCTTGCAAGGGGAGTACCATAGACATTAGTGTCTCTCTGTCTGCCTTTCATATGCACACCTTGACATGCACACGCACGTGCACAACACTCGGGATAAATAAGTTGTGCTACTTTATTTATACTGATAGTTAAAACCATTTTAAACTAGTAAAGTTATTTCATCTGGAGAGGGGATTAAGCTAATTTGTATAAGGCACTGGTCTAACTTTCTGGTAAGATACAGATATACCCCTTAATCAAAAATGGGACAGAAGTAGATGTAGAGCAGACCTTAGAAGAGACTGGGACTGTCATCCTTGCTAAAATCCTTTGAAATTCAGAAAAAAAAAATTGGACAGCATTTAAGAGTTGACGAGAATCTGATGACTACAAGGCTTCTTCTGAAGATGATGCTCTTATACTTCACCATGGAACAAGGTTTATATAAAACATCTGCTATGCCCAACATCAGTTGTTTCTCTAGAAATAACCCAATCAGCTTGGGGAAACTTTTTTTTTAAACGCCACAAGCTTTAGTTCTTCAGCTATCTGCTCTTTTTAAATGAAAATCTTGTAAACAAGCAGCTGTACACTGAAATAACAGAGAAGGAAAAAAAACAAGTCTTTAGATTGATGCTGAATTAGATGTTTTTCGCTACTAAAGAAGTAGCTAAGTAACACATCTGTTTCAACCCAAAATATCTTCAAAGATACTCTTTCCTCAATCTCTAAATCTTTCTGACATTTTCCTAACAGCACCACTATCTGTGCTAATAGGAAGCAATTAACTAGCCTCTAAACAAGGTTTAGGCTCTCTGACTTCAGCTGAGAGAATATCTTGAAGTTGTGTCAAGAAAGGAAGTCAACTTCTGCAAGAGAATCGAGTAGCACTACTAGACCCAAGACTGTGCATTTACCTGAACCAGTTTCTTTCTGTCTCTCTATTCTTTCTGACGTTTATGCATTTCATGTACCACTATTAACACATTGTGTAGGTTTCAAATGTAGGTATACATGCATAAATTCATAGATTCATAGATGCTAAGATCGGAAAGGACCTCAGCAGATCATCAAGTCTCTGACCCCCTGCCTAGGCGGAAAGAGGGCTGGGGTCAGATGACCCCAGCCAGATGCCTATCCAGCTTTCTCTTAAAGACCCCCAAGGGAGGGGAGACCACTACCTCCCTTGGAAGCCCATTCCAAATTTTAGCCACCCTTACCATGAAGAAGTTTTTCCTGATATCTAGCCTAAATCTGCTTTCTGTCAGTTTGTGACCATTGTTCCTGGCTACCCCAAGAGGTGCCCTGGTAAACAGAGCATCTCCGATCCCTTGCTGCATCCCCCTAATGAATTTGTAGACAGCCACAAAATCACCTCCCAGCCTTCTCTTGTGGAGGCCGAAGAGGTCCAGGTCCCTCAGTCTTTCCTCATAGGGCTTGTCCTGTAAGCCCCTAACCATATGAGTGGCCCTCCTCTGCACCCTCTCCAGTCTGTCAAAATCCTTCTTGAAGTACAGCACTCAAAACTGGACACAGTACTCCAACTGCGGTCTGACCAATGCCGCATAGAGGGGAAGTATCACCTCCTTGGAACTATTTGCCATGCATCTGCTGATGCATGATAAAAGTGCAATTAACTTTGCTAATGATTTTGTCACACTGACAACTCATGTTCATCTTGGAGTCCACTATGACTCTGAGATCCCTTTCTGCTTCTGTGCTGCTGAGAGGGTCACTTCCCAGCCAGTAGGCGTGCTGGCTATTTTTGCACCTTAGATGCAGCACTCTGCATGTGTACAGCATCCTATTGTGTACTGCCCACTTTTCTAACCTGTACAGGTCTGCCTGTAATTGTTCCCTACCCTCTGGAGTGTCTACTTCACCCCACAATTTAGTATTGTCCACAAACTTGGGCAGAGTACACTTCACACCCACATCCAAGTCACTGATGAAGATATCGAAGGGTGGAGGTCCAAGGACCGAACCCTGCTGACCCCACTACCCACATCTTTCCAGGTCGATACCGACCCATCTACTACCACTCTCTGGGTGTAACCACTAGGCCGGTTTGCCACTCACTGGACCATGTAATCATCTACATCGCAGCCTCTTAATTTATTTACCAGAATGGGATGAGATAATGTATTGAAGGTCTTGCTAAAATTCAAGAAAATTACATCCACCTCTACTCCTGCTGATGACCCCAGCCAGATGGCTATCCAGCCTTCTCTTAAAGATGCCAAGGTAGGGGAGAGCACCACCTCCCTTGGAAGCCCATTTTAAACTCTGGCCACCCTCACCGTGAAGTTCTTCCTGATGTCTAGCCTAAGTCTGCTTTCTGTCAATTTGTGACCATTGTTCCTTGTTACCCCAAGAGGTGCCCTGGTGAACAGAGCATCTCTGCTTCCTTGCTGCCCCCTCTAATTAGTTTGTAGGCACCCACAAGATCACCTCTCAGCCTTCTCTTGCGGAGGCTGAACAGATCCAGATCCCACCGTCTCTCCTCATAGGGCTTGGCCTACAAACCTTTAACCATATGAGTGGCCCTCCTTCCGACCCTCTTGAAGTTATCCACATCTTTCTTAAAGTACGGCATCCAAAACTGGATGCAGTAGTCCAACTGCAGTCTGACCAGTGCTGCATAGAGGGAAAGTATCACCTCCATGGATCTATTCGTCATACATCTGCTAATGTATGATAAAGTGTGGTTAGCTTTGATGATGATTTTGTCACACTGACAACTCATGTTCATCTTGTAGTCCACTATGACTCCGACATCCCTTTCTGCTTCTGTGCTTCTGAGAGGGTCATTCCCCAGCGAGCAAGTGTGCTAGATATTTATACACCCTAGGTGTAGCACTCTGCATTTGTCCTTGTTGAATTGCATCCTATTGTATTCTGCCCACTTTTCCAACCTGTGTAGGTCTGCCTGAAATCATTCCATACCCTCTGGTGTGTTCACTTCACCCCAGAATTTAGTATCATCTGCAGACATAGACAGAGTACAATTCATGCCCACATCCAAGTCACTGATGAAGACATTGAAGAGTAGTGGTCCAAGGACCGAGCCCTGTGGGACCCCACTACTCACATTCTTCCATACCAACTCATCCACCACTACACTCTGGGTGTGACCCCCAAGCCAATTTGCCATGCACTGGACTGTGTAATCATCTAAGTCACAGCCTGTTAATTTATTTATGAGAATGGGATGAGGTACCATATCGAAGGCCTTTCTAAAATCCAAGTAAATGACATCCACCTCTACTCCTGCGTCTAAGCATTTTGTGACCTAGTTGTAAAAAGAAATGAGTAGTTAGGCATGATCAATTTGCTATGAATCCATGGTGCTGCATTATTTTCCCTGCTGGACTCCCATAAATATGATCCTTAATTTTTTTTAAAACGTTTCCAAGTATGGAGGTGAGACTAACTGGTCTGTAATTACTTGGATCCTCCTTCCTCCCCTTCTTGAAAATAGGGACCACATTGGCCCTTTTCCAGTCCTCCGGGACCTGACCCAAGCACCCCGAGTGCTCAAACAGCCATGCCAGTGGTTCTGCTATGAATAAGGTCTAAATCCTGCATGTCCCTTAATGAAGTCCCTGAGGAATAAGATGAGGATCCAACTTTCCCATGCCCCAGGACCACTAAAGGCAGAGTGTCAATTAGTGGAGTTGGTAATATTATCTTTTGGGATGAGAGGAAGGGGAAGCTCAGTCTTTGGCCCTGTTCCTTTCCATTCTTCCACTGAGCACATACAAGGTACTCACTTAAAGGATGGTAGAGCTTCCAATCCAGTGAGCCCCATACTTAGTCCTCAGAAAGAGAGTTTCTATTTCTGTCCTCAAACCCTGTTTTGAGTGCTTAGAAAGTGAATGACCAGAGGAGTGCAAGGTCTCTTTTCTTGTTTCTTTGTGTATTCAATAACTACTCTAATCTCCTTATAAAAATATTGGATTGTTCTGGCAGTTTAAGTAAATGTGAAAAAGCCTATAGCAGTTGGCTTCTTTAGAGACTATTAATCACTTGGAATCATGCTGCTCTTTGAATAATAACAGCTGGAAATTAATGGCTGAGCTATTTTTTTAAAAAAAGGAGTAGAGAGTGGCTCCAAACTAATGATTTTCTTTATCATTCACATGATTTTGTCAAGTCTTCAAGACCTGGTTGATTTTCATAAAGGAGAAGTAGTTCTGTTTACAGCTAAGTTTAAGGATGTCTTCAAAGGATGTTCCAAAGTTTGGGTCATTAGACCCAAGGATTCCCAAGATACAGCCCCATTTAAAAACAAAACAAAACTGTAACTTTTTTTGTGCAGAGGGGAATCTAGCCATGGCTTTGTGGCAGAACTGGTGTCAGTCACTGAAAGCTAACTCCAACTAGTGCTTGGCACCTATTTCCACTTGGAAGTGGAACATGATGGAAGCAAAAGAATGACAAGAGACCAATGTGGCTGTACAAGGACCTTCTAAAATGCCTCAAATGCAAAAGAAAAGCATACAGGCAGTGGAAGAATGGGCAGGTCACCAAGGAAGCATATGAGGGAATAGCCAGAGCCTGCAGGGACAAAACCAGGAAGGCAAAGATAAAGAAGGAGCTGCACCTGGCAAAGGAGGTTAAGGACAAGAAGAAGAGATTCTGTAAGTACGTTGGCCAGAAAAGAAGGACCAAGGAAGCTGTGAGTCCTCTGTTAACAAGCCAGGGGAAATGTCTTGCTGAAAGGCAAGGTAGAGATGTAAAGGTAAATCTGCTCAACAACTACTTTGCCTCAGTCTTCACAAAATCCCCTAATAAGGATTATCTGGATAAGGAAGGGGGCAAGCTGAGGAAGGAGATAACAAGAAATGGTCAGAGAGCTTGTGTTGAGTCTGAATGAATTCAAGTCAGCAGGGCCAGATGAGCTTCATCCTAGGACCTGGCAGAGGAGATCTCAGTGATTTTTGGCAATGATCTTCATGAAGTCATGGGAGACGGGCTAGGTATCAGAGAACTAAACAAGTGCCCCTCTTTTAAAAAGGCAAGAAGGAGGACCCTGGGAATTAAAGACTGGTTAGCCTCACTTGAATACTAGGCCTGTGCAAAGCGGCTAGTATTCACTGCGGATTTGGATTTGGCCAATTTGGGGAATAGTGATTTGATTTGGTAATTTGAATCATTGTCCTGAATCAATTTGGCCAAATCTGATTCAGAGATTTGGTCACCACCGAAATGTTCAAATCTCCAAATCAAATGGGCCCCACCCCCCACCCACTCTCCCAGCCCTGTCAATGGCTGACCCGTCTGGCCCAGCATCCCGGCTCTTTACAAAACCCCCCCAAAAAGCTCCGCACCCATCGGCTCCTGCCAGGCTGGGGAGGGGGGGAGGTGATCCTCACTGCCCCACATTGCATAGGGGGCTTTGCCATGAGCCCCCAGAAGCCCTGATGGCTGCTGCAGCAGCTCGTGAGTGCGTGACTTTAAAAAAAAAAAAAAAAAAAGCCAGGATGCTGGGGCTGCAAGAGCGGGAGGGGGTCGAGGGGCACTTAGGGGAGCTGGGGGAGCAGGCAGGGGATGGAGCCTGGCCGGGTCCCCCCCACATTGTCCCCTCACCCCTCCTCCAGCTCCCCCCTTCTTAGCAGCACAGAGTCCGAGTCCAGCTCCCTGAGGCGGTGAGTGGGGAGTGCCTGCATTTCTCTGAAGCTCTGTGAATCTTTTCTGAATTGATTCAGTGAGCTTCAAATTAATTCAGACCTTTTTAATGGTCTCCTGATTGGATTTGGATTTGGAGATTCAGCTGCCAAATTGGGCTGAATCTCCTCTGAATCAAATTGGTACCTGAAGCATCAAACAGCCCTACTGAATACCAGGGGAAGTTACTTGAGCATATCTTAAGGAGGGCCATTGTTAAAGAATCTGGAGGAGGAAGGGCTGATTGTAAGCTGCCAGCATGGATGTATGAAAAATAAATAGTGTCAAACAAACCTGATCTCCTTCTTTGACAAAGGCGGTACTTAGGTGGATGAAGGGAATGCTGTGGATATAGTTAGAAAGGGTCCAGAGCACGGGTGAGCAAAATGGCTGATCTGGCCAGCAACTGGACTCCATTTCCCAGCAGCCCCTACCCTCATGGCTTGGGCCAGTCTCCATGGAGACTTCAGCTGGGAAAGCTTAGATTGGGGTTGCCATGGAGACCAGCCATGGGGGCTGTGCTGCTGCAGACCAGCATGGGGGTTGGAGCGGGGGTGCTCTGGGTGCTGCTGGGAAGTTGGGATGGGGGCAGCTTGCTCTGGAGCCAGGGCTGAGCCATGATCTGTAATCTGCACACTCTAGGCAGGGGCTCACAAGCAGGGGATCATGGCTTTGCAGTGGTGACAGCCTGGTCTGGAGCCAGGACAGGGCTGTTATCCCGTGCATGTGCGCCCCTGCTTGGAGTGCACAGGCTACAGATCGTGGCTCAGGCCTGGCTCCAGAGCAGGCCGCCCCCATTCCAAGTGCCCAGTACCTCCAGAGCAGCCCTTGTGATGTTCTGCCGCATACACCAGTGTGGCTCAGGCTGGTTTCCCTGGCACCCCTAGCCTCAGCTTTCCTGTGCAGGTGTGGCTGGGGTCTCCACAGAGCCCAACCCAAGCCATGAGGGCAGGGGCGGCTGGGAAATGGAGTCCACAGCACATTGGATCTGGCCCAGGGGCTGGAGTTTGCCTGTCCCTGGTCCAGAGGCAGGCAGCAAAGATAATAGAGGACTTGGAAAGCAGGTATGTGATGTGAGAAGAGGCTGAAGGAGCTAGTCAGGTTCAGCTTGCAGAAAAGGCGCTTAAGAGGGGCCTGATAGCAGTTTTCAGATACCTGAAGGGTTTCCATAAAGAAGAGGAAAAACACCTGTTCTATCTTACTGCAGAGGACATGGATGAATGGCTGAAGGTTGTAGCAACGTTTAGATTGGATACCCAGAAAAACTTCTTTACAGTTAGAACAGTGAGGTGGTGGAATGGACTGCCTAGGGAAGTTGTGGCCTCTCTGCTACTGGAGGTGTTGAAGAACAGGTTAGACAGCCACTGGTTGGGGATGATTTAGGTGTAGCTATGCCTATGTTTTACCATGGGTATTTCCCATACTTCTGGGTTTTGCTAGTTGCTCCCTCTGCTCCTTTTCTGCTACATGTGTTGGGGTGTTTTAAACCTCCCACAAGCATTGGATGCTAGCTGGGGTCTCTGACTGGGCTGTGCCAATGCTCTTGCTGGGACCACAGCCATAGGTTCCTGAGCAGAGGGGCAAGACTCCGTAGCCTGAGAGAGAACAATCATCATATCTGAGCTTAGGAAGGAAATTTACCCCGTGGTCAGATTGGGATGGACTGTGTTGTTTTTTGATGCCTTCTGTAGGGGGGGGGGGAGGGGAGGGGAGGGAGGGGCATGACTTTCTACCCAGGACCTCTTGAACATATATTGACAACATTTTATAGAAGCAGGATGTGGGCTGCTGTGGTTCCCCTGCTTTACCTGTGGCAGGTTAGGGTTTTGTGTCAGGGTGGACAGTAGTTTTACTAAAAGGTTAGATTATGGACTTGTATAGAATGGTTTGGATAGGGATGATCCTTCCTCAGATAGGGAGCTGGACTAGATGACCTGTAGAGGTTCTTCTAACCCTACTTCTCTATGACTCTGGAAGCAATATGTAGGAAGGTATTAAAAAAATAAAGTCTCCAGAGAGGTGCAAGCTTACTACTCAACATCTGGGTGATTTCTGCCCTCCTCTCTGCACCTTGAGGTAAGAGGGACTTGGGGGAGGACAGTATGAAACCCTGCACTCCCCTCTTTCTTGATACGGGATATGTCTTCCATTTTAGTGCTCCAGAGCCAGCTGGAGACTCCAGTGCAGTCCGAGGACTGGGACTGACAGTCGGTGGATCCCAGGGTCCTCATATGCTGTGGATATCAGAAAAACATGTGTGCTGCTGCACATATGGCTTTTAAAGGTCTCAGCTCATGGGGACCTTGGAATCAGAACCTCTACCCATTCCCAGATCTCCATGTCTGGGATTTCAAGCACCTTGCTCTACAGCTCCCTGGAAACGGGGGCAAGGCAGTCAACCTACCAGGTAGCGGGGAGCTCCATGGCTTTCTTCAATCTGGCACTCAGGCCCAGCTTCTATATGAGCTCTCCCATTGGCACTCTGAAAACAGCAGGGTGCAGCTCCATGCAGGGCTGCACCACATGGTTGTCAGTCTAGCAACAGGGGAACTGTCCACCAAGTTGCACCTTGTAGTGGTATCAGGCTGCACTAAAATATTGCACATATTTTGAGAAATTATTTTCATGGCTAGTTTCCCATTTTTCATATTCCCATTGTGGGTGTAGGAGACAGGACTAAGAACAATGAACATCTGCATCTCTGCTAGTTTGTAAGAGCAGGGCTGGGATGGTTGTCAGGGATGGTTCTGCCTTGAGCAGGGAGCTGGGCTCATGAGGTCTTTTCCAGCCCTAATTCTCTATGATTCTGTGCACCAGCCCCATCTAATAGACACAGCTTTACTTTTTCAGAGTCCCTGAATGGAAAGTAAGTTACAAAAAGATTTGCAATTATTAATTGTTTTGTATTTATTAAAGATCACAAGTTTTTTAAATTCCATGCATCCTGCATGCCATATATATATATACCAAAGATGCATTCCATATTAACACCAATTATGAACAAATCATGGCACCAGCATTTGCTGGGATTTTTTAAAAAGTCTTATACAGACTTTGGAACCACTGAGTAAAGTCACTAACATGAACTGTCTAAAATAATCAACTCAGTGACCATAAAGGATTGTGACCAGTCTGTCTATGTATGCATTGGGAAATGGAAGAAATAAAAATAGGAGAAAGACTGCTATTCTTTTACTGTTAAATAAGCTTCCTCCTTCAATCTTAAAGTGATGGAATTGAAATTTAAAATCTGTCATAGCTAGTGATTTTTTAAAAGAAACTGCTCTTAAAACACTGTCCTTTTGATATATGCTGCCAAGCAACTTTAAATATCAAGTTATAGTGTCATAGAAAACTAGGGTTGGAAGGAACCTCAGGAGGTCATCTCGTCCAAACCCCTGCTCAAAGCAGGACCAGCCCCAACTAGATCATTCTACCCAGGGCTTTGTTGAGCTGGGCCTTAAAAACCTTGAAAGATATAGATTCCACCCCCTCTCGAGGTAATCCATTCCAGTGCTTCACCACTCTCCTAGTGAGAGTTTTCCTAATATCCAACTTAAACCTCCCTTGCTGCACCTTGAAACTGTTGCTCTTTGTTCTGTCATATGCCACTACTGAGGATAGCCTAGCTCCATTCTCTTTATAGCCACCCTCTAGGTAGTTAAAGGCTGCTATCAAATCCCCCCTCAGTCTTCTTTTCTCTTTTGAATACATGCTGACTATTCCCAATCACTTTCTTCTGAAAGTGCTTAGAAATGAATTCCTTGAGGACTGCTCCATGATTTTTTTTGGAGGCTGAGGTGAAGCTGATTTGTCTGCTGTTCCCTGGATTCTCCTTCTTCTCCAGGGGTCAAAAAAACCTGTGGGGGAAAAAAAGAAAAGAAAAGAAAAGTGGAGCAGTGCATGCACGGGCAGCACGCCCTTGCAGTGGAGAGAATGTGTGTGGTATGTGGCTCTGCATACATGTTTGTGGTGCCACATACCACACGGCAGCGCTCATCTGGATGCACCCATAGAGACCGTACAGGCCTCTCAAGCTTTCCAGGGTTTTAGCAGGTTAACATGGTATATCGGTGACCCTCACTATTTCCCCACCCGGTGCACTTCATAATTTACTTGCCCTACTCTCCACAAGACCTCAATAAGTCCTTGCCACTGCACCGCTACCTTACTTTGAGGTGGAGAGTAATCGTAGGACTTTATCCTCTGGCTGGTACAGATGAAGCCAAGCATTTCTATTATGCTGCTGTTCCTGCTCCTCCTGTTGGGCTGCTTCAAGGTTTTTCTTGGCGATGACCCCCACCAGATCTAACCACTCCCATAGCTTCAAAATATACCGAACAATGTTTTGTCACAGTCTCCTGGGCCTGCCAGGACACTTGCAGAAGGTCCAGCATGCCCCAGGGCTGCCTCCAACTCAAAGGGTGAAAATCCCATGGAAAACCGTGAAACCTCTTATATGGCAAACTACAGGTAGGTCAGCAACTGATCCCAGTTTTGTGGCTTCTCTGATACAAATTTCTTCAACATTCCCTTCAGTGTTCGGTTAAGACTTTCAACTAGGCCACCCATTTTGGGGGTGGTACACTAAAGTTCTTACCAGATGGACCTTCAATAAATCCCAGATCTCCTGTAGTAACCAGTACAAGAAGGCTGTACCATGGCCCTATTAGAAACTCCTTAGGAATGCCCACCTGGGAGAAAATGTGGAGCAGATCTGCCGCCATGGTTTGAGCTGGTGCAGAGTGGATTGCCACTGCCTCATGGTAGCAGGTGGCATAATTGAACAGGACCAAAATAAACCTGGATCCCATTGCACTGGTCTCCAGTATTACCACCAGGTCTACCCTAACCTGCTCAAACAGTATGCCTAACAGTGACATGGGTATCACTGGAGCCTTATTAGCAGGCCTGGGGACAACCAGCTGGCACTCAGGGCAGGATGCACAATAGTCTTTGATTTCCTGGTGTACCCCAGACCAAAAAAACCTTACTGGCATATGGCCAAGTATCTCCAGGAATGCAAGTGACATGCACATTTGCCTATAGGGATGTGTTCCAGACTCAAAACTGCCCATGTACAAACATTGGCTCAGAGCCCGTGTCTATGAATCTGGCCATGTGGATATCCCTGATCCTTACAAGGACCATATATCTCCTTGGGTCTGGGCTCTTCTGTCTTGACTCTGAGACCAAGGCAAGGGCATATCCACAGTCCATCTAGAGGCAGTCTCAATATCTTTCATGCCCTTTCTCCCTGTATTGGAAGCGCATCATCTGCATCTCCCTTCCTCTGCCTGGAATGTAGGGATGCCGCAGCTGGCCTTCTTCTCCAGGCCCTGTGTTCAAAGGCTCTGCTTCTGTCTGGGGCCTTGGGCAAGATGGAGGTAACGTCCCTACTGGAAGCCTCCTTAGACCCATGGCTGATTTGCCGTGGAGCCCTGACTTCCTCAGGCTCATACGCTTCTGGCTTGCTCAGGGTTCCTGGCAGTCTAACTTTGCCCCCCATGAAATCTTCTGTCCTCCACGTGGCTTCCTCCAGGCTGGCCAGCCAGTGGCAATACACCCACCTCCAGGCATTTACTGGGAGGACAATGAAGAACCGTTCCAATGCTATTAGTTCCATGGCCTCTGTAGCTGAGCAAGAGTGTAGATGGAGCCATCAGATGCATAAGTCTTTTAATTTCTGAGCCATAGTCTGGGGCCACCTTCTTGGGTCCTCTGACTGGAACTGGCAGTGATAAACCTCTTCCATAAGTCCTATCTGGTCCAGTATGTCTGCTCTGAGGGTCTTACAATCCTGGGCTGAGTCTGCTCCAATGGTCCAGTGAGCAGCCTGTGTCTCCCCAGTTAATAAGGGGGCCATCCTCATAGTCTACATGTCCTTGGGCCAATGATATGCCTCTACTAGCCATTTAGATGTGGCAAGAAAAAATCCTCTGGGTCATCTGCCAGGCCCATCTTTGTGAGGACTTCTCCCTATAACCTTTGGGAAACCCAGTAACTTACTAGTGTGGGTAAGGGTCTATCTAGCATCCATTTACTATTTTAGGAACTCCAGCTGCTGTTGCTCTCACTGAAACTCTTGTAGTTGTTGCTGGTGCTTTCTGGAATTGCTGTTGCTAAGTTTGGAGCTGCTGAAATAGCTGCTAAAACAGCTGGTGCTGTTGCTGCAGCCCTTCCAGCCATTTTAACGGGGTTCCAGTCTCTGTGGCTGGCATTGGAGTTTATAGAGTACCTGCGTTTTCCACCATGTGTAGCAGGTTGTCACTTTATTTCTTCTGGGACAAACTCACTCCTACATGGAAAACAATGGCTTCTTCATCAGTGACTTGGATGAGGGCATGGAAAGCACTTCTGTCCAAATTCACAGATGACATCAAGTTGTGGGGCAAAGTAAATGCACTGGAGGGCAGGGAGTGGATTCAGGTGGATTTGGACAGGTTGGGAATGCAGGCAGAACAGGATAGGATGTGGTTTAACAAAGATAATTGCAAAGTGCAGCGTCTAGGAAGAAAGAATCACCTACAGACTAGGAGGTGACTTTCTAAGCAGCACAGTAACAGAAAGGGATCTTGGAGTCATAGTCGACTCCAAAATGAACATGAGTCATCAATGTGACAAAGTGATAAATAAAACCAACCGCACTCTTTCATGCATTAGAAGGTGCATCACGAGCAGGTCTAAGGAAGTGATTCTTTCCCTTTATGCAGCACTAATAAAACTGCAGCTTGAGTACTGTGTCCAGTTCTGGACACTGCTCTGCAAGAGGGGTGTGGATAACCTTGAGAGGGTCCAGAGGAGGACTACCCGTATGGTTAAGGGCCTGCAGGTAGGACCCTACGAGGAGAGATTGAAAGACCTGAATCTTTTCAGCCTCCACAGAAGAAGGCTGACAGGTGATCTTGTGGCCATCTACAAATTTGTGGGGGGGCAGCAAGGAATAGGGGATACTCTGTTTACCAGGGTGCCCCTTGGGGTTACTAGGAACAATGGCCATAAACTGACGGAGAGCAGATTTAGATTAGACATTAGGAAAAATTTCTTTATGGGGTCAGTTGCCAAAATCTGGAATGGGCTTCTAAGGGAGGTGGTGCTCTCCCCTACCTTGTAGGTCTTTAAGAAGAGACTAGACATCATCTGACCCCAGCGCTCTTTCTGCCCAGGGCAGGGGGTCAGACTCAATGATCTGCTGAGGTCCCTTCGGACCCTAAAAATCTATGAAATCTGTGAAGTGTCCATAACAAAGCCGGTACTTAACAAACAACCAAACAATCAGCAGAGGGTTAACTTCCAGCTGTGTTCCTTTCTTGAAGGATACCATGACTTGTCTCAGTGCTCCCTCTCTTGGCACTACCCTCTTCTCTCTCTCTGTCAGTTCTGCTCCCTTGGAGCTTTTAACTTCCTCTGGGCCAGATGCTCATTGCTTTCAGCTGGTCACCCACTGAGCAAGCAGGTTATCACTTTCAACTGCCCGCAGCTGTGCTCCTACTGCTGAGCAGCATGCCTGGTTACACTGACTCTCTCACAGATTCCTGCTAGTAAATAGTATTTTTTTTCATGTTGATTCATTGGAGAATTTTTTGAATCTCAGTGTTTTAACCTTTCTTATTTTTTTCTCACTTGTATGTAAATGTTTTAATTATTTTCTGTTGGATTTTCTCATCTGGCCCTTCCACCCTACCAAAAAGATAGGCACTGAGCACTGAAAAAGGAAGAACACATTTAAAAAAAAATATGCTTCATAATTTTTTTCTTGCAAAACCAAAAGAGCCTTACGCCAAATGTTTTAAATCATCAGTATGTTTCTAACATTTGGCATTCAAATTGTCTCTTTCTTGTGTTTGCTTTTCCAGTATTTATTACCATCTGCTGCTAAAGGAAGTTAAATATCAATGCAGTTTCCAAATTGAGCATCCTTACTCATTCTAAAAGTTTAGTTGTCTTCATTAGTGTCTGTAGGAAAAAAGCACTCCATTTTAATGGATTTATTTGTAATGAGTGTTACTAAGATTCCTCCTATTTTAGGTACAAGTGAAACAACTACTGATTGCAACATACCACAGTGAGTAGATAATATATATCAGTATCTTGTTTTAGCCTTATTTTATTAACAGTAATGCATTGGTGACCGATCTAACCTTTAAACTGTGAGTTGCTGTTAGCTGTTTCAGAAAAACAGGTGTCAATTTTTCATTTTTTATATATATTCTTAAAGCCTTCTTTATGTCTTAAAAATAATCTCCACAAATGTTGGAAAAGGAAGTTTCTATATTCTACTTATGAGACATTTGGAATTCTAAGTTTGAGTTGACATTTGTTTGATTTGTGTCCTAAGACTAAAATGATAATGGAATATAAGGTACAGAAACGAACATTTTTCCTGTATGTAACAAATACTCTGCAGTTGTTTTTATTTCTACTGTGACCATTTAACCTATAGATATTTATATCTGCACAGGGGATTTAAGGTTTTGTTCCTGCAAAGAGGTCTGTGTAGGTGAGTCTAAGTTTGACCTTGACATGAAGTGAGACCAATTACGGAGATGGGAATGACTGGATAGGTATATGGTAGAGTAGGAGCATTGAGTAGATCAAACATCCACATCTGTTTTTCAGAGATACTGTTAATGCAGAAAGAAGCCCCTTTGTTCTGAGTGTCCAAGTTTGTCTTTATTTGCCAAAAATGTTGGTGACTAATTCTTAAACTCTTGGAAGTTAATACATACATAAGGTTTATCTCCTATTAGCATGTGCCATGAGAACATTCAGTAGTATGCTTAAAGTTTTAACATTACAGTCCGATGGCATGTTGGTGGCATGAACTGTCATGGTTTTGTTATGGGAAGTGTTGATTTTTGTGGCAATGGATATATATATTTACAGGTCTTGCTAAGGTTAGGGTGGGTCCCATTAGGTGCCTGCTGATCAGCAGGGATGTTAGTTACCAGTTGGGCAAGGTTACGGGGGTTGTTACCTACCATCCCACACTTGAACCTTTAAGAATGATTTCATAGATTTCATAGACATTAGGGCTGGAAGAGACCTCAGAAGATCATTGAGTCCAGCCCCCTGCCCGAGGGGCAGGAAGTGAGCTGGGGTCATAGGATCCCAGCAAGCTAAGCATCCAAATCTCTCTTGAAGGTGTTCAATGTAGGTGCTTGAACCACCTCCAATGGCAGGCTATTCCAGACCTTGGGGGCTTGAACAGCAAAGAAATTCTTCCTTATGTCCAGCCTGAAACGGTCTTGCAGGAGTTTATAACCATTCAACCTCGTCATCCCTTGGGGCGCTCTGGTGAACAAACGTTCCCCCAGATACTGGTGGTCACCCCTGATAAACTTATAGGTGGTCATCAGATCACCCCTGAGCCTGCGCTTTTCCAGGCTAAAGAGCCCCATAGCTCTTAGCCTGTCATCATAAGGTCTGTTTTCCTGACCTCTAATTATGTGCACGGCTCTTCTCTGGATTCTTCCAAGCTTCTCTACATCCTTTTTGAATTGTGGAGCCCAAAACTGGACGCAGTACTCCAGCTGCGGCCTCACCAAGGCTGAGTACAAGGGGAGAATGGCGTCCTGGAATTTTCTTGAGAAGCATCTATGGATGCAAGCCAGCGTTTTGCTTACTTTACTAGCCACAGCATTGCATTGAAGGCTCATGTTCATCTTGTGGTCAATGATGACCCCCAAGTCTCTTTCTTCCATAGTGCTAGCCAGTGTAGCACTGCCAAACCTATAAGGATGCTGCAGGTTTTTCCTCCCCAGGTGGAGAACCTTGCATTTTTCGGTGTTGAACACCATCAGGTTTGCGTCCGCCCACTTGCTGAGCCTGTCCAGGTCAGCCTGGATCGCCCTGCTGTCTTCAGGTGTGGATGGTTTGCCCCAGAGTTTGGTGTCATTGGCAAACTTGGCCAGTCCGCTTCTGACTCCAATGTCCACATCATTAATGAAGATGTTGAACAATATAGGTCCAAGGACAGAGCCTTGGGGGACCCCACTGGTCACAGGGCACCATGACAATTGACCTCCGTCAATTACCACCCTCTGGGTCTGACCACGGAGCCAATTTCTCAGCCAGCGGATTGTAGTGGACCCAAGGCGACAGTTGGCCAGTTTCGCCAAGAGGTGATCGTGGGATACCAGATCGAAGGCTTTTTTGAAGTCAAGATATATGACATCAACCTCTTCTCCCCTGTCCAGGTGATAGGTCACCTGGTCGTAAAAGGAAATGAGATTGGCCAAGCAAGACCTACCTGCAACAAACCCGTGCTGGCTTTCCCTCAGGATGTTGGCGTCGGCCAGTACATTAAGGATGGCCTCTTTAATAATCTTTTCTAAGACCGTCCCTGGGATAGAGGTCAGGCTGATGGGCCTGTAGTTTTCCGGATCCACTTTCCTCCCTTTCTTGAAGGTAGGCACCACATTGGCCTTCTTCCAGTCTTCGGGTGCTATACCAGAGCACCAGGAGTTTTGAAAGATCCGTGCCAGGGGCTGGGCTATGATGCTCACCAGCTCCTTGAGTACCCGGAGGCGTAGATTGTCAGGGCCAGCTGACTTGAAGGTATCCAGCCTCTCAAGGTGTTCCTTCACGAGGTCAGCATTGATGGAGGGCAGGGGATCTCCCTCACCCAGACCTCCTTGTCCCATAGTGGGCATGGGCATCCCATGGGACTGATGAAAGACCGATGCAAAGTACCCATTTAATAGGTTGGCTTTTTCCTGGGCGTCAGTTGTCAGATGTCCCATCTGGTTTAGCAGAGGTCCAATGTTGCCCTTGCTTTTCTTCTGGCTCCCCACATATCTGCAAAAGGACTTTTTATTGTCCTTGATACTCGAAGCTAGTTGGAGTTCAGTTGCAGCCTTTGCTTTCCTGGTTTGCTCCCTGCAGGACCGGATCAGTGCAGAATATTCCTTCTTGGAGGTGAATCCCATCCTCCATCCTCTGTAGGGTTTTCTTCTTAGCCTCAGGAGGTGTGCTAGATCCCTGGAGAGCCAGGGGGGCTGCTGTGCCCTCTTGCTGCCTTTCCTCCAAGATAGAATAGAATTATCTTGTGTATTGAGGATCGCTCCCTTGAGGAGCAACCACTCTTCCTGAATTCCCCTCCCCCTGGGGTCATGGTCCCTTAGGGCCTCACTGACAAGCCTCCTGAGCTCGTCAAAGTCAGCTTTCCTGAAGTCAAGGACTTCAGTGTTGCTGACTGACTGGCCAGCTTTATGGTGGATGGTGAAGGTGATCAGCTCGTGGTCACTGTCACCCAGCTTCCCATTGATCACTAGGTCACTGACTGCTTGTATGTTGCTGAGTGATCCTCCCACGAGATGTCTGGGTAGTTGAAGTCACCCATGACAACCATGGTCCTGGAGCATGCGGACTCAGCCAGTTCCTGGGTGAACTCCTGGTCAAGCTCTTGACTTTGGGTGGGAGGTCTGTAGTAGACTCCCACCTCTGTGTCCCCTGTTCCATGTTCCCCATGGATTTTAACCCAGAGTGTTTCCAGTCATCCACCCTGGTCATCAACATCAGCTTGCAGGGTCATCAAACAACTGCAACCTATACTTGAAAATGACTGGACTTTGAGAAAATATTCCCAGCCTCCCTTGTCCTCACCTTGAAAAATGAGAAAGACCTGTCAAAACATCTCTACTGCCACAACAATCAAGACTCCCCACAACAAAACTACCAGAATCCATGGATCATGCACTTGTGTGTCCAAGACTCTGGTATACCTAATCCAGTACACCAAATGCCCCCCTGGTAGCAATATGTACCAGAAAGAATGGTCACTGAAAAAGATGTAGGAGAATACTTTTCAGAGAAAAATCACTCCTGTCTGACCTCATAGTTCTTGTGCTCAAAGGAAATCTACCCAAAACCTTAACAAGATGAGCATGGGAATAGAAATTTGTTAACCAGTTGGACACGGAGTACCAGGGATATAACACAGATAATGACTTCATGGTCCATTATCACTTACTTGATGCTTCTAACTTTTGCACTTCACAGGTGATAACAACCCTTCTGAACACCTTGTTTCTCTGTCTCTTGCCTGTTGGCTATCTGACAACTGCTTTTATATCCTGCTTTTATTTACATACGGAGTTTTACACAAGCTTTTGTTCCATCTCCTACTTACCTGTGCTGCATCTGCTTCTCTTTTAGAGGCCTATGATATCTAAAATGTTGCCTGTGTGTATCCCAACCATGCAGTTAGTTCAATACAACAGGAGTGGCCAACCTGCAGCAGGCATGGCACAAGCAGCACAGGCAGCCTGTGTGTGGCATACGACAGGTTAGAAATGGGACAGACAGCACAGCAGCAGATAGGGTGGGGAAGAAAGTAGAGGAGCAAATCAGATAAGAAGTTCAGGGCAGGAAACAGAAAAGTAAAAGATTAGACAGAGAAGGAGGATTGGATTGGCACTTGGAGGGTGCAGGGATAATTTGTGGCACCCTTGTCAAAAAGGTTGGCCCTTGTTCAATGAAAGAATTGTTGCCTCTTATATATTTTCCGGATCATCATGGCAACATTTCCTCAACACTACCTTTTCCATAGGAAGACATTCAAGAAGGGATGGAAGAGATGAAGTAGGATTCTGTGAAGTGATATCATCTTGTAAGGAACTAAGTATTTACTAAGCAAAGTAGAAGGCTCAGGTTTTGTTGGCCTCTGAAGATCAGGCACGAAGACAGAAGAATAAGGTTTATGTAGTGTGCAGTTATTGAAAATGGAAAGAATTGATCAGGACAAATCAGGAACTTAGAGAGAAATTGCAATTTCTAAGTTGAGTGGTGAGTGGGTGGATGGGCGCCAGATCTTATGGAACTAAACGAATGAAGGACAGAATACCAGGATTACTTTTATTTAACAGGGACCGTGTTTCAAGGAAGCTTTAATTTTCATGCCCTGTTTTGTTTTGTTTTTTAAAGCCAGTGTATCATACAGAAAACAATGTGCTATCAAGGTGCCATAGGACCTTACTGTTGAAACTTAAAATGAAGTATTCAATGTTCTTCTGGTGCATGGTAAAAGGAGATGAAACTTATGTACAGGGTTAACTCCCAGGAGTTTAAAAAGTAGTCAACAACCTTTTAAGAAATAAAGACAAACTTGGGCACTTAGGACAATGGGTCTTGTTTCTGCATTAACAGTATCTCTGGAAAATGGACATGGAGGTTTGATCTATTGGATGCTCCTTTTTTCTGTGGTATACCTATCCAGTAATTCCTGTAATTCAGTACACATGCAGGTGCACAATTGGTGATGCTGATTAACAATAATAATATTAGAGTAGCATCCAGAGGCCCTAATCAGATTGGAGCCCTATTATGATAAGTGCTGTGCAAAAAATATTGTAAAAGCTTCTCTTTTGAATGGTTTTATTCTGTAACCAGACAAGTGGTAGAATAAACTAGAAATTTACTTTGTGAATTTAGACCAGTTTATTTTGGGGTTCACAAAGCAAATTACAGTTAGAATAAAACAACGAAGAGAATTACTGAAACATTTCACATAAAGTCAAATGCACAGTGGACTTCATCACATCTGGATGTTTTGGCCCTTTGTAGTTAAATTTTTGCTGAATTCTTAAATATAGGGAAAAAGCAAAAATTATTACAGTCTATAAATAAAAATAACATGAAAACAATTTAGTCTTTAAAGGGTAAATTTATCCTGCTTTCAGCAAAAAAAAGATAGGCAGCATGTGGTAACTAACTATTTTCTTTAACGATATTCAGTTTAAAGACTATAAACTTTTAAACTACTTCATGTTTTTCCAGTCACATTTCTTATTGTTATTCCCTTGATCCTCTTGATCATTAACTTATTGTAGCTGCATATTTCTTACCAGTTCTCTACCCCAATACCAAAGTCTAAAATTAATGCAATCTTTTTAAGTACTCATCTCTTATACGAGACAAACAGCTTTAAAATTTGGTGGGATGAATTTTGAGAAGAATACATTTGTTTCAGTTTGAATGTCATAAGGGTGGAATCCGTGGAGTTGAGGTAGGTTGGGAGAAAAGTAGTACTCCATCATAATCTGTATAAGAGCAGGACCACAATACAGTGTCTTGACTTCTTTAACCCATCACATAAAATAAACATTTTGCATAAAAGTGAGAAATGAATAAGTTGCCTAGTTCATGCTGTGAAGATTGTCATTTTAATGTGTCTTTTTCCAAAAAACTAGTCCATGTCCTGAATGTGTGATGTACCACATGGTCTGATTCAAGTCACATTAAAGTCAAGTGAAAAGGCTTCTAAACAGCTTCTAGATAAGGCCTTATACCCAGTAAAGCATTTATTCTAAAATACTTGTTAGGTTGACTTTTCATCTCTAATTCTCGATTATGAATGAGCCAAAGTTTCTCCAGGAGAGAAGGGAATTATATGGAGGGGTAAAAGTAGCTTTCTCTCATCCCTGAATATTTTGATTTTGGAATTCATAGGGTAAAGAAGAGGTTCTGAGGGTCTGCTCTAACTTGTGCGGAGGAAGAAGAAAGAAAGCATCTTCTATCCTTTTTCATTTTGCAGTAAACCATAAGCAGGCTTATCAGAATTTCATTTTTATTGATAAACATTGATAAATGTTGATTTAACTTAACACTCACAGACTGATGGAAAAATATTTCTGGCAATAAACATCAAAATTTTATAGAAAAGGGACATAAAAAAAAAAAATCCTGGATGGGGTAAGGATTTCCCACATGCACATGCCCAACCAGTGGCCGCTGCAGACAGGGTGGAGGGAGCCCCGGCTGCACCGCCTGTGGACTGCTGCTCCGTCAGTCCCTTGGGCAGCAACTGGAGGAGCTGTGGGTCATGCTGGTAGGGCTGTGCTGGGACATGTTGTAGGGGCAAGGCTGTTGGCAGCTGGGAACCCAGGAACGCCAACCACTTAATCTGCCTAGCTGTCAGCCAGGGATTAGATGCCAAACTCCTGGTGAGCCTGGGCCAGCCCCTGCCTGATCGGGGCAAGGGCCAAACTCCAGGCTGGCCCAGCCCCTGAGTGATCAGATATGCTTTATTGGTTTATGGATGTTTACTTTTTATATTTTGACACGTGATTTTTTTCTAAAGCTTTTAACAGTATACTGTCATTACTAAACTGTCTGCCTCCCACACTCTACATTCTCACAGTCCTGAAAATTTAAATAGATAAACATCTATAAAAATTGAAAGACGTTCTTAAAAATAAACATTGATTTTAGCTGTCAAAAATATTAAAAAATAAAAATCAAATTCTGCCAAGTTTAACTGGAAGGTTTCCATAATTGACTCTGGCTTGGCACTAAATAGTTTTACAAACATTATGTTTAGGCTAAAGTTTACCAAAGATCAGCTGTTTTTTTCCAGGAACTTCAGGAGTCTTGCATTTACAAAATTTTCACAAAAACAGAATTATGGTCATATGTCCTGTTTTAGTCAGATATGTCAGATGTGTGCATCTCCTGATGGGTAGGGCACTGGCCTGAGGTATGGAAGAAAATATTAAAGTCCTTGGTCAGCCCAGAGTTTCTCATCTTGGATCACTGCTGGTAAGAGAGAAACTATGAACACTGGGATCTTCTGTATTCCATTTGTTGAAAATGTTCTGACCCGTTCTAGCTTAGACAATGAGAACCAGCTGATATTTGGAGTTTTACTCAGAGATGGCAGTTGCTTGTTATTTTAAGAAGTATTTATTATTAAAGCCCAGATGTAGAAATAAGAGTTTGTTGCATTAATGTATTCTTTTTAATCTCAGACTGTTTTTTTATTTCATACATTGAATGTATTATCTGTTTATTTTTGCATTTTACTATAGTAGCATTTTGTTCTGCTTTTTTAACTTGAAAAGGAAAATTAACTTAAAAAATGAAGGAATTTTGAAGTAAAATAGATATGCCATAAATCTGTTCGTTAGCAGTGGAGAAACAGACTTGTCTTCTGCTCACTGCATTTGCCTACTTGTATGTGGGTTCTTAGGAGGGAGATCAGAAGGCATAAGTGAGAGTCAGATTTGGCCCATCAACAGTGCTACATGCAGTATGTATGCAATAGGAAAAATTCTGCTTTTATAGCACTTCCACATATCTGAGCCAGTGTTGAGCTGTTCTTTCATAAGTCGAGGTTCAGAAAAAATTATGCCTCCTCTGAGTTGCCCTATCCATGGCACATCTCCCCTCAGTTATCCTAGCTGGCATGTAGGAGCAGGACCAGGGCACTGTGGCCCTACCTCGTCTTTGCTATAAGGTCTGTATCTTGCCCCTTTTACCAGTATAAATAGCTTTCTTTTGCTTTCATCAATTTGCTTTCTTCTTTTAGCATTTTCACATTAAATCTTTGCCAGCAGAGTGCGGTCTGTTTATGCCTGAATGACTACTGGTTCTCCCACTGCCAAAGAAATGTGTCTTTTAAGCTTTTACTTACGTACTGCATTAACAGCCTGCCAGGTCCAGTTATATTGGTGTGCTGCTGGGTTCGCTGGGAGTGGATTACAGTGTTCACAAATAGAGATGAGTTTTTAAAATACTTTAAAGTAAATTGGGTTTGCAGTAATGCAGCAATACAAAAATCCCATCTTTCTTTGGAAATAATGCAAATTGTTGCCATTTCTTTAAATGTAGTTTTGCTCATACTTCCCTTTAAGAACTGTTCCTGATCTGCCAAAGAACAGATATGTAGTCTACACTATACAGTCAGTTAAAGACTCCAGCCTAATCCTCGTCCCATCACTGGACAGAATTCATGTTTGCCCATGTGGTGATCCTTTCCCTGCTAATGAGTATGCAATATCACTTGTTTACAAAGCATAACATCCAAGTAAACAATAGAGAAAACATAGAATCACAAACCTTTCACTCACTCTACTTTTCTTAACGCATTTTTAAAATAGCAGTAGCATACTGGAAAGATAGCAATTTGTAGTATGAAATAGCAAAGCTTCCCTCTGTCCACTTGAAGGAGAGATAGAAGGAGGAAAAACAATGAGGAATTAAATAAAAGGCAGAAACAGGGGGAGAAAAGATGAAGGAAATAACGAAGTGCAAGGAGAAAAAAACAAAAAGAAAGGAGAGAAAGAAAGCAAAAAAGGAATAAAAGCTGCAGGAAATCATAAAAAAAACAAGTTGCCTCTGTTCAAAGACTGGGTAACAATAAATACAATGAGCATTTGTCATGCAATTATGAAAAGCAGATGAAATAGAACTTTGAAGGAAGAAAGAAGAAGCTGAAGGGCATGTGCACACATTTGCAGAACCTGATCTATGATCATGTGGCTTTAAGCATCCCCCCTTGTGCATATGTTCTCTGGTGCCAGGAACTGTGCCAGAAACACTACTTAAGGTGGGAAGGGGAGGGGGGGGTAGTTGGAATTGTGGGTGGTTATCAGGTCCATAGGGGGGTGTTGGTGGGTCCAGGGGGAGAGGGTGTTGGTGGGTTAATAATAGCCCTGGGGCGAGGAGGGGGAGGGGTAGGAAAAGTAGACTGGGGCCAGAGGCTGGGCTTTCCTAGTCCCATATGCACATGTTCCCAGGACCTGATCTACAATTATGCAATTAGCTTTAAGCCACATGCCTGTAAATCAGGCCTCATTTTTTAACATGTTTGCCAGTGCTGGGAGCTGCTCTGGGAATGCAGTCTAAATTTAATGATTAGGGGGAGCTGGCAAGTCCACCTGAGGTGGGTGTTGGGTCCATGGGGCAAGGGGGATAGTCAGTCCAGGTGGGGTGGGGCTGAGGTGGGGAAGGTAGGAAAAGCACAGTCCTAGGACTTGGGGAAGTGGCTTTTCCAGCCCCAGGGCTACATTCTCAACATGTACATGTGTTTGGTAGATCAGGCTAACCTGTGCCCTGTCTAAGTTAGGGTGCCTCTCAGGTGAATTAAATTATGTCAGGCCAGCTACTTTTTGCTTGATCTAACCTCCCTGAATGTATGTATAAATTGGTACTTAGATCAACCCAACCCTAGTTAGGTCAATCTAAATGTAGGTTTGCACATGGGTAAATTTAGATTGGGTGGCCATTTTTATGCCTGATCTAACCTCTTTAAATACATACATAAATGGGCATTTAGGGTGTTTTTACACATGCTTTAGAAGTGGGAGGTGGGGTGGGGGCTATTTAACTAGAGTGGCTTTCAGAACCACTCTAATTAAAGCACCCAGAGCTTCTTGTGCATCAGTGTCCCCATGCTTTGAAATAGTGGCAGGAGCACTTTATCTAAAGCTCATTGAGTGAGTTTTAGATAAAGCACCCCCACCGTCATTGCAGGGATTTTGATACACAAGATGCAGAAGCTGTCTGGAGCGCAGTAATTACCATGCTCCAGCAGACTCAATCAAGGCTGCTCCAATGTGCTGTAAGTACAGCATGTCAGAGCAGCCTCCCTGCTTGTGTATAGGCACCCTTAGATAGACTTAACCCTGGTTAGGTCAGTCTAAGTTGGGAGCGGGCAATTATTTTGGGTGGAGGGCCACTTACTGAGTTTTGGCAAGACATCAAGGGCCTCATGACAGGCAGCCCAGGGCAGATAAATATTAATTTTCTAAAATTTTTAGGGGCCCTGTGGGCCAGATAGAATAGCCTGGCAGGCCACATCCAGCCCCCAGGCCGCATTTTGCTCACCTCTAATCTAAGTGTTATGTTTACACGTACCCAAATATGGTTAGAAAATAGAGAGGAAAAGTGACAAGGATATTTTGGCAGGAAGGTGATAGCTGGGAAGTGGACAGCTGCCCTGAAAAAAGGTTGCTAAATGTTGGTATCTAGAACATGCATGTATCCATGAAGTGTATTATTTGCAGTTCCATAAGATCTCTCATTTTTGTTTTTGCAGAACAGATTACCTGTACAAGTTCCCAAAAAAATAGTAACAACAGAAAATGTCTTTTAGAAGCGTCTCCGTCTTTTTAAGACCAGGGAGCATTTTGTAAAAGAAGTACAAAAAGATAATTGGTAAATTTGATACTTCTTGGATAATCGTGTCAAATGGGCAAGTAGAACAAGCAGAATAAATAGCGCATTGCTAATTGGTACAAGGATGGGTTTGGGTTAACAGCTAGTATTGGTGGTTTTAGTGCTGTAGTAAATATTGTATATTTTAAGTTTTGTTTGTTTTGGGTTGTTTTTTTTTTTTAGGGACTGTCTTTTTAAATTGTTTCTAAGATTTAAAGCAGTGTAACCCAGGCAGTACTCCAAGAGTTACCCCCTCTCCAATTGAAGGATCAGCGCAGGTGCACAAGCGCTGTGGGAGGCGTAGGGACTCTCCTCCCCCTATAGAGCAGAGCCAGACCACCAATGGGGACTTAACCATATACATTTTAATGAGGGAACAATACTGGGAACATAACCAGTATAAACCAGAGGGGCATAGGGGACACTACAATGCCCCGAAGGGGCAGGATTCAACAAAGGTTATATATTTACAATCATAGACATATTCATCCAGTTGACAAAAGACAGGGTTAACCAAAATGTAAAACACAAACCGCAGAACAAACAATACTGGTTGGTATTACTGGAAATACAGAAGACACAAAATACCCAATGTCAAATTACAACGAATATAGGGCCTAGGTACCTGAAGGGGGAAGAACACAATGGCCCCTTTCCACCGAAAGAGGGATTTCTCCCAGTTAGCTCACTCACCCCAAGTCACCAAAGCACCAAAACTCAGATCTCCCATGTGGTAGGCAGAAACGCTGCCACACAGCCACCAGTGCTGGTACTGCTCCAAGCTGTTAGGGGTCTTGACCTTCCAGGAGCACCGGCCTCACGTCAAGCTGCCTGGTCTCTGATCGGAGGAGCTGGAAGCAGAGCTGGGAACCTCTCAGGTCGCTGCTCAGATCTTGCTGGAGCAGGGGAGCCTGTCATGCTGGCTGCAGCCTCTCATAGGCGATCCTGGAGCCCAGCGGGAAGCCTCTCCTGCTGGCCACATGCCGTGCTGCTGAGGACCCCAGTGCTGCCTGCAGGTCCCGCTCCTTCAGGTGCTTCTGGGGCAACTGCTCCTGCCCCGCTGGCCCAGCTCTTGCCAGCTCTTTGAAGCTCCTTCCTTGTGGTCTTCCCTGAGTCAGCTGCACTGCCCCTTTTCTCCCCCACCAGGTGACCCAAGGGGCCAATCAGGGGACATGGAGAGTGAGTCTCTGGGGCCTGATTGGTGAGGAAAGGGAATCCCAAGTCCTCTAATCATCTTTTACCCTTTCAAAACCCCTGGGCTAGGTCACTGCCAGCCAGCTTGTCACAGCAGCAAATGGCCCAGAATGCTACAATATGACTAGACCTATCTAGTCAACCTTTTAATACTTCTAAATTATGTTTCCTTTAATTTTTGTGGTCTTTCCCATGTCTTCATTTTCCTCCAACATTTCCCTAGTTCTTTAATTTGTCCATTTCCTTAACCCTGTTTTTCCATTACCCAGTATTCTTCGTGTGCCTCAGTTCTTTTAATGCTAATGCAGCTACCCTGACTTGTGCATCTTCCAACCTGTAAGCCGTTCTTCAATTTAATGTCTTCAAAGGAAAGAATAGATACTTAGCACTTTTGGAAATCAGACCATAAATGACTCAGCTAATGTTGCACAGTGAGTCATTGGCAGAAAGGAACAAAAGCCATGAAACTCACTTTATACTGCTGAGAATGTATTTGCAGGACTGGAGTCCAACTGATCAGCAATCATGGCATTTGATTTAATACCTTCCATAGATAAATCTGCAATGTTTAAAATGGAAAAAGAAAGAAAAATGAAAAAATTGTATAGTTCAGTGAAAGTCTGATTTACCAGTGTGTTGCAACAGGAATTAGGCATCTATTCAGCAAAGCATTTCAGCATGGGACTTTGGCTGTGTGCTTATATGAAGCACATGTTAAATGCTTCATAACATGAAGCACATGTTAAATACTTACCATCACTAGGGCCTAAGATATTATTTAGAGTGTAACCATCATGGATTGCCATCTTCAGCGTACAAAGTAAAGTTAATGTTTTTCTTTTGAGTATGTTGAGTAAAGTGCAACAGCTATGGTAGCTTATACATAGAGCATAGCTCTTTGTATAAGTGTGCTATACTAATAGAAAATATCTTAAAAAAGCAGGAGCTGGTGGTTCTAGCTTTTTTGCTTTGCTTGTTCATGTAAATTGCTTTCCTGTTAGGTAAAGCAAGGTGCACTTTTGATGATCAAATTTACTCCCATCCCTTTAATAGCAGCTGCTTGTCCCAAAGAGCTCTCAACTGTGAGCTGCAGCATGCCACCTGGAATGCCCTTGTCATATGTTAACTCTCCTAATGAAATTGCAAGATGTGGTGCCAGTAATACAGATGGTACTCATTTATATATCATTTTCCTAGTCAGCCTGACCAGTGTAATGTTCTAGCTGTCACAGTGTCTGAGGAAAAACTTAAGTAAAGGAGAAAACAACTGGTTTACACTGAATTTGGGAGAGACTGCATCTTTAGAACCTGGCAGTACCTTCAATCTTGTCCTTTATTGAGGATCTTATTCCTTCATTTGTTGAGCTCCATTATTATTGACTGATGTGCAAGTCTCATAGTTAATCCTGAATTTACAAATAGCAATAGAGCCTAGAAATAGATCTCTTGTCTCTAAGCTGGAGGCTGTAGCTTATTCTCTTGCTGCAGACCAGCACTCAAAACTCAATGCAGTGCAGTATGTTGTGGTTCACTGTTAGCTTTTAAAATGATTAAAAATGTTGGCCTTCTCATTGTCAGTAATTATTTTGCAATCAGGAGCTAAGGCATGTTATTACTGATCAGTTATGGAAATAAAGGGTAGAACACTGATATTAATGCAAATAAATTATTTCTCCAAGATGTTTTTCTAAGTCAGGGGTGGCCAACCTGCATGCTGCATGCCAAAAGTGACACTGGAAGTGTGTGTGGGACACAGCAGATCCGGGAGGGGACAGGCAGCACAGTTAGGGCAGTGCGAAGCTTCAGTGGCTGATTTGATTCAGGGGAGATTCAGCCTGATTCAGCAGTTGAATCTCCGAATCCAAATCAAATCAGGAGACCAATTAAAGGTGCCCCCCTGATTTGTGTGCAGGGTGGAGGCAAGTGCCACTGTGGGCTGAATTCTGCGCTCCACTGTTGGTGCCTTGGGAGCGGCGTGATACCTAGTGGTGGGAGGAAAGTGGCATCATGTGGCTGCTGAGCACAGCCCGCCATGGCAGCCTGCTTCCACCCTACTCACAGCACAGATTGGGGGGCACATATCCCCATGCCCCTGGATGAGTCTCCTGGTCAGTGAGCATCTCACGACCTGCCCCAGAGCCCCGTTCATCCCCTCCCTTCCCCTGTGGGGGCCTTGATCTGCCCCCCCCCGCACACTCCTCCCCTTCCTTGCGCCCTTTCCCGTCCACACATTTACTTGTTGGGCGCTGTTCTGCACATGGCTGCGCTGGGCTGAATTCCCAGCCACCTGCACCTTGTCTCTGTCTGTGTGCACCCCTCTCCACCACTGCAGCCACCCAGAGTCCACGCCCACGCTGCTTGCATTTCAGGGGGGGCTAAGCCCCGTTAGCCCCGGCCTTCTGCCACCCATGGTTCTGAGCCAGCCAGGGAGGAGGCAGGGAGGGGGAGAGTTCCAGAGGCTGGTCACTGCGCCTGCACAGAGCCATGGCTGCAGTCCATGTGCAGGCACAGCGAGAGCCAGGGCACTGTTGCATGCCTGAGCTCCCTGACCACAGGCTGGGTTTGTGTGGGTGGTCCCAGGCCCAGGCCCAGGCCCCGGGGCAGCTGAGCTGCCAGAGCTGGACAGTTCTGCATGCACCGCCCTCTGTACTGCCTCGGCACAGGGTAATGGCCTTGAGAGCAGGCAAATGGAGCACTGCATTTGTATCTGCTGGAATGCTGATGGGACTGGGAGGAGGCTCTTGTCACCATGTTTGCACCCACAGAGCAACCTAGTGAGTCCTTGGGGTGTTCTGCTGTGCAGGGCAGGGGAGCTTTGGGCAGAGGGGTTCCTGGGTGGCCAGCTTATTTAAGCTATTATTTATCCTCTGGGACAGGCAAACCTGGAGAAGGTTGCTTTAGTTTTTCCCAACCCTAATGTGGGGTCTCCTGGGGAAGGAAGGGAAGGTCCTGTCAGGTAGCTGTTTGTCTGCCACAGGCATCCAATGCTCACCAACCCCTGTCAGCCCAGCTCTGACCAGGGCAGATTCCCACGTGCCCACTGTCTATGCTGAATGTGGATGGAGGGGAGGGGAAGTCTCTGTACAGTGTGTCCTCCTGCTCCCAAGTGTGAAGCTGGGCAGGAGTGAGACCGGATCCCAGTGGGAGGAGTGGGTACTTGAGCGTCACCATTGCTGTGCATGTTTTCTCAAGGCTGGACTATCTGGAGAGAATGGCAGAGCTGTCGGATATGTGAAACCATGATGCAGGGGGAGTTTTCTTATTGTATTTTACTTATTGGTTTATATTTTATTGTTTTTGTTGGTTTTATTTTATTGGTATAGTATGAAAATAAATATAATACAAATCAGTTATAATTACTTTTCATTAATTTGGTACTCATGAACAAAATTGCTACTGTCTGCATTCAGTGTCATGTAAAAGTGCAAAATAATAATAAAAACAAAATTATTACAATAGTTGGCAATAACCCAAGACTGGTATCATTTTCCCAGTCTTTTTGTGGTGGTCCTGCCCCTTGCTGATTGGCCAAGAGGTCTGGTGGCCCCACCCATCACTGCTGATTGGCTGAGGAGGCAGCAGCCCTGCCCTTCACCTTTGATTGACTAAGGGGGCTGGTGGTCCCACCCCTCGTTATGGGGTGTCCTGTATTTTGGGCATTTTAGTGGCCACCCTAGTGTGGGGTTAATTTATGGCATGCCTGACAGACAGTTTAGGTCCCACGGTTTGAAGTAAACAAAGGAGTGTAAGGGAGATGCATTGAAATCCCTGGGAATATTCCCAAATCTTTCTATGCAAGTAGAAGTGAAGTACTGTATGTGGAAAACACTAGAAGAAGAGGCCTGCCATTAGGACAACTTCCCATGGCAATTCCATTCTTCCTGACCAGTTATTTGCCTGTGGGTATCCCAGATCCCTGCCCTATTACAGTTTAAAATGGGGAGAAAAGATAATTTATTTTAGAAACTTATGTTTAAGCATAAATGAAAAAGAAAGAAATAAAAACTTGAAAATCATACAAGATCTGATTGCAGAATTTGTGCTTCTCCAGGAGGCAGGGAAGCACTGCTTTGTGATTTAGAATGTGGCAACATTAACAAAAAATAAAGCTAACGATCAGAGATAAGGATAATCACCTGTCATTTGATCTGCATGGGCAGCTCCTTGTATCAGCACGGCCCCCAGTAAAGAGGACCACTTATGCAGATCAACTTGGGGCCAAAGAGTTTATAAGGAAGAGAAGGGTTGAGAAGGGGAAGTCTGGAGACATGTTACTGCCCAGAGTGCTGTACTTCCCCCAAACCTTTCCTTTGCTGTAAATGCAAAAATCAGTAAGTACTGGAACATGTGCCTAATATAAGCATGTACCCAGGTTTAGCCATATTTATCAAAATAAATTAAATTTAAGCACGTGCTTAACTATAACTGTGTGATGCATTGCTCTGTAGAGTACAGATAGGGATTATTTAAATGCATGCTTTAATGCTTTGCTGAGTTGGATCCTGTCTGAAGCCTTTGCACCCTTATTGTTTTCCTTTCCATAGAATCTATAGGTATTTAATAATTTTTAATGACTGCTCAGACCTTAGTTACTTTGTGAATGTCACATTGGCTCTTGCTTTCTCTTGTTTTGTTTTTTGTTCTGGGAGAATGTTTATTTTAAAGAGGTTAAAAATGTTTTCAATTTGTGCTTTTAATGAGAAAGCACTTGAATTCTTCCTGAGTCATGCAATGGCCTAATTGGCACTACTAAAATCATAGCAAGCTGGAAACATGAAGAAGTATATCTTCCCTCTACAGTCTTTTTAGACTTTCTTTGTCTATCATCTTAAGTGAGAAAGGGCTTGGTACAAACGTGAAGTCCAATATTTTACACCACTCTACATTATATGTGCTCATCTATGTAATGCTCAGGAACTGAAGTCCATCCTGATGCAGGAGACTGGTGTGTGGTATCTGTTATGATCATGTAAATCTAACTTGGACGTAAGGCCAATGTGGCGCCTGATAGATTACCTCATTCAGAGGCGTGAGTTTTTGTAGGCTACAGCCAACTTCATCAGATGCTAGGAATCATGTTATGAATCAGGGCCATACTGCCTGGTCTTCTGCCTAACTTGAGCCTAACACAGCTAATTACCTGTCTACACTTTGAAGTGCAAGAAATCAGGAGTGGTTTACAGTAAAAAAGAGAGTAGGGGGAGACTTACTAGGAGAAGTAGAAAATCTGAGCTTTCAGGGGGGGACTAGCCTCAACTGTTCTTCCTGGCAGCCATACATGACTTAGCAGTGAAGTAAAGCAGGCTTGGCTTCCTAGAAAATACTGTGAAAGGTGTAGTCAGGTAAGGACTTTAAGGAATGCATGAACATTTGTCTTGATAGAAAAAAAATAAATTATATTTTCTGTCAAAATAATTTAATTATAGAGTGAAGTGATAGAGCAAAATGAGCCTGTTAGCCGGGAGTAATACTAAAGTTTTTAGACTTAAGCAGATCTAACTGCTGTATAATGCCCCAGTCCTTTCTTGAGCTATATAATTTGGCCAATTATCAGGGATTGATTCTTTCTAGGGTTGCATCAGCCTAGATTGTCTCGTCGTCCTGCCCATATCCAGACAAATAAATGAAGCCCACACAGTCTGGAGCTTTTGTCATCTAATAGGCTATTTGTCATCTTTTGTCATCTGTATCTTTCATCTTATCCCTCAGGTCACAAAGGAAAATATTTTATTACAGGCATTTCTTTACTTCCTTCTACACAAGAGTTATAAGTTACAGATTTATGGAAATCTAGGCTCTTCTCTGTGCAGGAGGCAATGAGAGGCTGGTGCTCTTCTTTCATTTATAAAGTGAGAGTAAACATTAAAAGTCATGGTTCTGGTTGGAAGTTTATTACTCTATAGCACAACTATATAGCGGATGTCAACAGCCTGTTGCCAATAACATTATGGCCTGATTCTCACATATGCTAAGGCATCTCTGCATTAGTCTTGCAGGCTAAAATGACTTTAAAATGGGTGTAATGATTCTGTTAATGCCCAACTGTTTCGTGGACTTGCTTTCTGGGTGAATGCTTTAACTATTCAGGTATTAGACAAAGGGTGGATACTGGCACCAGTACCACCTGTGCTTTGGAATGGGGCATGAGTTTGGACATACCCCCTGTGCTTTGTGTTTCCTAATCATTCTCTTTAGGCCCTTGTGGGGTTCTGAATCACCATTTACTTGGTGCCTTCCTCTCCCTATTCTCTGTATCTTTCCTTGTGTGCCTAAACCCAGTTAAACTGGATTGATTTTCTGGACTGAGGTGCTTAGATATTAGGTGCTGAGACAACTACGTGTTGACATCTCTGAAACCAAACTGGATGTAACCAAACTGGATGTAGCCCTCCAGGCCAATTGTGGATATACTGTGGAGTAATTTTTTTTTCTAGAAGGTGGCAACAAAGACTAAATGTGTAGCTTATTTAGGATTCAAGAAGGTTACTTTAACTAAGACTCTTAACCAGGAGTCTGGTTTTCATCTTTACCATTTTTCTATTTTCTCATCTTTATTCTCATCTTCCCTATTTTTCACAGCCTTATTTGAAAAGAAACCAAAAGGATGACGGTAAAACAGATGTCTCACACCATTGATGCCTTCCTTATTTTTTAATCTCCTTGTAATTAAAGGTTTGAAAATTACATCAAACTGTGAAATGCATCTTAGATAGGGACATTTTTCATAAATTTCTCATAGCGTTTCTTAAAGATTAAAATACATATATTGGAAAACATGAGACAGTAGGCAGAGAGGCAGGGTTTATTGTGTGTGTTTGTGAGCAATTATCACTTGGAAAAGGGGTGAAAAACAAATGGCCTGTAGGCAGGATCTAGCCCATGGAGCCTCCCTATTCGGCCTGCCCAGCTACCAGCAGGCACTAGAATCATAGAAAAGTAAGGCTGGAAGGGACCTTTGGAGATCATGTAATTCAGTAGCAGTGGTGCTCAATCTTTTTCCCTGGCAGGCCAGAGTGTAGTGCCCTGTCCATCCATGGGCCAGATCCATGGGCTGGTGGTCCCAATTTGATAGGCACCATCCAGTTGTGCCAGGGGGGACAGGATGGTGGGAGACAGGACAGCCCCAATACAGCTTCAAGGGAGAAGCGGGTGTGTGGCCTAGCTCTACAAGGGGGGAAAGTGGTGTGGCCAACCCCCAAACTTACTTGTAGGGAGGGGGAAGGATGTGTAGCCAGGTCCCAGTCCAGGCCTGTGGGGATGAAGGGGGTATGGCTTGACCCTGATCCAGAGGTTGGGGGCAGGGCCTGGGCCTGCTGGGCAGGGCAGGGGTATTAGGAGGTGTGGTGCAATTCTGACCTGCTGAGCGGGGTTTGAGAACTTGGCATAGGGGAGTGTGGCCATATTAATAGCCACCGATTTCCCCACCACCAGATTTCTAGATCCATTGGTGACCCCATGAGCCAGATATGATGGCTCTGCAAGCTGCATTTGGCCCATGGTCTGGATGTTGAGTACTTCGGATCTCTGTTGAGTACCTATGAGCACCACTGATCAGGGTATTGAGCCCTGCCAGAGACAGGATCATTCTTTTCCAAATTTCTATACAAGTCCATTGTCTAACCCAGTGATTCCCAACCCCAGGTCGCGACTCAAATGAAGGTTGTGAGGGCAATGCCGGCGGCACGGTACAGAAAAATGAGATGCGCTGCATGCTGGGAGCTCCCCTGCTCCTAGGCCACAGCCGCTGCCGCACTCCACCTCAGCAGCGGGGCGCAGAAAAAAAAGTTTGGGAACCACTGGTCTAACCTATTAGTAAACTACAGCCAACCCTGACCAGGCATAACACTAACCTGTCCCAGATAAAGCAGAGGGACCATGGCGACCAGTATCCTACTGTTGTAAGGATTGTTAAAACATGCTTGAGAGATCCAAGGAACAGGGTTGCACCCCTGCTACAGAGGAAGGCAAACCCCCTTAAAGGTCTGCACCAATCTGATCATGGGGAAAAATTCCTTTCTTTCCCCAAACATGGCAATCAGTCTGACCCTGAGTAGAAAGCCAAGACCATCTAGCCAGGACCCTCTGGATTTAAGTCTCAGCAGGAACCTTGCTATACTCCAGTCAAAATCCCAAGCTTTGGCTGTAGCCAACACCCAATGCTTCTGGTGTTGGAGTGTGTATAGGTGGGTGTGGGGTTTGGCAAGGGGTGGGGAAGTGTGTGGCCCCCTGCCACACCCCTGCCCCCCATGGTGCACAGCACCCTCCAGTGGTGGCAGCAGCAGCGGCAGCAGTAGGAGGCGGCAGGCCCTCGGGGCACTCATAGCCCATGGCAGACCGCCCCCAAAGCAACCCCCCCCCCCCCATTCCCCGATATGTATAGCAACAGAAGTGGCAAAAATTTCTGGCACCATGTGACAACCAGTAGAGCCCAGAATTATGGAAAATACCCATAGTAGAGCAGAGACAACTCCTGGATCATCCTTGACCAATTTTTGTCCAACCTTTTCTTGAACATGTCCAATGATGGGCATTCCACAACTTCCCTAGGCAGTCTGTTCCACTATCTCACTGTTCTGACAATGAAGAAGTGTTTCCTAATATCTGATCTAAACCTACTTTGCTTCAACTTCAAGCCATTGGTTCATATTCTGCTCTTAGCAGCAGGAGAGGAAAGGTATTTTCCCTCTTTTTCTTTTTATGACAGCCCTTCGAGTATTTGAAGACTGTTATTATGTCTCCTCTTACACGCCTCTTCTGCAAGCTGAACATGCTTATTTCCTTCAACCTCTTTGCTTTCCAAGCCCTTTATCATTTGTCACCCACCTCTGGACCCTCTGTAGCTTGTCCACATTCTTTTTAAAATGGGGATCCAAAAACTGTACACACTGCTCTAGATGAGGCCTATCGAGTGCCAAGAGTCACTATCACATCCCATGTCATGCACCTAATGCTTTTGTTAATACAGTCCAAAACCACATTCATTTTTTTTTGTGCATCTGCACCTCACTCCCGACGTCTCTTTAGTCTGTGATCTACCAGGACTCCCAGATGCTTCTCCATAGTGCTGCCATCCAGGCAGGTGCCACCCATTTTGTACTTGTAATTTTGATTATTTTTCCCAAGGTATAGCACCTTGCCTTAGTCAGCACTGAATTTCATCCTCATCTTGTTAGCTCCATCTTAGCTTTCTAATCTGTCAGGATGTTTTGGAAATGCACTCCTATCCTCCAGAATGTTCAGTTTGGTGTTGTCTGCAAATTTTCTTAAGACACTCTCTATTCTAGCTTGCAAATAATTAGTAATCACATTGAATTGCACTAGACCCAGGATAGACCCTTTTGGGATTCCGCTTGAAACATCCTGCCATTCTGACATGGATCCATTTACAATTGCCCTTTGCTTACAGCTGTTGAAGCTATTGAATCTGTTTTCTATCCACTTTTTAGTCATTTGTCTAGCTCACATTTTTCCAATTTGTTGAGAGGTTATGTAGGACTTTGTCAAAAGTCTTGCTGAAGTCCAGATACACTATATCAAGGGTGGGCAAAATCCAGCCTGCGGGCTGGATATGGCCCACCAGGCCATTCTGTCCAGCCTGCGGGGCCCCCTCCAAAAAGCAATTAGTAGCAGCCTGCAGTTGCCCCCTCAAAGCTGGCGGGTTTTCAGAAGTTGTGTGCCATCGGACCAGGTGGGCTCTGTGCCTCCACCTCTGTTGGGCTCCCAACACTTCAGCTGGGAGCCCCATGTGGAGGCAACAAGCATGATGGTCAAAAACTGGACAGCTAGTGAATGGGGAGGGAAGCTCCTGTCTGTAGTGCCCCACAGTGTGTACTCTGGGCTGGAGTGCCAGGAGTCCAATATGCTGCCACAGAGTGAGTCCTCCTGGCCCGATGATGCATGTGTGTGGGTTGGTGTGGGGCTTGTGGAGGGTGGGGGGTGAGATGTGGGCCTCTTTGTCACACTCCTCTCCCCCCCCATGGCACACAGCCCCTGCCACTGATGGTGGCAGCAGTAGGTGGTGGGCTTTCATGGTGCTCATTGCCCATGGCAGAGAGAGCCCCCTTGTGATGCATGGCTCTGGCTTAGTCCCAGAATCTGCGTGTGGCAGCAGGGTGCAGGCCTTCAGACCAGATTGAGCTGGTGCCATGCCAACACATGGGCCTCCCAGCATTGCAGGCGGGAGCCATGCGACATTGGGCTCTGCTGGGCTGGGCTGGGCTGGGTTGGCTCTGTACCTCCGTGTGGAGTTTCCAGCACTCCAGTGAGGAGCTGCACGTGGCAGCATGGAACTTGCCTGGCCTGACAGCTCCCCACAGCTCTCAGTCCGTGCACCATCGGGCCGGGTGGGCTCTGAGCCTCCATGTGTTGATCCTAACACTGCAGCTGGGAGTGCGCACTGCCAGGCTGAGGCAGGCTGGCTCCATGCCAGCACATGGGGCTCCCAGCACATTACAATTGGGAGCATGGGCTGCTGGGCTCGGTCACGCTGGCTCCATGTCTCCACATGTGGCTCCCTGCTGCAGTGCTGGAAGCCCTATGTGGAGGTACAGAGCTGACCTGGCCCAGCCTGGCCTGATGGTGCGCAGCTCCTATCTGAAGTGCTGGGAGCTCTAATGTTATGACACAAAGCCAGCCTGGTCTGCCCTGAAGGTACACGCCAGCGGGCCAGGCCAGGCTGGCTCTGTGCTGCCATGTACAGCTTCTGGGACTCAGCTGGAGCCGTGTGCCACCAGGGGGTGGTCTGCCATGGGCCATGAGTGCCCTGAGGGCCTTCTGCCTCCTACTGCTGCTGCAGCTGCGGCCACCACTGGATGGTAATGTGCACCATGGGGGGCAGGGGTGTGGCGGGTCCACACACATCCCTACCCCCTGCCAAACCCCACACCCACCTATACACACTCCAACACCTACAACCTATCACAACCTCCCCACAAATCGTGCCCTGTAACCACACCCCACCCACACACAATATACAAGAGTATGACTTTATTTTGAGCTAGATAGCTAGTTGTATTCTCTCTATATATACTATGCAAACACATGTAAGTCGAGACAAAACATTTTTTTGAAATAAAATTAAAGTATTGTAGATGTTTCATTTTTAGTATATGGTTTGGATTTTTTTCCAGATTGCAAAACCCTCTTCTAAAAGGAACACTTTTGGGGGCAAAGGAAGGGACTTTCAATGGCAAAAGTCAGGGGTTAGGGGTGGGACCTTTGGTTCCAAGATGGTGATCAAGGGATGGGGGGCTCCTGTCCAGGGGTAGGGGTACTCTTGTGGCCCTCGACAGCTCACCAGAAGTCATTAAGTGGCCCTCCAGCTGAAATAATTAGCTACCCCTGTTCTATATCCACAGCATATCCTTCATCCACCTGCGTAGTTCCTTTGTTGAAGATCGTGTTTGTTTGACACAATTTGTTCTTAGTAAATCCATGCTGGCTGCTTGTGTTCAGTCTTTTTCATCCAGATACTTGCAAATAGAGTACTTTATGATTTGCTCCAGTAACTTACTAGGTACTGAGGTGAAACCAACTGGTTTCTCATTCCCTTTTTTGCCTTTTTTAAAGCAGAGAATTACACTGGTCCTTTTCCAGTCCTCTGGTACCTCTCTCGTCTCTCACAGCTTTTAAAATATTACTACTGATGGCTCCAAGATTTTTTCTTTCATCTAGCCAGCAGACTGTCAGTTCCTTGAGTACACTAGGATGAAGTGCATCAGGCCCTGTTGACTTGAATTCATTCAGAGATTGTCAGTGCCATCAGAAGTTTTCATTGCCTTTTTTCCCAGTCACAGGCAAGATTAGTTCCCAGACTACTTCACCTGGCAGCAGAGTTTGGGGAGGTGAGCAGCCAACAATAGTGAAAGAACAGGTTAGGGGCTATTTAGAAAACCTGAATGTGTAAAAGTCCGTGGGGCCAGGAGCAATGCATCCGAAGGTGCTGAAGGAGGTGGCTGATGTGATTGCAGAGCCCCTGGCCATTATCTTTCAAAACTCCAGGAGATAGGCAGAGGTTCCAAACAATTGGAAAAGGGCAAATATAGTGCCCATCTTTAAGAAAGGGGAAAAGTGGGATCTGGGGAAGTATAGAATAGTCAACCTCACCTCGGTCGCCAGAAAAATCATGGAGCATGTCCTTAAGGAATTCATTTCAAAACACTTGGAGAAGAATATTTTTAGGAACAGTCAGCATGGATTCACTAAGGGCAAGTCGTGCCTGACCAACCTGATTATCTGCTATGAGATGAATCACTCTGTGGATGCAGGAAGAGCAGTGGACGTGATGTATCTTGACTTTAGCAAGGTTTTTGATTACCATCTCCCACAACATTCTTGCAAACAAGGATAAGGAAGTCTGGGTTGGATGAATGTACTGTAAAGTAGATAGAAAGCTAGCTGCATTATTGGGCTCAAAAGGTAGCAATTAATGATTTGATGTCTAGTTGGCAGACACTATGAAGTTGAATGCTCCAGAGGTTTGTCCTGGAGCCGGTTTTGTTTGATATCTTCATCAGCAACCTGAAAGATGGGATGGAGTGCACCCTCAGCAAGTTTTCAGATGACATGAAGCTGGGGGATGTAGTAGATACATTGGAGGATAGGGCTCAGATTCAGAGGGACCTAGACAAATTGGAGGATTGGACCAAAGAAAGTCTCATGAGGTTCAATAAAGAGAAGTGCAAAGTCCTGCGCTTAGGACGGAAGAATCCCATGCGCTGCTAGAGTCTGGGGACTGACTAGCCACATAGTAGTTCTGCACAAAAGGACAGGCCACATGTGGAGTACTATCCAGTTTTGCCCCCGCTCCCCTCCCCCCCCGAAACAATGTAGATGAATTGGAGAGAGTCCAGTGGAGGGAAACAAAAGTGGTTAGGGGGCTGGTGACATGACTTCTGAGAGGCTGAGGGAACTGGGCTTATTTAGTCTTGGGAAGAGAAGACTGAGAGGGGATTTAATAGCAGTCTTCAACTAGCTGAAGGGGGTTCAAAAGAAGATGGAGCTGAACTGTTCTCAGTGGTAGCAAATGACAGAACAAGGAGCAATGGTCTCAAATTGAAGCAAGCGAAGTTTAGGTTAGATATTAGGAACAAACTTTCTCACTGGGAAGGTAGTAAAGCACTGGAGCAGGCTACCCAGAGAGGTTGTTGGAATCTGCATCCCTGGAGGTCTTTTTAAGACTCAGATAGATGAAGGCTTTGGCGGGGATGATCTATTTGGAGATGGTCCTGCTTTGAGCAGGGGGTTGGGCTAGGTGATCTCCTGAGGTCCCTTTAAACCCTAATTTTCTATTATTCTTACGTTCGTGATGCTGAAAAACAAATAGTACTGGCCAATGCAGTGCAGGGCTCCCTGCAGAGCTCTGTCCAGTGCACTCTGCTTCTGATTTACATCCATCTCTCCTCTGACTTCTTCATGGAAAAGCCTACCAAGTAGTCTACACCAGACCTCAGTTCTGAGATAATGACACCTGGCTATTAGGGATAGAGATGAAACTATCAAGCTCTATTACATTTAAGATCAAACCAAATTTAATCCCAAATCCTGGAGATAAAATGTCATGGTTAGTCATTAAAAAAAAAAAGGAGCCTGAAGACTTAGGCTTCTCATTTATAGATAGGATCTACTTTAAATCATCAAACTTTCCTAAGTATTGAGTGCTTAGCGGAGCTGACATGGATATTCAGCAGTTCTGAAAATTAGGCCACTTACTCTGGAGTCCAAATAGATGTGTAAACCCCTGACTGCAGTCTCCTGTTTTTTAAAATGTTTGTCTAACTCTCAAATCCATCATGATGCCCAGGCCTCTGCTTACCTTGCTTCCTGAAATTGGAAAATTTGCTGAACCAACGCTTCTCTTCTGTTCAGTACAAATAAAGAAGCCAACTCATTCTTTTTTGTGATGTGCCTTCAGATAGGCATCCTGAATGTACAGACAGTATGTCAGTGAAAATTAGTTAAAGAAGGTTGTGCTTTTCTGCATAAGGATTTTTGTTTTTACATATTCAGTACAGTTGAAAAATATCTGTATAGCTGACGTATTTGAATAGGCTTTGTTTTTTAAAGCAATGCAGATGCACTATGTGCACTCATTTCATGACAGCTTAATGGGAAGAGCTATGCTGTGACTGAAACCCAAATTAATTGGAGTTATATTGTCCTGTGTATCGCAGGACATTACTTTTCTTCATTGCTTGCTTGTCTGCACTTATTAACCTTTTAAATGCTGTTAAGATCTCTCTGGGTGACACCTGGCAACCATATTTTGTCCAAAAAATAGGACTCCCTGCATGCATGTTCTGAAGGAGAGTAGCTGAGGAAGTTTTAAGTGATGAAGATATGAACTGGTACCACTAACCATGATCAAGTCGAGATATCTTGTGGAGAGGCTTTTAAGCTGGCAGAATGCATCAGACTCTTGGTAATGCAAGCTTGGTAGGTAGAGTGGTGTAACTACTGGTTAAGTGTTGATTGTTTGCAGATAAGCTTGTAATCCTCAACATTTTACAGAAGGAAAAACATCATAATTCTTATTAACTTTTACTCCATTCTCTTACTGGTCATGTGACTAAATGCTTGCATATATGCAACATCCAGTGCCTTTGCAAGTGGGAACTTGGAGGGAGGAGTACAGCTTGTAGGAGGGAAAAGTTAGGAGGAAGTACCAGGAATCGCTCTGTGCTCATCGTTAGAATACTAGCTGTACTTGCAGTGTCTCTACAAACAGGTCTCTGAATTAGTTTAGTTTCGCAGGCACAGAATCTTTTCATACTATTATTTGATTCACGTGGCCCATGAAACACTAAACTTAAGGAAGATGACCCAAAAGTTCAGGGTCAGCTTGTGATTAGGTCTCTTATGGGTGTAAGAAACAGGACATCTGTGTTCTTCCTAAGATTATTGTAGCTTGTCTTCAATCTCCTCCAACCCCAGGAATGAGGAAGCTTGAGGAGGATTGTATATTATTCAGTAATTGTCCAGAGAATAATAGTTGTCTTGGGAAGGCTACAGCAGGAACCAGCATTGCTGAATATGGACTTCTTGGCTGCTGTCACTACTAAAAGTATGTGTTGGATAAACAAATGTATTTCCTCATCCAGCGCAATATAATTATATTAGTAGCATGTATGATCCAGCATTTGTATCAGAATTTTTTTCTGCAAGGTTTTTATTGTTTCCTAATTGTTCAGACATTCTTATTGTTTTTGCTTCTTTTTGTGGAAAAGAACAGAGGATGCCAGCTGCCCAATTATTTTAGCTTAGGAGGCAGTATCTTGATGAAGTACTGATGTTGCCTTTCTAGCTTTGTAAGACAGAGGAATTTGATTTGACAAGTATTGGAGATGGGAATTAAATAAATACCATAGATCTTGTACTTACTAGTGATTATTTGTATTAGCACAATCAGGAATCTCCTAGAAAGAGCAGAGCGTTTGCCATTTGGGTGGAGGGCAGAGGCGGGGCTCTCACTGCTCGAAGCCAGCAGGTAGTGAGAGCTTTTGTGCCTCCCACAGGCCCCGTGGACTCCCCACGCCACTGGCAATTCTTGAGTGCAGCTGAACAGGCAAACCATGTGCGTCTCCCCTCTCCCCTCCATTACCCCCCCACGCCGACATCCCACTTCAGCGACAGGAATCAGAGAAGCAGGGCTGGAACAGATCTCTGGGCTGGGGTAGGGACACCCAGAAGCTGGGATCTTGGTGGGGGAGCCTGTCTACCGAGTGCCAGCAGGGGCAAGCTGGGCACTGGCATCTCCCCAAAGCCAGAATGGGGACTGGGGGTGCTTGTTCTTCCTGAATGTGTCACAAATCAGGGGAGGGGAGGGTGCAGGGCAGGATTGCTCTGGGCCAGGCTGGACACAGACACACGCATACACACCCAAGCCCTGCTCCCTCCCGAATGCCAGATGCAGTGGCAAAAGCCCCTCTTCCTGCCCCAACATTGCTCCACTTTGGGCCAGGCTGGAGTCCTACATGTACGCACATGTGTGCACCCACATGCCTCCCAAACCCTAACTGCAGGGAGCGAGATGGAGTGGCAGCGTAGAGCTACTCCAGCTTTTGCTCTGTTGGGAACTCTGGCAGGGGGATGGAAAAGGAGCCTCCCTGCCACTGGGGGCCCGGTCCAGCTCCTACCAAGACCCAAGCCAGGAAACTGGGCGGGGGGGTGCCTGGCAGGGGAGCTCCTTTTCCACCTCCTTGCCCACCTGAGCTCCCAGTATGGCAACAAGTAGTGCCATGCTGCAGCTCCTGGCTACAGCTGGAGGAAAGGAGCTCCCCTCCCCACCCCACCCCTCCCCCTGCCAGGCTGCAGCACACTGTGGTTCTGGGGCAGCTGTGGGGACAGAAGTCCCCCACCCCCTGCTGGCCAGGCTGTGGCTCACAGCTGGCCGGAGGGAGGATGCAGGGCTGGGGTCAAAGGCTGTCACTGACTGGGCTCAGTGATAGCTGAGGGGATGGGGCCAGCCTAGCGCTCATGCAAAGCAGATGATCTCTGCCTGAGATGAGCACGCTGCCCTGTGAGGAACCCCTGGAATGCTGTTGAACGTGACCTAGCTTAACGCCTGATGGGATGCAGCACAGCCATTCAAAAAAGGGCTCTAACCTAAAGCACTTTAGTCTGACAGCACATCCTTTGGGGATTAATTTAGAGCATGAGCCACCATTTTTAAAGCACTCTATGAGCTGTGAACATCTGTTTTGTTATTGGTATAGAGCACTTTCTCATGTTTATAGCACGCTAGGTGTAACATCTGTACCAACCATATACTACTATACCTAAAAATATCACAGATAATGTAAAGCTCATTTGAGACTTAGGATATGGACAGTTGAAACACTTCCACTACTTTAGAAGAGGTGGGACTTACCATGGTGCAGCTGATCTTATGCAACTCTTTCATCTGTCTTCATTTGCAGAAAGTAAAGTTAAACACCAAATATGTACACCCTGCCCCATTTTATTCTGAGGTAGATTAATACATTTTAATTTCATTTATTTCAGTTTTGGAGCACAAATAGTTATGCCGGTTTCTCTGATGTGGTCTCATGAGCGTTGAGTTCCCTTGCTTCAAAACTAAGTGATTGAACACCTTTCCATGCCCTTAGTAAGGCAAAGCATTGTTTTAGTAAAAGGGAAGCATGAAACTCAAAGAAGATGTGATATGGCTTTTATCTTTTTAAAGTTTATATTCCATTTTTAAAAAGTGAAGAACTGTAATCTACACCTATATAAGCCATTTACAGAAGTGGAGAATTATGCTAAATTCAAGTCAATCACTGAATCTTTTGTGTAAGATCTGGGGAAGAGACAGTAATGATTAGCACCATCAATTAATTTTGCTGTAATTACTACCTTCAGAACATTCCTTTTATTGTACAGCCTGCAAGATGTGAAGGAGGAAAAAAAACAAAAACAAAGCAAACAATATTTTTGTCTCCATGAGGCTTTGTTATTTAATGATTCATCCTTCTGCAACTATTTCATTTTATGGGGTACATCAGGGGTGTCGAACTCACTTGGGGTCCTGAGCTGGACTATGTTCAGCTCCTTGTGGTATGGAAACAGCTTGGGGCATGGTGGTTGCAGGGAGGGGTCCAGCGGCAGTTGGAGGCAGGTCTAGACACATTGAACGGTTCCAAGTCGGGGTCTTCTGGAGGTGGGAGGGATCTGGCAACAGCAGTGGGGCTAAGGGCAGCAGCAGCAGCGAGCCAAACTCACTGCTGAATTTTGCAGCAGGCCATGCCTTCCAACTTTGGGTGGCCTGCCAGGCTGCATAGAGTGGTTTTGCAGGCCATATGTTTGACATCCTTGGAGTAGACTGACAAATTAGCTTGTATATGTTTGTATTCCTGCTTCCCTGTAAATGAAAGTGAAATGGGAATAGATTGCCCATCCATTTCCAAATGCCACTTTTAGCCACCTGCTGTGTGAACTACAGAGAAGCTGTTTAGCAGCACTTTGATTGCTTCGCTTCCCTGTGCTATTTTTAGTTAATGTTTAGGCAAGTTGCTCTTCATTTTTCAAACCAGTTGTCCTCTGGGAAATTAAGGATGTATGCATCCTTTCAGATTTGACCTTCAATGTTTCCAAGCCACGTATGACAAAAAACAACAACAACCCAAACCCTCCCACCCCCGACAGACATATGCTGTCCTAGATTTCCATGAGAACTGAAAAGCCCTTGTTTACTAAAATATAAAGTGTGACATGTTGGATATATTAGGCATCCAGACCACTGATTGCTACTGCAAGTGTATTTCTGAAGCATGGTTCCTTTTTTTTTTCTTTATTGGTGCTGCCATCACATTCTGTCCCATTGACTTGTCCGTGTTTGTGTGCTTTGCACCAACTGGGAGAAATGGAAAAGAATAAGAAACAAGATCTGACTTACTCAGATTGTTATAGCCAGCACGGGTTTGTTGCGGGTAGGTCTTGCTTGACCAATCTCATTTCCTTCTACGACCAGATGACCTATCACCTGGACAAGGGAGAAGAGATTGATGTCATATATCTTGACTTCAAAAAAGCCTTTGACCTGGTTTCCCATAATCACTTCTTAGAGAAACTGGCCAATTGTCACCTTGGGTCCTCCACGATCCACTGGCTGGAAAACTGGCTCTGGGGTCGGACCCAGAGGGTAGTAATTGATGGAAGTCACTCATCGTAGTGTCCTGTGACCAGTGGGGTCCCCCAAGGCTCTGTCCTTGGACCCATACTGTTCAACATCTTCATTAATGATGTGGACACTGAAGTCAGAAGCGGACTGGCCAAGTTCGCTGATGACACCAAACTTTGGGGCAAAGCATCCACACCAGAAGACAGGCAGGTGATCCAGGCTGACCTGGACAGGCTCAGTAAGTGGGCGGACGAGAATCTGATGGTGTTCAACGCCGATAAATGCAAGGTTCTCCACCTTGGGAAGAAAAACCCGCAGCATCCTTATAGGCTCGGCAGTGCTATGTTGGCCAACACTATGCAAGAAAGAGACTTGGGGGTCATTATTGACCACAAGATGAACATGAGCCTGCAGTGCGATGCTGCGGCTAGTAAAGTGACCAAAACGCTGGCTTGTATCCATAGATGCTTCTCAAGCAAATCCCGGGACGTCATTCTCCCCCTGTACTCGGCCTTAGTGAGGCTGCAGCTGGAGTAGTGCATCCAGTTTTGGGCTCCACAATTCAAAAAGGATGTGGAGAAGCTTGAGAGAGTCCAGAGAAGAGCCACACACATGATCAGAGGTCAGGGAAGCAGACCCTACGATGACAGGCTGAGAGCCCTGGGGCTCTTTAGCCTGGAAAAGCGCAGGCTCAGGCGTGATCTGATGGCCACCTATAAGTTTATCAGGGGTGACCACCAGTATCTGGGGGAACGTTTGTTCACCAGAGCGCCCCAAGGGATGACGACTAGGTCAAATGGTCATAAACTACTACAAGACTGTTTCAGGCTGGACATAAGGAAGAATTTCTTTACTGTCCGAGCCCCCAAGGTCTGGAACAGCCTGCCACCGGAGGTGGTTCAAGCACCCACATTGAACACCTTCAAGAGCAAACTGGATGCTCATCTTGCTGGGATCCTATGAACCTGGCTGACTTCCTGCCCTTTGGGCAGGGGGCTGGACTCGATGATCTTCCGAGGTCCCTTCCAGCCCTAATGTCTATGAAATCTATGAAATCAGCTGCTGAAGAATTGCTACTGGTGCAGCTGGCTGGATGATCCATTTTGCTTTACATGAAAGAAGCAGACAGTTGGAGAGAGAAAGTGGGTGGTAGTGATAGAGGTCTGTGACTTCATGTTGTGACTTCTGATTCTCAAATTCTTACCCTTTCTGCCCAATTTGTGTGGTGTCACAGGAGGAATAGAGGTAGGGAGAAGGTGCTTTTATATGGCCACCTGGGTATTATGAGCAAAAAAGAATCCCATGAGAAGGTAGCAGCAATGAGGCGTCATTCACAATCTGCCTTGTTTTACATGCTGAATTGAGACCATTACTAAAATTCCTGAAGCAGTTTTGTGTTACAAGAACCAGACAGTGCTTGGCATTTGGGATTAAGCAGACTCTTAGTTCTAGCAATAAGTTTTACTGCACATGAAAGCATGAAAGTCATGAAGGCTCCAATAATTCGTGAGTGACAGAAAGAAATCTTGATTATGAAAGGCAGACACTGACCTGAGAAATGGTTGATGTCAGTGTCACAGCAGTCATCTGCTGTGAAAGTCACTTATGAAGTAGATTTCTCTTGCCCAAGGTTGCATGGAAGAAGTTGCTGTAATTTCCTAATGTAGGCTTGATTCTATTGATTATATGGATGATGATAAAAACACCTTTCCTTTTAGGCATCGTGCATCTGAAAATGCATACGTATTCTTTCTGAATTGACTGGGCTTTTTGTTTTAAATTGTTGGAGGTGTCCTAGTTTACAAAGGTGTTCCAGTTTGTGCATGCAGTCATTTGTGTTTAAGGCTGCAAAGCTGTGTATCATTTTATACATATATTCATGGTCTGAAAATTCTACTCATCTTGCACACTAACTTGCACAGTGTCATGAGACTGTGGGAGATGGTTCTTAAAATGCCTCAGCTTCATAAAAAACGTAAGCCCCAGTCCTGCAAGATGCTCTGTGCAGTTGGACACCTATGTTCATTGACTATGTTGGCACACTCTATGAACAGAAGGACCTGTCTGTGATAAGCAGTTTTCAGATTAGAACCTAGTTTGGGATTGTATATTTAAAGTGTGGCACCTACAATGTTATCCAAGGGGGAGTATTTGCATAGACTCACCCCTGGGTCTTTTGTCTCAGGAGCCAAAGAGGACCTGTCAGCCTTTGTCTCAATAAATGTGTGTCTTGTGTTCTACTGATGCCTTGACCCCTAAATAAAGGAATTTTTTCATACTGTTTTAATGTTTCATTAACCATTTGAAATCCCAAGCAAAGTAGGGTTGGCTTTTTTTTTATATATATGTTTTTTATTTCTACTGGTAACTTGGGTAAGGCTGCAATACTACAAAAATAAAAGAGAGATGATCTTAAAAATAGTGTTTACACCATGGAGCAGAAGCAAGCTGGCCAATGAAATGGGCTTCAAGTCCTCACTTTACAACATACTTGCTCCTTTTACTGTACTGTGGACTTGCCTGAAATTATGTCTTCACTACCACAGCCATGGAGATGAGCTAGGTCTGACAGACATTACACTTAAGACGTGGTTAACTAGTTAATCACATCTTAATTGGTGACCTTGCCAAACGTACACTCAATTAATGGCATGATAAATTGAGGAATAAGGCATAAAGTATGTGGAGGCACTATAAAGTATAGGGAGCACACCCTGCACTCTTGCGGCTGGGAGCTCTGGACAGCTGAATGGGACTTGTGCAGCAAGGAGCATGGTGTGCTTCCTCAGCTGGACACCCTGATCCTCTGACAGGGCTCCTAGCCATGGGAGTGTATGGTGCACTCCCATGGCTGGGAGCCAAGCTTGCTACTTGCTGGTACAGAGACCGGCATATGGCACAATAGTATCTGATGCAGGATCCTGCTTTGCACATGTGGTGTGGTGGGAAGCGTGATTGTTGGTATTCTGCATTAGATCCTATCACATCCTTACTTTAACATCTGTCAGGGGGCTTCGTCTGTCAGCAGGACTGTCCCCCTCCTTTCCCCACCACATTACAGTCGTAGAAACTTAGGGTTGGAAGAAACCTCAGGAGGTCATTTAGTCCAACCCCTGCTCAAAGCAGGACCACCCCCAACTAGATCATTCCAGCCAGGGCTTTGTCTAGCTGGGTCATAAAAACCGGCAAGGATGGAGATTCCACCACCTGTCTGGGTAACCTGTTTCAGTGCTTTACTACCCTCCTAGTGAAAACATTCTTCCTAATATCTAACATAAAATTATCTTGCTGAAACTTGAGACTATTGTTTCTTGTTATGTCACCTGCCACCACCAAGAACAATCTAGCTCCATCCACTGTGTAGCCACCCTTCAGGTATTTGAAGGCTTCTATTAAATCCCCCCTCAGTCTTTTCTCCAGACTAAATAAGCTCAGTTCCTTCAACCTGACCTCATAACTCATGTACCCCAGCCTCCTAACCATTTTCTTTTCCCTCTGCTGGACCCTCTCCAATTTGTCCACATCCTTTCTGTACTGGAGGGTCCAAAACTGGACACCGTACTCCAGATGTGGCCTCACCAGTGCTGAAGGGAGGGGAATAATCACTTCACTCGATCAGGTGGGAACACTGCTACTAATGCAGCCTGGTATGCTGTTAACCTTCTTTGCAATAAGGGCCCACTGTTGGCTCATAATCAGCTCACTGAAGAGTTCCCTGCTAAGCCAAATTGGTCTGACATACTTGCTAGTCTGCCTGCACAACAGGATGGTTTGTTCCTTCACCCTCAGTAAGGTTTCTTTAAGGTACAGCCCCTTCTCCTGGACTCATTTCCCCCCCAGACTGGCATCCTGGGGGATCCTGTCCATCATTTTCCTGAGGAAGTTGAAGTCTGCTTTTCTGAAGTGTAGGGTCCTTACTCTGATGCTCTCCTTCCTTTCTTTCCTCAAGATCCTGAACCCAATCAACTCATGGTCACTGCTTCCCAAGCTGTTGTCCACTTCTACATTGCCCACCAAACATTGACAGACCTCCTCTTCTCCCATTCCTCCAGCTGAACAGAGCAGGGGTAGATTGTAATTCTCTAAGCAAGACTGCCATTGGAGGGGCATCCAGGAAAAATTATTCTGCAAGAAAAAGAGGGTCTCAGCCTCCTGGAAGAGCGGATATTGTACAGAGGTGTCATGGGCAATAGGGGCATGCAGCAACAGAATTATTTGAGAAACTCTCAGGCAGCAACAAAAGCTGATTGTGCTATAGTATCTCTTCCTGCAATTTATATCCCATCAGACCCTGCTGCCCTCTTGCTCTCTCCTGTCAGTTGACAAACATAGATCAAGTTCATATACTCTGCCTCATATATGCCTTGACTTGCAGCAGGTCCTTAGTTTCTTCAGATGGAACAAGAAGAGGAAGTCCTTTTCTTGTATTAGTTTTCCTCTTGGCAGTACCTTTTCCACCAGAGGATAGGGAATAAGGCAAGGAGGGGAGGAGGATGAAGAGAAGACCTTTGTGTGATAGTGGGAGGAGGAAGGGCACCTGTAGGAACAGCAGATCAAGAGAAAAGTAGAGAGAAGGGAAAGGAAACCGAAATGATTAGCCACTGGTCCTGATTTTATAGGACACACCATATTTGACAGCAGCCTTGTTCTTGGCGAAGCATTTCACCAAAGGAGTGAATTTTCAACATGTTGCTTGGCTGTAGTGCCTAAGTAACAAAGTGGGCTCTGAGTCCTGGTGGAGATGCTGCTTGTAGTCGATGCAAATAACTTTTGTATTAGCTATATGTTACTGATGTGAGGAACACATGTAATAATTAAGGTTTTCCAGACGCATCTGCTTTTTGAAGTATTTTAAAATTCAGTCACTTACCTTATTGTGCTCTCTCTCTCTCTTATTTTTTACTTTGCAATACAGAGACAGTCCATGAAAAAGTATTATCTCTGAAGTCCTAAATGCACATTTCCTCATCAGCTGCATCAGTACTGAATCATCCCTAATGCCCCTAGGAAGGGTGCAGGGAGAGGGGAGCAATGGGGGAGAGTTTGGTAAGAAATATTAGATGGACATCTTAGGGTGGAGAAGAGACCTCCAGACTGAGAGGAAAATGAAAGATGCAGCATGAAGAGAAGCATAAGGAATGGGCAGAGAGCAGGAGAATCGGGAAGTTTTGTGTGCTGAATGATTGCATCTGAGACCAAAATTTCAAGTGACATGACAATTAAAATCACCCTCAGACAGACAGAAAGGGCAGTTTACTGTACCCTGAGCTTGTTTTTTATTTTAAAAAGCTGCTTTGTATGAAATATTTTATTTTTTAAATGAAACTTCTCATACATTTGCATCTCTTCAGTGACGGGAAGCCTTCTGTCTCCTTCCATTTTAGGGTGCTCCAGTTTCTGTTCTGTGTTACTAGCATATCAAATTTAGAGAAAATATTTTCTGCTTTTAGCCTGTAGACCTTATTGAAACTAAATTTTACAGATGAAGGAAATTGTGAGCAGTAGTTGTCCAATCAGTTTTAAGTTGATTGAAGCCCATGATATGTTTTTATGATGGGAAAATATAGTGAATTAAAACATTGTGATCAACGGCCTAGAAAATCAGTTATGAGAAGGAAGAAATATAGATAAGCCAGTACTTTTCAGCCTTGTGTAAGAAGGTTGTATTACATTTCAGACAGAGGCCCAAGTCTCCAAGAAATGTCAATTTGACACTTCTTATGTGTAGTAAGGAAAATTAAAGGAGAAAGTAAAGCTGCAGATGAAGTAAATTGTTCAAACCAAAATGGCCAGGCAGTGCACAGACACATCTTTAAATATCTACCAGCAACAGAAGAATAAACATCTTAAACTTATGATCTTATCTGCAATGCTACTCATAATTGCACCACAAAGCTGGAATTGCCCCTTTTGGAAGCTTTACTGGAGAGGAAAAAAAACCCTAGTTTTGCTCCGGGGCCACATAATGCATACAGAATATGTGTGCGCAGAAATGTACTTTGGCATAAAAATTGATTTGTTACTCATTCCCTGCAGCTATTTAAAAATAACTGTATTTTCCTCCTAATGTCTTAAAAATCTTTATTACACATTTAATTGCTGCCCAGAAGGCAACTTTGGCAGCATGGCACAGTCAGCATGTGGCCATTTCAAATGCAAAGTCACTTTGAAATAAAATATGTCAAGTTGTTCAGGGGGTCTGGTAAAGGCATCAGGGCATTTTGCTGCTGTTTAGTGTTCCCCTTTCCAGGTATAACAGTTTTGTAGAATTTTGTAGAATTCCACTAATTTCTGGGTGGTACAGTTGCTAGTGGTTTGTCATGTGCTGGCAAGTCTTCAGACTTGGAATCACCAACATTGAGAGAGAACTTCTACCCTGTACACATAGAAAGTAATCCTTGTTAGGTTTATTGGTTTAATGAGTGTTATTCAGGCATCAGGAACACCCTGTGTATTTTATCAAATAACTGTGTCAGGTACAGTATAATGCATAAGCACTCTTTGGAGCAGGGGCCAGAAAATCAGGTCTTCCTCTTCTGTGCAACTGTTAGGCCAGATTGTGCCTACTGTTGCTTCTCCCTCCCTGCCTGCACCCTAACTTTTAGGCACCAGTGCTGTTAGTCTCCCTATACTTATGTTTCCTACATATAAAGTGAATTTAACAGTACTTAATTAGAGGCGCTTCCCTATCCCTCAAGTATATTAAGTTGTTAAATGTTGAGGATAAACACATTAAACATTGGACGGTAGTCATGTGCTCTGGGAGGGAAAGTAGTATAAGAATCTAAGGTAACTATCAAAAGAAAATATGTGAAATACTGTAAATAAACATGTGGTTTAATATTTAAGAAAGCAGTGGTTCCCTAACAATTGGAATGATTTTGATTCCAAAATAAGATTATTTAATTAACTTATTTAATTAACCTGTGAATGTGCATGGAAAAAAAAAGCAGAAAGCCATGATAACCCCTAGCCTCTTAACAGCAGCTTTCATGAAAGTGTTAATTAGAATGCTCCCTTTTTACTGCTAGTGCCTGCTTCACATTTACCTGGGGTCAAGCTTCCCCAGTGTACTTAGTACAATATTTTCCAAACTTATGATACCTGGGGCACACTTTTTCCCTCTAAATTAAAATTGACAGCACACTTCACTCGTGGGTCTGCTGGACTAGCCCAGCTGGGGCTCCATTCATCTGTTTTTTTCTGGCACACTTCTGCCATGGCACGCCCATGGGAAATACTATGTTAGTATGTGCATTATTTTACTGTTTTGGTTCGGTGTGCCCTTGTGAATTCACTTGTAATATACAAATCTTTGTATTTAATTTTACATATCTTGCTCATCTTGAGCTAAGTCCTTGCTCCTATTGAAGTCAGTGGCCCAGATCCCATTCACTTTAAAGGGACAGATTCAGGTTCTGTATATCTTTGCTGTTAAATACTTTCTGTAATGATACACAAATGAAGACTGCCACCCCCTTTTCAAAATAGCCTGTGTATGCATGGGTAAAAGGTGGTAATGGCTATACATAACTGTTGAGAAGCTTCTGAGAAATAGAACCTACCCGGAAGCAAGTAGTTTCAACATCTGGGTAGCAAAATAGGCCAGTCTGTTGGGCTAATCTGCCTTCCGTTGACAATAGTGGCATCTTCTTGGGTCTTGTCACCATGGACCAAATTTGGGTCCAAAAACAGACACATACTATTGCTCGATCTGTAGACTTACCGAGGTCGTCATTGGTGAATCATGCCCCCATAGATGGACAAGCTGGTAGATATTCTGTAGTCTGAAAACTTCTTCCACATTCACACATTGTGTTTGTTATATTAGAGTATCCCCACAGCTGCATGTTAATTTTAGTTTTGCCACCCCCTGTTTGGAGGCCGTTCAGGCTTCTCCATGTTAGCCAGTCAAGTTCTGCACCTGCAGGGTGATGTTCTGTAGCTTTGATATTCCTCCTAATTACCTCCTGAGTTATCTCTAGTTGTGATTACCACATTTTTATTTATGTGGCTGTTGGTGTTTCATCCAATGGCTGTGTTGCAGAGAAGAAACTTTCTCATGATTTTAGACTACTAGGAGCTGCAATATCACCATGTCTTGGGTGCATCTTATTTTCGTAGTTGTTTTACGTTTTGCTTGCTAGTACTCTCCTGATGTCTGGTGGAGCAGTTCTGGTAAGTAGGTGAAGACTATTGACATTTTTTTGGTTTAAGGCATCCAGTAATGCACCTGCAACTTTTTTTCAGTACAGCATCTAACTTCTTTGCATGTGCTGATCATTCCCAATTGGCCTGTGTCGCAGGGCATCTCGGTGCGCCTGCTCCTAGAGAGGGGAAAGCTGCCAGAGGAGAAGCTCTGGCAGTGCATAAGGAACCCCAGAGGCGATAAGGAGCGCAGCTGCAGGTTGCCAGGGCAACTGATAAGAATCAGCTGGCCAGAAGGGGGCAGGGCCTGGCCTTTATAAAGCCTAGGGCTGAGGCCAGGCTAGCAGTTCTCTGCCAGCACCCAGAGAGGCAGGAGCTCACAGAGCTAAGGTGTGAGTACTGCTCAAGCAGGCTGAAGGATGGTGGCTCCGTGGCGTAGGAGCTATGTTATTGCAGCCAGGTGGCCTTAAGTTAAGTTACAGCCAGGAGGCTTGTGTTTTGTTTGGTTAGTGTGTGTATTACAACCGGAGGTTTGGGTGAGGCTGTAGGGGTTGGAGGAGGCCTCATCGGGGACTCACAAGGGAGTGTGAGGCCCCGGCGCCAGTGAGAGCGCGCTAGGCCCTGAGAGTTACAGGGCAGAGTCGTGAGGTCAGTTAACCTCAGAGAGGAGCGGCTGAGCCTCATAGGGACCCCATAGGGGTGGGGTGCCCTAGCGCCAGTGAGGGTGCAGTCTAGCGCCAAGAGGGCGCATTGATCTCAGAGGGGGAGCCCCAGTGGTATGGGGACGCCAGCGCCAGTGAAGGCGCAGCTTGTGCGCCAGTGAAGGCGTAACTGGCGGCGTGGAGTGCAACCAGTGGGTTGCGGTCGGGGAACAGAGACCCCGGGTTGTGTGCGGGGTACGTAGACCCCAGCCCCAGAGAGAGGGGCTATTTTATTGGGAAGCCCAAGGTGGGCACGGTGAGCCCCAAAGAGGGGGAGTGCCATATTGGTCTATTGAGAAGCCCAAGGTGGGCACGGCGAGCCCTGAAGAGGGGGAGCACCATATTAGGAAGCCCAGGAAGGGCGCAGCAGATGCCAGCAGGGGCGTCACTTGCGGGGTGTATAGACCCCAGCCCCAGGGAGGGGCGATTACTGAGAAGCCTGAGAGAGGGGCCATACTGAGGAGCCCGGTAACAGGCTAGCACTGCGGAAAACCCAGGACAGGGGAAGGGTGCTGCGGTGGACCCAGGCAGAAAGGGTTAGCAGTACAGCGTCCCAGAGAAGGGCAAGGTGCTGTGGTTGCCTCCGAGAGGACGGGGAGTAGCATCACGGTGAGCCCGTATCAGAAAGGGTGGTAGTGTGGTGGGCCCAAAAGACCGGTGGCCAGAGAGGACATCCCAGAGGGGACTAGCCTAGTATAGAGAAGGCCCAAGAGTGGGCTAGGTTATAGAAGAAGGGCCCGGGAAGCGGGCATGCAGACACACCAACGTCTATTACATCTGTGAGGCTTGGGGCGTGGTATTAGGGGTGGTAGGAGCCACGCGCATCCCATAAAGCTAGGGTGCCTGGGAAGCACCCATTGTATCGGGAGACCCCCAGGGGGTCCGGAAGAACCGCGGGGACAGAGGTCCTGAGTAGCCGTGCCCAGGGAAGACACAAGGCAGCCTCCCTATTACATGTTCCGACAAGACATGGCGGGCGAGAATAAGAGGGTGCCTTGGGCCGGCCTTGACACGGAGCGAGGGACCTTGAGGAGATCACGGCCCTCCTGAAGGACCCCGCCGTGACAGCCTGTAATGACTGAAACATTTTCAGTGAGAAAAGTTTTCCTTAGAAAAATGCAGTTTTGTTCAAATCGGAACATTTCTGCAGGAGCATCTCTGTTTACACCAAGGGAAGTCTAAATTTCTTAATTTAATTTGCTTATTTTGTTACAGTTTCTTCTTTATTTAATACCATTGGGTGCTTGTACATGTGCTAGAAGGCTGCTCCGATGCACTGTAATTACAGCACATCGGCTCAGATTCAATTAATTGAGTCTGCTGGAGTATGCTAATTTGCATGCTCCAGCTAGCCTCTGCATCTTGTGTATCAGCATCCCTGCACTTAAAGTGGCAGTGGGAGCACTTTAACTAAAGCTTGTTTTATGAGCTTTAGATAATGTTCCCCCACTGCCATTTTGAAGCGCAGAAATGCTGCTGCACAAGATGCTCCAGGTGCTTTTAATTAGAGAGGCTCAGAGCTGCTCTAATTGAAGCAAACCCCCTCCCCTAGACTGTCTACTGTCTTAATTTTAATTTTATGGAATTTTGAATGGATCGTTTTCATGAGCATTTGATTTTCTTAGGTTGGTGGTCTCCAATCAGTTCTGCTGTTAATATCTCTGGAAATGATTGTGTCACAGCGTGATTTTAAAAGTCATTGGTTTGATCACTTGATGCCAATAGATGTAACGTATTGAGCCAACTGAGCTGTAAGGATGACTTGCCATAGTATGTATACTTCAGTTCTCACTTTGAATATGAATATTTGTGCAGCTATTCTGCCAGATAAGCAGTTGATGTCCATTGTCTGCAACATGAACAACACTAAAAACATCAGATAGCTTGTAAATTGCCTAAACTCTTGTATTTCAAATATTTTTTCTTAGCAATGAATATGCCATGTTAGAATAATTGTAACCAAAAGACAAATAATTCTGCAGTTGACTGCATGATTTAGAACTTATGCAGAATTAAATTTAAAATAAAAGAATTATACATGTGTTTGAGTGGCAGGATATTCCAAAATTTACTACAGCTAATACCACTGAAAGGGAGGTTGGGTAGATTTAATATAATTCAGATCTGGTTGGTACAAGTTAGTTTTATCTTAGAACATCTCAAATTTATTGACCTCCAGTGGCATCTCTTGTATTTCTGTCCAAATTCTAATTCAATATAGCTCTCCCAGCCACATAGCAGGCCTTTTAGTTCAAGGGCAAATATTTTGTCCAGAAGAAAGTTGCACCATATTTAGAAAGTATAAGAATTTGGTAGCATTTGGTTGCTTAACTACTTTGGGCTTTTGCTAAAGTAGGTAGATATTTCAGGCTAATGTCTGGCTCCTACAGGCTAAGCCAGGGGTTTTCAACCTTTTAAAAGGAGTGTATCCTTTCTGGTGGTGATGGCCAGATGTGGAGCAGGGGGGAGGGGAGGAGGGTTGTGGCGCCACCACGTGCAAGCTTTCCTCCCCCCTCCCCCTGTGTCCGGTCAGTCGGGCAGTACCTATGTGGCCTACAGAGGGGAGCTGCTGCCTTTATTTCCTTCCCCCCCCCCCCCAACCCTCTGGCCCTGCTCCTGGGAGGCAGCAGTGCGGGATGGTGAGTGGCGGTGCTCTGTCCCTGCCTGCCCATATCCCCTAGCACCTTTCTAAGTACCCCCAGGTGTACACATACTCCTGGTTGAAAACCCCTGGGCTAAACCATTCTGGAAGACATTTGACTGTGTCAGGGATTGTCTTAGAAATATGCTTCTGGGCTAAGTACAGACCGTCAAAAAGTCTGAGGCTGAATCAATTCAGTCTTTGTAGGTTAGTCAAAGCTGCAGAGATTAACCTGAGAAACAGCTGGAGGACAGACATTCACTTTTGATTCAGGAAATGCAGCCACATGGCTACAGTGGCTCAGGCCAGGAGCACGAGGGCACTAGAACATGGCTGTCTGGCACGTAGCCAATGTGGATTGTGTGTTCACTTCCTCTTCCTGCTGCCTCAGAGGTCTCTGGGATTTGCAGTCCAGACCCACAGCAGCAGGGTTGCTCATCATCTCTTCTTCCTGTTTCCAGGTGCCTCTGGGATTTGTAGTTCACAGCTGCAGCTAGCAGTAAGTTTTTAGCAGGGCAGGGCAGCTCTGTACTCAGGGGAAAAGAAGTTTAAACCCCCACCATGGCTCCAGAACCCAGCTCGGGTTTGTGGGGGAGGAGAGGGGCAGGGCAGTCCCTGCCTTCTTTCCCTAACCCTTTTCTCCTGGAGTAGACAGCATAGCACAGCCAAGTTCTGGAAAGCATGCTGGGATGCTGGGTGACTATGATTTAACTTGAACCAGTAAGGGGTCTGGGGCATAAGTTTCATAAACTGGTTTGACCCAAATCAGTCAAGTCTCACATTGCATTCAACCAGGTTTATCTCAAACCAGTTTCATCCATTTTGAAACTGGTTTATGTACACTGAACTTCTGTTCTGTTACAGGTGTCTGATCACTTAAACTGGTGTATGTGTAACTTCTGTCCTTAGCTCTTGAGGCTGGGTATAGGCATTATGCCTCCAAGGGCCCTGGTATATGTTCAGTTAAAGGAGTGATGGGATCTGATGTTCAATCCCAACAGTGCTGCACATGTATTATAGGAGGCACGATTGTGGTATCACAGGTCAGATCCTTATTGCAACTATTCCTGGGATTGGATACCTATTGTGCACTCCCCCTGAATCAGCAGCTAGCAAGTCAGGGCCCAACTTGGAGCTCCAGTCAGCAGATTAGTTCTCCTAGCCTTGGGAGAACACCAGTCCTGAAGGAGTCGAGTGGGCTCCTGAGACTAGGAACTTCAATCATCTGAGAGCCCTTTCTTGTCAGGTGTTATCAGTGTTGTTGTTACTGTTGCTCTCATTGGGTGTTATTGATATGTTGTCAGTGTTGAAGTCTCAGGAACTGCAGTGTCAATAAAGTCACAGCCAAGAGAGTCCAACACCAATCTTGTCTTAAATAACAACTGCAGTCTTGGTTTGGTGGCAAGGATTCAGCCAGGTCTATTGTCTACAAGCAAAGCCCTAACACATTTTGGCCTAACAAGTACATCAGACCAGGAGTTAAGGCACTTGTACCCATGACAACGTAGTTGGCACACCACACAGGCTCCCCTAGGCTGCTACAAATTTCCCCAATTTCCAATTCTCCTTTTATACAATGATCAAAACAAATTATATATTGCAGTCCATATGCATCTTGTATATCTCAAACTGTCCTGTACCTTGGGCTTGTTTCACTTTCTGACCTGAGTGTTCCCTTTCCTCCCTTACCCTGGACTGGACCTTGTACTGTCATCTTCCCCTCCCATCTTTTGGTATGACTGCACATCTGGCCCACATGCCAAGTTTTGTTTATGTGAGGAGCTCAAGCATTGGTCAAATTTTCTGGTCAGTGATTTAGCAAAGCCTTTTTGTGAGTGTGTGTGTGTATGTGTGTGTATATATATATATATATATATATATATATATATATATATATATATATATATTTATTAGTGCTCCAGCAGTCAACACTCTTCAAAGCTCCTGAGGTTGGGAGAGCTGATCAGCAGATTGGTTTTGGCTACACATTCAGTTTAAGGTGTGGTGGGAACCAGCCACAAGTTATTACATCATTTGTGTAATAACTTGGTAACTTATTCCCTGTTTTATCACTTTGTTAATTGTGAGAAATGAATATGTGGCCATGTTACTACTAAAGACGTAGTTGACTGGTAATGTCTGCCAGGAGTGCAGATGTTGCAGAGGAAGTTCACTCAGGGCATAAACAGATTTTGCCAAAAGAAGCTGATCAGCCGTGCTGAGATGTATTCAGATGCATCCTGACACAGCTGAATCCAGTTCACTGGGTGAACAGATGTCATCCATTGTCCTGCAGTATTGGGCCCCTGTTGCTCCTGGGAATGGCTAGGGCCCAATCCTGCAGGACAACACTTGGGATACACCTCTGCAAATAGGGAAATGCTGGGTTTCCCTGTTTGCAGGGGCACTCCCTGAGTCAGAGAGCAGCAGTGTGATGGGCATCAGGGGAATCCCCTGCCAAGGGATTCCCAGGGTGCACCTCTGCAAATGGAGGAACCTGGGCAGGTATGCCTGTGGCTTCAGGGGCCCAAGTGTGTGCCCTTGGAATGGGACTTGAGGCATGTCTCTGCAAACAGGGAAACTTCGGTTTTCCCTTCTTGTAGGTGTGTGCCCAGGGAGTCCAACTTGGGAATTCCTAGTGTGTTCAGGACTGGGCCCCTGACCCTAGGAGCACCTGCCTGAGGCAGCTGGAGAATGCAGGCAGCTCTGGGCTTCCTGTACTCTCCCACTTTAAATCAAATACAGGCAACCCCTGTTTAGCACTCTTAATTGGTTCCTGAAAAACTGAGTGTTAATTGAAACAAGCATTAAGCGAAACTGAAAGTATTTGATGACTCAAGATGGCGACCACAGTTGCCTTTAATGACCCAAGATGGCAACAGCGAGCGTTATAATGAAACTTGCTGAGAGCTAAGTTAAATCAGGTATCAATTTCAAATTAGCATTATAGCAAAATAGCGCTAAGTGAAGCAGCATTAAGCGGGGGTTGCCTGTAGATGTCTGCCACAAAATACCAGCACTAATTCATACCACCCATCTATGTCACAGCCACAAATTTTGAACATTTGTGGCATGACAAGGCTATGGACATCTGTTGACTTGGCCTCACAAAAATGTTTATGGTGGCATGAAGGCAGTGTCTCTTTCTAGCCTCCCTGATGAACAATCCTTGCAACAGTTGTCTGACTCAGTGCAGTCCTTCAAGTGCTGTTCAGTGTATAGGGCTGCAAATGATCCATCAGGACAATTCAACCTCACTAGATGTTGCTAATCCTTTTTCCTCTGTGTTCAAGGAATGCAGGTGTTGAAATCATGTCTGTCGTCTTGGCATCAGTAGGGAAATAAGAATCTCTTAATATGTATTCTCTCCTCTCTTTCAGCCAAACAGTGTTGAAATCCATAAAAAGACTACTGTTGATATTAATGGGGATTTCAAAGGGCCCTGAGCCAGAGTATTATAGCCCAACATTTGCAAATATTTGTAACTGGCAAGAATTTGTGTGGGCCTTTAGGTATTACAATACTTTTCCTTAGGTCTGAAGAAGCAAACTATGATACCTGAAAACTTCCCTTTTTCTATACAAACCATATACTATATTTACTTAAATATAAGGTGAGGATTTTCCCCCCTAGTCAACATGGGGGGGGGGGAGGCCCCTCGTCTTCATTTGCATACAAGAGAGCCACATTAAATACATTGCCTATCTTTGGCAACATTTGCTAAGTAGTGGAAACAAACTATGAATTTGACTAAATACAGCCAACGCTGATAAAATACATGGCTCATATGGGGCAAACATGCTAATGCTTAATAGGAACCTACTACAAGGATAGGTTAGTGCAACCCATCTGAATAAGACATATGGTAGTGACCAGTCAATGCAGTCCCCCTCATCACCAGCTCTTTTTCAAGTCATGGTAAGCCACTACGGTGCATACATTTTTACTTCCTGTTCACTCCCACAGCCTTTCTTTCCCATTTCCAGTGATTCCTGTATCTTCACCAGCCTTAAATGCCTGGCATATATCATGAAATGGAACCCCAAACATTTCTCCCAATTATCCCTCTGTTGGCCCCTCTCTCAGCCTGTCATACATGAATAGTGTTGCCTTGCCCTCCATGAGGTGAAGCCCAGACCAGGTTGTCTTATGCCTCATCTGCATATAAACTCTTGGAGGATCCCAAAACTTGTAACAAGAACACCCATGAATAAGGGGCTAAGGTTCACATGGATCCTTTGTGGGGGATATCTGGAGTGTACACACATACTGAGTAGTGCTGAGATGTGGGGTTACCATGGCTTGAAACTGTTGACACTGCTGGGGCCCAGCCCAGTGAACAGTATGGTAAAGCCTTTTGGCTTTGGAATAATATTGTGCATAGTTTTTTTTCACTCTCTCTCAGTAGGTGCTAACGTGCTGCTTAAAAGTGTGGTCATGGAGTACTAGTGCTAAAATTTGCAGCTCTTTCAAAAAAGGTAAAATGCTTCAATTCTGGATGAACAAAGTCTATGGGTATTATGTACAAATTGCTACAACTGTATTGATTTAAAGGTCAGTTTTTTCAAATTTATTCCACGCTTCTATGTGCTGAGGGAGAATAGGATCTGATGGTAAGGAGTGGAGGGGTAGGGGGAAGCAGCTGCAGGGGTAAGAAGTTGGTGAGGGGGGTGGGGGGGAACGGAGGACAAAGGGGCTACCTGACTCCCTGGATTTATTTTCCCTTCTTTAGCAGTGGGAGGTTGAAAAATTCAAGACAATTCAAGTATAATTAGATCTGAAAATTATATGAAATTTATAATTCCATATATAGAATCTAATTAAGGGGGGGGCATCTTATAATCAGGGTAGTCTTATATTCCGTGAATGTGGTAGTTGGTCCAATAAAAGATATCAGTACAAAAATGCTCATATCTTGCATATCTCCTGGACCATCATGGGGACAATATCACCTCAACACTACCAAGTGTATGTAAATACACATGGGAATAATTTTGGATTTCATTTAAACAAATGCAGATTCACTGCTATGTGTAAAGAGATTAAAAAGTAATACTTTTGCTTTTCTGTTAGTTTACATTCTTAAATCTATGCTTACAATCTGAGTGAGCTATTTCACCTATTTATTTACAATAACAATTAGCAAGTCCTAGCTGTAATAATCTGATTTTCTAATTGTCACTTTTTAATAGAAGATTAGCTAAGAAAAGTCGCACATTGCAGGATTAGTTAAATACATCTTGCCAATATGTCCTAAAAGAAGAATGTGATTTACAGTTTCTTATTTTGTATTTAGACTACCAGCCCCTGATTTATATTATAAGACTTTAAAGTCTTGATGGTTTTATTGCATGTGTGTAAATCCTGCTACAACATTTTAACTCCATTTTTCTGATTTATATAAATGTGAATCAGTTTTTTAAGACTCTTCTTCCTTTAAGTTTGGGTCTGCATAAGAAGCCAGAATTTTAGATTTAGATCCAACCTCTCCCCCATCATTTTAAAGGTCTGCCACTAGTTTCATCTTCCTTATCCTTCTCTCTCCATGCCTGTCCAATCACTTCTCATCTCAAGAGTCTCAAACAAAAGCTACCTATCTTCATTGGTAAGGTCTAATTGATAGATAATTGTGAAAACTGGAGAGGTCATTCCAACTTCAAGCAAGGATTCAACGTGGGAGGCAGTAGGTAAGAGTTATAAGTCCAGCTCATTTGGTGAAGAGAGGGGTGCTATGGGTTGCCTCTGCTGGTGGGAAAGATAATGATATCTCATTGATCAGCTATCACCCACTTAAAGCTGGACAGCCCCAGGCCAGTAAAGTGGTGATCCACCATGGTCTGCTTGCTTCGGTGGGTGCTTGGAGCCAAGAGAGAACCTGAAAATCAGATTGCATAATAGCACAAGTCAAAAAGAAAGAGAACATCACCATTCCATATTTCACCATGGAATGTTAGAACCATGTGTACTGGCCTGACTGACGAGCTTGTGAATAATTTTGATGCTTCTGAGACATCCATGATAGATACAGAATTAAACAAGTTAAACATTGACATTGCAGCACTGCAAGAAACACACCTGGCTATGGATGGTTCCTTAAGAGAAAAATACTATACATTCTTCTGGCAAGGGAATGCACCTTAAGTTGCACGTGAATATGGTGTAGGCTTTGCTATTCGAAACAGTCTTTTCAAAATGATTAAGAATCCATTGAATGGTTCTCAGAGGGTCCTCATGCTCTGCCTTTATACTTCAGAAGGTACAGTCATCTTAGTGAGACCTATGGTTCACCACTCCTATTCTTCTGCTGAGGTAAAAGATGAGTTTTACAAATAACTAGCTAGTGTTATCGGTAAAATTCCAAACATTGAGAATAGGCATCTCCTGGGGGACTTCAGTGCCTGAATTAATGCTGACAATCTGCCTGGGCTCATATAACACAAGAAGTATGAATGATAATGGAAAAGGCTGTTGGAATTCTGCTTCTTTCATAACTTGTGCATCACCAGCTTGTTCTTTTAAACAAAGCTGTGCCAGAAGGTATCATGGAAGCACCAAAGATCCAGCCACTGGCACCAGTTGGATTTCATCATCACCAGGGATCCTGCTTTTCTGTGTCTAAAAATAAAAAAAAACTTCATTTTTAAAAAATTTTAAAATCCCCAAATCTGTATTTTTCCACAATTAAAGTGAAATGCCACTATATATTTATAGGTATCATTTGAACACAATGTTTTATTGATATACAATTTTAAAGCAATGTGGAAACCTACCAGTGCCTCAATCATTATAATAAAATACATTCTAAATGTCTATTTTAGTAAGTCTAATAAAATATATCACATTTACCCAAAGAGCCTTGTCTATTCTAAATACCTATATATTTTGGGGGTTGATTTTGGTTTTCTTATCATAGAAAATCAGAGCTCCCCCTGCACCCTTTGCTCACCATGATGCAGGTCTTACTGCAGCTGTCCCCATTTTCTCCCCCTGGAGCTTTGTGACACTGAGCAGCCTTGATATGGTGGTGCCCTGCCCTTGCCCATGTGTGCGCAAGTGACGCATGGGGGGGTGTGTGGAGGGAGCAGAGGCAACCCATTAATGGCGGGGGAGGGGGAGAGGTTACCAGATTTCTGCTTCCACAGCAGGGCATGGGATTGCAGTCTGGCTGGACCAGCTCCAGGTAGGAGCCATTTCTGCAGCCCAGCAGGCAGGACTCAGCGTGGGAGGGAGTGCCGTGTCACCATGGCTGCCAAAGTGAAGTGCTGTGGCATTGCACAGTTGTGTCCCCCATTGCTGCCAGGTAGTCAGGGGGCCCCTCACCTTGGTGGCCATGGCAGTGTGGCACTCCTTTCACACCAGGTCCCATTCCCTGGGGCACAAAGGTGGCTTCTGCCCAGAGCTGGTCCAGCAAGGCTGCAGCCCCATGTACTGCTGTAGGTACAGAATTTTTTGGGGGGGAGAAGGGGGGCATGTGCCTCCCTCTACCCTCCCTTGTGCATTGCCTATACTCTCCTGCCCAGCCCCAGTAGACTTATCTGGAGAGAGCTGCAGGAGTTGCTGTCCAGCACACTGCCTGGCTGCCACGTGCATTTGTGCACATACACATTCACGTGTGTGGGGAACTCTGCCAGCCTGCAAGGGGGAACCCTCAGTTTCTTCGGGTTTTCTGAGCAGAAAATCTGCATTTTGCTGCTTTTTTCTGTGGCAAATGGAAAACCCAGATCCCTGATCATTACTAGGAGTTCCAATCGCAATAATGTCCTTCTTACTCATAGTTATCATAGTGCTGATTAAGACGCTGATCATTTTGGCCACTAAGATCAAACTGAAACCAAAGTCTCTAAGTATAACTGTTTGCCATGCATTAACATCACCAGTACATGTGATTATTAGAAAACCTTGCAGTCTGTGGAGGCTCTGAAGGAGGCTGCTTCAGAGCTGCTTTTGTTTGAGACTAAAGAAAAATGGGGAAGCCTCAAAAAAATTGGGTGTTACTGCTGACTCTGTTCAGCAAGCAGGTCAGAAGAACCTGGATTGGTTCAAGTCATTCACAGGTGCATTCATAGGTGTTGATTCCATTTGTCAAGGCCAAACAAACTGCAGTGTTAAATCACAAGAAGAACATTTCCAGTGGCACTTGGAAGGAACTGAGGAAAGCAAGGAGTACTGTCCAGTCCTCAAGATTCTGTGCCAATGATTATTGGTTACAACTGTGCGAAGAAATTCAATCTTTATTTGACACTGGAAAAATCAGAGGCATTTATGACGGAATCAGGAAGTCAGTACATCCAACTACAAATAAGTCAGCTCTGTCAAAGGCATAATCGGGAAGAGTCATCACTGAATCCTGGACCACATCTGCTACTCGAGAAAAACACCAACAGCTTCCACTTATGTTGCCTTTGCCATGTTTGAGGAATTTCCTGGTGGAATGACATTGCCCATGCTGAGGTCTTGGCCAACATTTGGAGCATCCATTCTCTTCTTAGCCTGCATTGGCTTTGATGGCTTAGTTATGCAGAGAATGGATGGTGGTCATACATCTAAGGATCTCTTGTATGGAGAACTCATTACAGGAAAATGGCATGGGTGTTTCCTTATCTCTGGTTCAGAGATGCTTGTAAGAGAGGTGAAGGCCATGAACATCAGGCCAAATGACTAAGATAAGATTCCTGAGGATCAAAGTGCTTGCAAACAATCCGTTAAGCATGGAATCAAGGCTTTTGGGAAAAAAAGAAGAGCTCAACATGCAGAGGGAAGAAGAACCCCGCAGCATGTTCAAGATTGTTTGATATGAAAACCAAATGTGATAAGTGCTGAAGGCTGTTGCTTAAGAATTGGGCTCTACAGCCACACTCACAGATGTTCAGCAAGCTGATGCTTCACTCAGTGCCATTCTGTTGCCTTGCAAGACAGACAGATTCCTACTACTACGCTACCTCCACCTGAGTGCTGCATTGTCTTCCCAATAATCCCTATGTTTTATGTGCCACTTGATGGTTAATAACCTGAAGGAACTGTGTGCTGATAACAAGTAAATGGTAGTTTTATAAACAAAATGGTTTGCAGAGATCACACATCTGTAACTTAGCAGTCTACCTATTTACATAGAGATAGGCTTTGGGGTCTCCTCCAAATTCTTCCCAGCTACAGCCTGTGTTCTTTCCTTCAAGGTCCATATAGGTTGTTATCCTCCCATATGACAGGAGTTCTTCCAGTTCTCTGGGGAGAATTCATAGGGTGGCTCAGGTTAATGCAGATTAAGGTAGTAGATGTTCCCCACAAGTCTCAGTGACAATCAAGAGTAAGTGCAGCATTTGTGTGGACACAGCAGCTCTAGTGTTAACTTAGTGTAGCCTTCTAATTTGAGAGGAATAATTCAAGTATAGATGATAGATAATTTTTCACTGATGACAAAGCCTGGGAGAGAGACAAAGAAATAAAGCTTGTGGGGACTTCAGCCCATATTGGGCAGAGGAATTGCTTTGTTTTGGTGTTACTGGTGAGTCTTCAACTAGTAAATTGTGTCCTGAAGTTGGGGCCTGAAATGGACTTGAGCCTGGTACTGGGTGCTTCATCTTCGTTGGTGAGAGAAACTGTCAGGTAGGACTTAAGTATGAATTTTCTGAAGCAGGGTTTCTCTCCTCCTTTCTCTCTTTCCCCCTCGCCTTCTTGTTCATATTGTGCTTGATTCCTTACTGGAGCCTGAGGATGCTACTAAGAATAATATATTTTGCTGTTTGTCTGTCTCTGTTGTACTAATATCTTGCTTTATGACTCAATAAAAGGACCCTAGGTTCTCTTCTTGAATTCTCAAGATACATAGATATGTATCTAGCCTGGAATTCTATTATTCATTCTGTGCTTCATTTTGGAACTGAGAACTGCTTCTAGGTCTAGTTGAGAAAAGAGTGCAGCAGGGAAGTAGTTGCTTGCTAATTCAAAACAGTTCACCTTCCTGTCAGGCTGAAACTTAGTTTTTTTCATGAAAGTGAATTGTATTTAAAATAGAAAAGCGGCTGTTTTAATTTTATAGACATGACATTGCTTTTAATCAGAGTTCACTTATATTCTATGACCTCCATTAAGGGCCCAGCTAAGCCAGGTTACACTAGCATGTGAGATATCAGACTGAAGTCAGTTGTGACTCTTAAGTCAGATGCATGCTTAGGTACCTTACGATATCAGGACCTACTTGATAAAGGTGGGAGAAACTGTATATGGAGTGTATAGATCTAGCCTATTAAAAATTGGAAAGTGGCACACTTTTATTGAACTGAATTTAATTCAGTAAGAAAGTTGTTCAAATAAAGCTTTTTCTAATTAAATATTGACAAGTAATATGGCCTGATATTAAGCTGGATGTCTCTGGTATATTATATGTCTCATTTATAAATGAAACCTTAAATATTATTTTAAAATAATATTCCTTAAAAATATATTTTTGTGTTTAAAGTATATGATTCAATCACAGAACCATAGAGAAGTAGCCCTGGAAGGGGTCTTCAGTTTTGATTTATTCCAACCCCATGTCTGAGGCAGGATCATACTGATCCAAACCATCCTATATAAATCTAACATTTTTGTAAAACTGCCATTAATCCTGAGACAAAACCAAAAAAAAACCCAACACCTTAATCTGCCACAGGTAAAGAAGAGGACCCACAGCACTCAATGTCTTACTTCTGTAGAAGGTTGTTAATATGCTCGAGATCTCAGGTAGAAGGCCATGCCCTCTACTAGAGAGGCAGGCAAAACCCCCCATGGCCCATACTAGTTTGACCATGGGGTAAAATTCCTTCCTGACCCCAAATGTGTCAATTGTCTGACCCTGAGTGGAGGTGCAAGACCCTCTAGCCAGGAGTCTCCAGCTTTAAGTCCCAGCAAGAGCACTAGTGTACCCTAGTCAAAATTCCTAGCCTTGGCTGCAGCCAACGCTCAGTTCCCAATATTTATATAATGTCTACCACCATGATTTTAAGGAAAGAAAGAGCTTTTTTGCCCCATCTTTATGGTAACTTCCTTTTCTAACTTTAACACTTACAAAAATAGGTATTTTTAATTTTGGTTCAGCTCTGTGAAAGCAAGGTTTATGGGTTTGTTTGTTTTTCATATGCAAGGAAATAAAAATTATGAATGTGTTTTCATTTTTATAGACTAACTAAACACCGGTATAATATTGTATTCCTAGGAAAAAGGTAAATACCAGCAAATGCATTTGTTTCATCTGTGCTGTAGTGTCATAATGCTTTGTCGTCTTCTGCTTGTCTAAATATTGAAATATAATATTAATCTATTCTTGAAGGAGAGAAGAGTTTTTATTGTTGCTTTGTAATCAGTGGGATGTCTGTCCTGTCAGTACACCCATCGCGATGGGATTCTTCATACCCTGCAGGTTCTGAAGCTAGCTCAAAAAATGCACCATTTTGTTAAATCCAAATATTTCCTTTTCCATCAGTGGTTGTCACTGTATTCTTCTATCAAAAGGAATAATGAAGCTAATACAAATAATTTTTAAACATAAAAAATAAAAATGAATGCTCAAATCCATTATCTAGGAATTCCATGTGTGTTATATCATCCAACACTATCCTTTGATCATTGCATCATCAAAGAACATTTCTATGATAATGAAGTGTGCATGGACCATAGAAAAAGGATTATAGAAATGGATTTGAAAGGCTGGTCTAAGAAGGTTTAAGAGGCAAGAGGGAATTTCATTCGTATAGAAAATAGAAAAGAAAAATTGGCTTCATAATTATGAGTTAAAAATGAAGGCTAAGAAGAAAATAAAGTGGCTTAAATAGGCATGGAAAAACTTTAACATCCCCAGTGAGGGTAGCAGGTAAATTTGCCATTCATTCACACTTACAGAGAACAATACATTTTTTTTTTTTGTCTTGTGGTATCTTATATTTATATTTTAAGGCACTATTTTGCGTAGAGTTAAAACTGATCAAAAAAGGAATATCTGTCCTATGGGAAATCCTAATACTTTTATACTTGTTTGTCTCTTCAGATTAAGATAAACAGTTAAAATATCAAAAAATTCACTTTAGAAATGTCTATTTCATTGTATTCCAAAAAACCAAAATGTCTTTCAATTATTAGCCCAAAATATCAGCTTGGCATTCTTGTCTGCATCTGCCTGAGCCAGTATAGTTCCTCGTGGGAGCTGTACTTCTATTTTCGTTTAGGTTTAGGTTTGATATTAGGAAAAACTTTCTAATTAGGAGGGTGGTGAAGCACTGGAACAGGTTACTTAGAGATGGGGAGAAATCTCCATCCTTAGAGGTTTTTAAGGCTCAGATTAACAAAGCCCTGGCTGAAATGATCTAGGTGGGAATGGTCTTTCTTTGAGCAGGGGGTTAGACTAGATGATCTGAAGTCCCTTCTAGACATAATTTTCTATGATTCTATATCCTTCTTTTCCCTTGTACATGTTGGTGTCCAGTCAGAAAATGGTTTCCATGATGGCTTGTGATGAGACCTCTGTGCATCATGAGTGATGTCATGTTACTGGAAGCAAGACTGATATGAAAAATGTGGGCATAAGCACTCGTGGTGCTCTGGTGTGGTGCCAGAGGACTGGAAAAGAGCTAATGTGGTTCCCATTTTCAAAAAAGGGAGGGAGGAGGACCCAGGAAACTATAGGCCTGTCAGTCTTACCTCGGTCCTAGGTAAGCTTTTTGAGAGAATTATCTTGGTGCATGTCCATGAGGGGCCAGCAGGGGAGATTATGCTTAGGGGCAACCAACATGGGTTCATTAGAGGCAGGTCCTGTCAGACCAACCTGGTGGCCTTCTATGACCAGGTCACAAAATCCTTGAATTCAGGTGTCAGGGTGGACATAGTCTTTCTGGACTTTAGGAAGGCCTTGGACACTGTCTCTCACCTCATTCTCATTAAAAAACTAAGGGACTGTGGCGTCGACACCTACACAGTCAAATGGGTCACTAACTGGCTGGAGGGCTGCACCCAGAGAGTGGTGGTGGACAGGGCTTATTCATTAGGGGCAGGTCATGTCAAACCAACCTGATTGCCTTTTACGATCAGGTCACAAAAGCATTGGATGTAGGTGTCACCGTGGATGTAGTCTTTCTGGACTTCAGCAAGGCCTTTGACACTGTCTCCTACCCCATCCTCATTAAAAAACTAGACGACTGTGGCATCGATGCCTACACAGTCAGATGGATTGCAAATTGGCTGAAGGGTCATACTCAGAGGGTGGTGGTGGACAGGTCATGTTCGACCTGGGGAGAAGTGGGCAGTGGAGTCCCCCAGGGCTCGGTCTTTGGGCCCGCACTGTTCAATTTCTTTATCAACGATTTGTATGACGGGTGAAAAGCAACCTGTTCAAATTTGCTGATGATACCAAAATTTAGGGTGAGGTGGGCACGCTACTAGGGAGGGAAAGACTGCAGCAAGACCTGGATAGGTTGCAGGGGCGGGCTAACAAAAACAGGATGCGTTTCAATACGGACAAGTGGAGGGTGCTGCACTTGGGCAGTAGTAACCAGCAGCACACTTATAAGATGGGAAACTCCCTTCTTGGGAGCACGAAGGCAGAAAGGGATCTTGGAGTCATTATTGACTCCAAGATGAACATGGGCCGGCAACGCGAGGTCACAGTCAGCAGGGCTAACTGGACCTTATCATGCACCCACAGGTGCATCTCATGTAGGGCCAAGGAGGTGATCCTCCCCCTCTATGTGACACTGGTCAGGCCACAGCTGGAGTACTGTGTCCAGTTCTTGGCACCCCACTTCAAGAGGGATGTGGACAACATTGAGAGGGTCCAGAGGAGGGCCACCCGCATGATCTGGGGACAGCAGGGCAGACCCTACAGTGAGAGGCTATGGGACCTGAACCTGTTCAGCCTTCACAAGAGAAGGCTGAGGGGGGACCTGGTGACCATCTATAAACTCACTAGGGGGGACCAGATGGGTTTTGGGGAGACCTTGTTTCCCCTAGTGCCCCCCGGAATAACAAGGAATAATGGCCACAAATTGTTGGAGAGTAGGTTTAGATTGGACATCCGTAAGAACTACTTCACAGTTAGGGTGGTTAGGGTTAGGGAAGTGGTGCTGGCTCCTACCCTGGGGGTCTTTAAGAAGCGGCTTGATGCCTACCTGACTGGGGTCATTTGAGCCCAGTTTTCCTCCTGCCCAGGCAGGGGGTTGAACTTGAAGATCTACAAGGTCCCTTCTGACCCTACTTCTATGATTCTATGACCCGGAGGGATGTGGGCAGTGGGGTTCCGCAGGGCTCGGTCCTCGGGCCTGCGCTGTTCAACATCTTCATCAGCGACTTGGACGAGGGGGTAAAAAGCAAGCACCCTGTTCAGATTCGCAGACATTAAGGTACGGGGGGAAGTGGGCACGCTAGAAGGGAGGAATAGGCTGCAATCGGACCTAGACAGGTTACAGGGGTGGGCAGATGAGAACAGGATGGGTTTCAACACTGACAAGTGCAAGGTACTGCACCTGGCGGGGAAGAACCAGCAGCATATCTACAGGCTGGGGAACTCCCTTCTTGTCAGTGCAGAGGCAGAAAAGGATCTTGGAGTCATTATTGATGCCAAAATGAACATGGGCCAACAGTGTGGGGACGCGGTCAGGAAGGCCAACCGCACCTTGTCATGAATCCCAGACGCATCTCAAGCAGGTCCAAGGAGGTGATCCTCCCCCTCTATGTGACACTGGTCAGGCCGCAGTTGGAGTACTGCGTCCAGTTCTGGGTGCCACACTTCAGGAGGGATGTGGACAACATGGAGAGGGTCCAGAGGAGGGCCACTTGCATAGTCAGTGGGCAGCAGGGCAGGCCCTATGAGGAGAAGCTAAGGGACCTGAACCTGTTCAGCCTCCACAAGAGAAGGCTGAGGGGGGATCTAGTGGCCATTTACAAACTAGTCTGGGGGGACCAGCAGGCATTGGGGGAGTCCCTGTTCCCCTGAGCATCTCCAGGAGTGAGAAGAAATAACGGTCATGAGCTGGCAGAGGGTAGATTTAGACTAGACATCAGGAGGTGCTATTTCACAGGGTGACTAGGATCTGGAACCAACTTCCAAGATAAGTGGTGCTGGTTCTACCCTGGGGGTCTTTAAGAGGAGGCTGGATGAACACCTTGCCGGGGTCGTTTGACCCCAGTACTCTTTCCTGCCATGGCAGGGGGTTGGACTTGATTTGATCTGGTCCCTTCCGACCCTACAAACTATGAAACTCAGGGTGGTTCAGGGAGATACAAAGATTAATGTAATACAAACAGACTATTTCCTCATTTCCCCCTGGGAAATTTCTGCTGCAGTTAATATTTTCTCAAAAATTCAATCTGTTTATTTACTGCATCTCTTTATAGCTGGAAAAGACTTAAATTGTCCTGAGTCATGAGTATAGAAGAGTGAATTTTCATTAGTGCTAACACTAGACTCTCAGGAGAGAGAGGAATAATTATGGAACGACTTGGTTTTATAAGCTGAATGTGATACTTTTTTGCTTTAGATTTTGCTCAACAAGCTTTTTGCACACCAGTCATGTGCCTGTTCTGATCTGTGCACACACAAAAAAGCTTAAGTTAAATGTGTATCAAATTATTTTTCCAAACAGCTTGGACATGGAGGTGGGGGGAAAGACATAAAGATACTTGTTTGTGCCTCCAGTTTGGAGGTTGTGAAGCTAGCTCAAAAATGCCCTAAATAAGTGCTTTGTTTGTTTGCCATTAATAAGTGCTTCTTTACTATATAGTGACGTGAACTATGTATCTATCAAAATAGACATATACACTTAGTATTTATTTTTCTTATTATCCATTTCTAGGGAATGCACTTAAGTTACGGACAGGAGACTTTGCCTTCTTTCTGTGTGACACTGGACAACACTTGCATTTCATTATGAGAGAGCATGGTTAAAAAATGAATAGATTATCTCAGGGGTGGGCAATTATTTTGGGTGGAGGGCCGCTTACCCAGTTTTGGCAAGCTGTCGAGGGCTGCATGGATAGCCCTACCCCTTGAAAGGTGCCCCGGCCCCTGGTCACCATCTTGGGACCAATGTCTTGGGACCAATGTCCCAGGGCCAACACCGGTGGGGTCCAGAGCAGGGCGCAGGCTGGCAGGGGTCTGTGGAGCCGGGCTGGACTGCACCAGAAGGGAGAGAGGAGAGGTGGCCTGGCTCCATAAAGCCCCTGCCGGCTGGGACCCTGTACCCCTGCCACCCTGCTCTGGGGCCTACTGGCACTGGCCCTGTGCTCCCGTGCCCACTCACTCCTAGTGCCCCTCCCACCTCACAGTATAGGTGGGGGGCAGCGCACAGCCCCGACCCCCCTGCTCACCGCCAGGGAAGGAGCTGGTGCAGTGTGTGGGGAAAAGTGGCCCTTCACCTGCCCTGTGGCCCGCGCTTCTTGCTGCAGCTGCTCGCAGCCCACGCAGGGCCTTATTTTGCCCACTCCTGGATTATCTGCACCCTTTTTATTCCTGTTGAGAATTTATCATGAACCATTATTTGGACTATGTTGTCTGCCATGTGAGTGAATATGGTGCACAAACTTCTGCCATCATGGGTACACATTTTGGAACACATTTGCATGCCTATCAAAAACGCATTCATGCTGACAGGTTAATATTTCCTCTCTTCCTCTCTTTGTTTCTACTGCTCATTCAGCTGAATGGGGAAAAAGTACACCTGAAGTGAATGTTAACTCAAGTAATAGGGCTTCCTATTTTCTAGGAAAGGTATGGGATTTTTTTGTGGGGGGTGGGGGTGTTGTTTAATTCCAGTGACAATGCAGATTTTTTCTCCCAGTTTTTTGTGCCAGTTCTTTGTGCCTTGTATAATTGGACTTACAAATCAAGAATATGAAGGGGATTGCAACAAATATTTTTATAATATGTAAAGTTAATTATTTGGTGAAGCTTACTATTGACTCTCAAGACAACTTAGTTTTATTGTGTGTTGATTTATTGCAATGCAAGTACAACCTATGCAATAATTTATGAGTTAATCTTGGGAATAACTTCCATTTTGGACATAATTTGCCCAGAAGAATCAAATGAATTTCTTCTATTATTTATTTCTATAATATAAATATCTATATTTTCTATCCATTTAATTAGATGGCAGCTATTATGTCCTTTATTCAAAATGCCTAGGTTATCTTGGATTTACACTGCAGTCATTCCTCCTTAGCTAAATTAATAAAATATTTGTCACTTTGTCAGTCTTCTATCTAATCCTTGAGGAAGCAAAGATTTATCTCTTGACAGGTTTTTCTTCTTGCACATTGAATTATCAGACACTACCTGTATTCTGCAGAGGGCATACTGACAGTTACTTTGTGATGTTAGCAAGCCATGTTAGTCAGCAGTTATGATAAATATTCAGTGTCTTCAAGGAACACCTTCACTCCTCCTCTTTGCTATGATAAAATTCTGGGGGTCATAAATCAGAACTAATTACTCATTCTTAAGGAGTTGCTTGCTGTTTTATGACAATTTTGAGGAGAAGTGTACTGAATACAAAATAGAATTACAATTACACTGTTTAATTGGATTTCAAAATGTAAGTAATGCAAGCTATGAATAAAGAAGAATTATTGATGAGGGATTAAAATTATTAATTTGATGATGTCCATCTCTGTAATCCCTTATTAAAATTCTCTCTGATATGATATCACTTATCATATGAAGAGTCATTTTCTCTATTATTTTTTTCATTTTTAGTTCTTAGTTTTGAAATGGGGTACCACTAAATTTAAAAAAAGTTATGGACTGTTGCCTTGAATTTAAAAAGGGCAAGAGCCACTGAATAGAGCATGAAACTCAAGATATAGTCAATGAGAGTATAAGAGGTGAGACAGATAGATGTGCTGATTTTGGCTTCTTTATACTAGCAGTGGATAAATACATTGCTAGGAGCGTAAAGTAGCTTGAAGGACAGATGTATCAATATCTCTTGTTTAGACTCTAACCTTATTAGCAGCAGAAACTACTGTCTGGTCTGTTGGTACATAGTCATCAAAGTGGTTGGATCAGAACATTAGATTCTTATTATTGTAAGAGAAATGTAACCCCATCCTCATTCAGGTCAAAAGACCCTTTAATTTGAGTACCTAGAGAATTGCCAACTTGGCTATTTAAATGCACGTACCTGGCACTTGGATATATTGTAGTAGTATCAGGAGCTTGTTTCAAATGCCCATCTGTACCCTCAGTGACAAGTTAACAGTATGGAAAAATCATATCAACCAAGTATTGTAATCAAGCAGAAATGCAAAATGAAATCAACACAAAGTGAACATTTTCCTAACCAAAAGATAATAGATAAAAGATTTTCTTTTGATGTATAAATCATTAAAGTGCAAGTCATTATTTTGTTAGTATAGAAAACTGGTATTTTATTAAAACATTTATTTTGAAAAATGCTAAATATACCATGTAGCAATATGCTTTAGTATAAATGTGATAGCTTGTACTTGTTACTTACCAGTACAAGAAAGATCTCTAACTAAAAGCAATATGTACAGTAAAAGTGGAGAAGATATTCTAGGGTCTCATGCTGCTCACATGGACATCAGTAGCAAATCTCCCATTGGTTTCAGTGGAACTAGGATTAGTAATTGATCATAGATAGTCCACTGTAATGGGTTTTAAAAATAGTTCCTTTAAATCAAAGAAGTAGAGTAGTCTTGGCTTCCTTTGTCATACAGTCTTAAAATAGCTTGGATTATTCTGGTGCCTTTAACATAAAGTTAATAAACAACTCTGCAATGCTAGGCTAATGACATTTATTTTAGAAAAAACAAGGAGATGGCATTGCAGTTGCTTACAGAGTATGATTTAAAAACAATAATGATTAGAGGAAAGCTACAGCTTTCAGTCTTTCAACATGCACGTATGGCATCATCTTCATTATTATTTTCTGTTTTTCATTGAGATTTTTATGGTCTGGAGCCTCAATATAATGCCAAATTGGAGTGCATTGTTGTTATATTACTTACTTACTTTTCTGCTACTACAGTAGGTTGCAAGATAAATGCACAATGCTTCAGAGCAGAGGTGTTCAACTGGTGGCTTATAAGCCACATCTAGTTCATGAGGGGTTAATATGCCTCTTTCAGGCTCCCACTCAGCCATCACTGCCCTCATTGCTCTGGCTGTTGTGGTGGTGATTGTTGGGGCCGAGGGGCTGTGGTCAGCAACCCGGGCACGTGGGCCGGGGAAGTCGGCACGGTGAACTAGAATTAGGCACTGACGTGTGGAGGTTGATTAAAGATTATTTTACTTACACTGTAGATGGTCGCGGTGCAGGCAGGAAAACTTGCTTGGTTACAGTTGTAGATAGAAGAAAAGAAGAAAAACTCGAATGATGAGAGCTCTTTAAACCGATACGGGAGTCCGTGCTGTGACTCTCAATGAGCGCGCAGGGCAGGGGTACATCAAGGATCGTCCGGTGACGGGGAGAGACTCTTGATGGCTGATCAAACCACCATTCGGTCCGAGATTTACGTAGAAATCCACGAGGTAATCGTGGACTCCTTGCCGGAATTCTCTCGGATTTCTCCCGGAATTCTCAGAATCAGGGTTCTCAGGATCCTCCTGAGATTCTCGGAGATCTCCGACTTGGGCAGAAACTGCTCAAGCCTCTTATACGGCTAGCAAGCCAGTTGCTAGCCGCCATGTGGGAATAATTTAGAAACAGCCAATAGTGGGACACAAATTTACATGCGAGTGGCGGGAACTCCTTTGCACCGGGGTTTTCTCTCTGCAGCTGAGAATTGCACCATGCAAAGAAAGCTCCATGTGGCGGGAAATAATTCTGCAGTGCCGAAGCACGCACACAATCATGGGTCATGACAGTGATGTCACTAAATCTGGATAGCAAAGCAATAGGACTGGTGAGCTTGCTGACCCTGCAATAACAACAGTGGCAGAGCTTAGGCAGAGGGTTTGTCTGCTCAACTGAAAGTGTTGCAAGGGACGGGAGCAGGGAAATGGCCCACACGATGGTGACAGTGAGGGGACTCATGCAGCTGTGGTGTGGCAGAGGCTTGCGCAGCAGCAGTGAGGGGGACTGCACATAGCAGGTGTCCCTGGGAGTCCATGCAAGCCCATGGCATGAAGTCTGCTCCATGTGTGGCCCCAGGTCCCATGACCTGTTAGGTGAGTCCCACTTGGTCACTCTGAAGTTGCCATTAGAATAGCCTTTTCTAATCACCAGCATAGCCATTTTGAAAAGGTATGTCAGAGAAAACAGCTTATTGTGCATGTGATAAATTTGCCTATGAATGTCTTGTTAAGTGCAAACAAGGTGCGCTGTTTCTAGCTAGTGTAGACTTTAACCAAACTATAATTATGTTATTTAAAATATTACTTTACATTAGGTATAAGTCTACAGCATTATCTAAGTATATGTGAATTAAAATAGAAATTATAATCACTTCAGGCATTATGCAAAGTTTCACTGTGTTGAGTATGGCAGAGCTGGAAATTTCAAATTGAACTAAGAACTATTTTGCATTCAGTTTTGGAAAAGCTTTTGTGAGATGGAACTAGTGGGAGTTACTTAAATTGCTGTATAGCAGCTATTAGTGAAACAGGAAGATACAAAATAGTAATTTACATTAACCTATCTTTATGAGAACATTCTCTAAATCCAATGTGTCTGTCAGCAAATAGCAAAACAAATGAAGTTTTCTACCAAGCGATGTCTACTTCAAAAAGTGAAGGGTGCTCAGACAGCATTTTCCAACTGGCAATAAGGAAATTATCAAACATGATGAAAACCACTGGGTCAGTCTCACCTTCCTTCATCATCTCCAGCTGTGTAAAATACTATTATTCCACTCAGCTTGCATTTTATAGTTTGCACCTGTATATATTGTATTCTGTTAAGACTCTAATCATCACTATGGGTCTTGAGACTTTCACAAGAATTCATTTTAACAATTTGGCTAGCATTTGTTTATAGTTGTATATTTTTCTAATAATCTCAAGGAAAAAATTGTAGAGTACATTTAAAAATTCATTATTGCCAACCTTAAAAATTAAAACATCTGGGGTCAGGACCCAAAAATCCTAGGTTTAGTGTAGCTGTGTTGGTCTAAGGACATAGGCAGACAAGATTCTTTAGGTAAATCTGATCTCTTTTATTAGACCAACTCAAATAGTTGGAAACATTCTTCTTAGCAAGCTTTTGGGCATAAACGCCCTTCCTCAGACTGAGGGAGTATCTGCAGATGATGTGTACTCTTCCTGGATGGAGTGGTAAAGCAGCTAGAGGCCAGTAGGTATGCAAGAAAGCCAGTCAGTTAAAATGTAAATTGAGGTGATCTGTAGGAGAGAGACAGGTGGGGGGTGAGGCGGAAGGGGAATGAATGTACTTGTAGTCAAAGAATGGGAGACAGGAGGGTCGGGGGGAAAGGGAATGAGAATGTCTGTTAAAAAGTGGAGGGTTTACCTGGGGAGTCAGATGTTAAGGCAGGTTATAATGTGTTGTAAATCCAATGTCTATATTTAGTCCATAATTTTTTGTATCCAGTAGATTGATGAAGTGAAGTTTGTAGGTGCATCTGTGAAAGGTGTTTTGTAAATTCCCTTTGAGGATTAGAACTGAGAGATTGGAGATAATGTGGTTTTCTTGCGAGAAATGTGCCCCCACAGGGAATTGGGTATTCTTGTCTTTGATAGATTTCTGGTGTGCGTTCATTCTGGTGCGCAGTTGTTGTTTGGTTTCTTTTACATATTTTCCATCAGGGCATTTGGTGCACTGAATGAGATATACAGGCAACTCCCACTTAATGCTATTTCACTCTAATGCTTGTTTTACAATGGTACCTGATTCCCCTTAGCGCTCAGTGAATGTCATTATAACACTCATGGGCATCATACAGACAGCACTGAAACTGACACTAATCCTGACAGACCTGATTCTGGTGATTTTGTTGGCTTTAGGGTGATTTTGATAGCTTTAGAAAGTGAAAGTGAACATTGGTTTCACTTAATGCTTGCTTTTTCAAGAACCAATTAAGAGTGCTAAGCGGGGGTTACCTGTATTACATTTCTGAAGGTGCAGGTTTAAGATCCAGGAATGTTGATGGTTCTGTTGCCGGGTGTAGTCATTGTGGGGATGGTGGATATACGTTGGCAGGTTTTACATTTGTTGTTCCAACCTGGTCTGGATTGATTTGGTTTGTTTTGGGCCATAGGAAGTTTGCTTCTGATGATGAGGTTGGCGAGGTTTGGTGCTTGTTTAAAGTATAGGATGGGAGGTTCTGGTGAGATCTATATGAGAATTGGGTCTCCTTCTAGTATAGGTTGCAATTATTTTAAGATTTTCCACATAGGTTCCAGGGAGGGGTGATATATCATAACCAGTGGTGTGTGATTCATGGGGGTTTTTCTTCTGTTTTGCAGCAATTCTTCACATGGTATCTGGATGGCTCTTTCAAAAGTGCGATCTGTCTCTCTGGAGGAGTGTCCTTGTTGAGTTTAGAGAGAAGAATTCATTTAGGGTACTTTGTATTTGCTTCTATTTTCAGAACCTTTAGGAGACACTTAGGTCATATTTTCAAACTTTTGTTATTGTGAGGGCTGCAAACTTTAACTATTTTGGCAGCCTCAGCTTTCTGGAACCATTTGATTTCAGAAGATTAGGCTTTGACAAGATCACCAAAATCAAGAGATTCAGAGTAAAATCATGAGTTAGAAAACAGGATACAGAGCCCTTCTTTGGAGGATCTCAAAGAACTTTACAGACACACAGGTGAAGTCTTGCTCATTTATGTGTGAGAACAGTATCACTGTACCCATTTTAGAAATGATTAAATACAGATATAAACTTGAGTTCAAACAAATCAATATTCAAGTCAATTTAGAGTTGTTTACACCATGTTTTTAATAATTCCGGATGTCAGCGGGTGGGATTCGTATGCCATGGCTTGATATTATTGAAGACTTTAGTCTCAGGTTTATGACCTTTGGCTTGCCCACAGGCCACACAGAACCCCCTTTTTACCATGGACCCCTGTATTGAAGTAAGTAAAGCTCCAGGAAGATTGGGTGAGAAGGAATATTTCTCAGGCAAACTTGGGAGAAATCTTGGACTTTTTCCAGAATAGAAAGAAGAACATTCTAGCTGTGGACTGGAGAAACATTAATTTCCAATTCTAAGTCCTCTGTTCTTGTTACAAAGAAATGAAATTCATAGCCAGAACCTTTGGGCATTCACGAATGTCACAGGTGCTGAATACATCACTGAAAAGGAAGCAGGCTCTTCAAATGACTGATTTTTCTTTCTTGTACTCTGTGTACAATAAAGTCTCTAGAATAATCACTAGGGGCATAGAGGAACCATGTTATTGTATACACAGTAGTTAAAGAGTGAGTTAGTCTTTCCTTTAAATTCTCTTAGTTGCAGGCGTAGGGGACCTACATTGGCAATTCACCGGAAGATCAGGCCAAGCAAATATTTCGCCTTGTGGGATTTTTTTTTTCTTGGTAAATGGTTTAAAACTCTTAATAACATGTCGTTTTGAATTGCTACCCTAGAACACAGGGAGTTTATTTGGTCAGGCTGGGATGATAACTGATGCCATTTGTTGGCTTTTAAAGTCAAAATATAAAACTGCACTCACATTTTCAAAATAGCATAAGGGATAAAAATGAGAATTCATTTTAAAAAGTGTCTCCATCCTGTCTGGTTTTTGAATCAGTCAGTGAAGTATCAACAAGGATTGCATATTTCTCCCAGTTTAGCTAAATAAGCAAAACCTGGGTGACCTGTAGACTACGGTAGGATACAATGGGACAGACTTAGTGTTTCTAGCATGGTCTGGTAATTTAGGATTAAAAAGAAATGAATAGAAAGTCTGTGGTGACTAGAATTAATGAGGTGTATGACATTTGTTCTAAGTAAAATACTGTTAAGTATAAACAGAAACAAATGGTTTATTTTAATGAGACATTAGTAATGGCATAATTGAATTACTTAACTGATGTGTGAAATGTGTCATTTGACAGGATTGTTCAAAACTGATGTGCTTCCCTGACACTAAATCAGCAGCTTCTTGAAAGGTCTTGTATTTTCAGGCTCCAAGGCTATAGCAATCTTAGTATGTCTAATTTCAGTGACAGCACAGCATTCTCTCCCACAAACCTTGCCATTGCACTTTAATCACAGAGGGACCATGGTAGTCACTTGGTTGTTATTCTGTTTTCATACTCATTCAGTTTTGACCTTGGCTGCAAGGCCTCACAGTTCCTGGTGAAGTGCAGCATTGTTATTTGGATGTCTGCTTTTTGGAGCTGAAGTGAGACAACCAGCTCATTTCACAAAAGTCATGAGTTAGCCATTAGAGAGGAATGCCTGTCACTGTCCTGTTGGGGTTTCGTGCCAGCTTTTCAGAAACTGCAGATTTTGTATATTATGTTACTTTGTTTCTTGTCTGAAATGTTAGTGATAAAATAGGCAGGGGCTTACTTCAGTGCATTTTGATAACCAGGGATCCTGGTTTTCTCTGTTTAAAAATTGAAAATTCTCTGATTTAAAAACCCCAGATTCTCCGCTTAAAACCCCCAAATCTGCATTTTTCTGCAGTTAAAATGTCTCTATATTATAGATATATATATGTAGTACTAATATAACACTTTTTATTGATATATTTGCCTCATATTACTAATTATAATAAAATAAATTCTAAATACATATATATTTTAGAGTTTGATTTTGGCTTTTTTTTCATGGAGAATCAGAGCTCCTCCTGCCTCCTTTGATCACAAGGATGCAGATCCAGCTGCCTCCCCCCCCTGCAGCTTTGTGGCATTGAGCAGCCCTGATATTCTGGTGCCCTGCCCCTTCCCATGCTGCTGCCCCTCACTCCAGGCCCCAACTCCCATGCTTACCAGCCCAGTCAGTGCCCTTCCCAACACACAGCCCCCTGGCCTTGCCAGTGCCCCTTCCGATCCATGGCTCCCTGGGACCTCCCAGTTACCCTCACTCCTAATCTGCAGCCCCTGGGCCATGCTGGTGTCCCTTACTCCTGACCCACAGTGCCATGCCTCCTGGTGCCCCTCACTCCCAACCTGCAGCCCCCTGCCCTGCTGGGGGGGGGGAACAGCTGGCCCATCCCGACCGAGCCGTAGTGTGGTGGTGGCGGCTGTAGTGGCTCTGAGGTGTGGGTGGTGGCAGAGTGAGTCTGGCTCTGGCACAGGCTGGAGGGAGGAGGAGGGGAGCTTCTGGGGCTCCCGCACTGCTCCAGATGGCCTGGCCACAGCCCCCCCCCGGCAGCATCTCTTGGCTGCCCCACCCCTATAGGCACAGGCACTGGCTCTACAGCTCCCCACTCCCCCACTGGAGGGGCAGGCACTTCCCCCCTGCCTTGCCGTAGGCCCAGCATCCAGACACTTTCCCCTAGCACTAACAGATACCTACCCCTCCAGCACACCCATCCCTTACATGCCAACCCACAAACACCACCCCCCCTGCCTCCACCATACTGCCTGGCTGTATGCTGGCCATGTATAAGGGCATGTGCACACACACGTGACACCCCCAGCCTTCAATTACTGTACCCTTCCCACTCCCCTCAACCTCAAGCAGCTCCTTGCAGGCTGGGCGGCTGCCAGCCAAAAAGGGGAAACCCGCAGTTTTCCCTTTAAGCAGGAAAATCCACATCTTTCTCTTTTAAAGGAGTAAATCCATGTTTTTTGGCAGCAAATGGAAAACCTGGGTCTCTGTTGATAAATATTAACAATTATGGTATTCTCTGTTAAGGGTAGTTGTGGTAAAAGAGTTTATGCATCTTCCTAATGTTTACACAATTTCTGATCTGTGCCACACAACTTTTTTTTTTTCGACTTACAATATAAAATACGTAAGTTAGCACTTTTTAAAATCCCTTGTTTGTATAGGACGTATTTCAGAATTACTATTAACATTGAAATGTTTGCTTGGTCATCTGTCTGGGGACTGTAGCAGGGTGAGTGCACGTCATTGTAAGCAATATTGAAGGAGGCTTTTCTCAGTTGTATCAACGTTGCTGGAAAGAGTTGCAGGCTACTATAAAGTAGATGTTCTAAGAGATGCAAAACTATCTATGTGAATGTGTGAGGTTTTCCATTATTTAAGAAAAGAAATCTTGAAATAGAGCAGAAGCTAGGAACTAGATGAAATGAAGGTTTTCATGCTAATTTATATCATAGGATCATAGGAAAGTAGTAGTGGAAGTCACAAGGTTATCTATTCTAGCCCTCTACTCAAAGCAGAATAATACCTGATCATCCCATCTCTTATCATGCCTGATTAAATCATTGCAGGCAAGTATCTGCTCTTGAATCTGCTTTTGAAGACTTTCAGGAATGGAAATGTCTCCATCTAGGAATACTCTTTTGATGCTTGACTACCCTCGTAGTCAAAGATCCTTCTAATCTCCTACCTAAATTGCCTCTGCTGAAGCTTGAGATCACTGCTTCTAGTTCTGTCTCCTGTGGTCATGGAGAAGAGTCCATTTCCTCTCTGTAATAGTCCTTCAGGTATTTCAAGACTATTATCCAATTCCCCTCAATCTTCTCTTCTCCAGATTAAATAATCTTAGTTCTTTCAGTCTTTCCTCATAAATCTTGCATCACAGTCATGACTGTTACACTGTGTCAAAGTATAAATGTCATCACGTCACAGTACCAGCCCAATAAAGGCAATGCAAAAATATAGAATTACTACATGGCAAGAAATAGTGTGTGGGGGACAGAAGAAGACTGGACACTCAATGACTGACCCTCTTCTCCCACAAACTACAAATACAGAGCTTGCATCTTGTCACTGATGTGATAAAACTGCAAGTCTAATGCTTATTGTGTCTTGTCACACAAAACTGAGTTTCCTGAACTTACATGCAGGAATTTATATTCTTTTAAGCAAGCTTTGAGAAGACTTGTGAATTTTGTTCAGTCTACCAAAACACTCCTTGCTTGAGTAGCTCACATGGCAGCATCAGCATAGTAGTACAGACTTTGTTATCTATCATCCTTCTTGGCAGCACAACCAGTATCTTGACTGCTGTGTAAAGGAAATTTGGAAGTTTGCTAGCTAGGATGTAGAAAAGTTAGGTTCCATGCCAGTATTTATTTCCTCCAGTGTTCAAGTGCCTGTAGAATGACAGAAGCTGCAAAACTACTGAAGTCAATCAAAGTCAAGCATGGGACCATTTAGAATAATGAACTTGTAACTAATATTTTCAACAGCTGCTTCTCCTGTGATCCCGGGTTGAATTTTTATGTTCTCCTGAAATGGGCTCATTGTGATCTGGCTGCATATGGTAGCTGGGGACTAGACTTGATCTAAGGATTTCTCTTCCAAGACTTATGTTCCTGTGTTTACATACCTGCAAAATGGTGATGAAGAGTGAACGTACTGTTGAGCTGTGCTATCACTGTCAGTTTTCCTGTAGTTATGCCAGTATGAAACTGGAGATAGGCCTGTTGAAAGTCTCTGGGTTAGGGTTAGAGGAGAGAGCAACAAGGGTGATGTCACGGTACGTGTCATAGACCACCAGACCAGGAGGATGAGGTAGATGCGGCTTTCTTCAAACAACTAGCGGAAGTTTCCAGGTCACAGCCCCTGGTTCTCATGAGGGACTTCAGTCACCCTGACATATGTTGGGAGGGCAATACAGCAGTGCGCAGGCAATCCAGGAAGTTTTTGGAGAGTGATGGGAAAAGCTTCTTGGTGCAAGTGTTGGAGAGGGCAAGTAGAGGCTGTACTTTTCTTGACCTACTGCTCAAAAAGAGGGAAGAATTGGTGGGGAACGTATAAATGGATGGCAACTTGGGTAGCAGTGACCGTGAGATAATTTGAGTTTAGGATACTGAGGAAAGGAAGGAAGGAAAGCAGTGGAGTAAGGACCCTGGACTTCAGAAAAGCAAATTTCATCTGTCAGGGAACTAATGGGTAGGATCCCTTGGAGGGCCAGTCTGAGGAGGGAAGGAGATCAGGAGAACTGGCTGTACTTTAAAGAAACCTTACTGAGGGCTCAGGAATTAACTATCCTGATGTGCAGAATGACTAGCAAGTATGGCACAAGAATAGCTTGGCTTAGCAGGGAACTCTTCAGTGAGTTAAAACACAAAAAGGAAGCTTAGAAGAAGTAGAAACTTGTATGAAAGACTAGGGAGGAGTATAAGAATATTGCTCGGGCATCCAGGGATGAAATCAGGAAAGCCAAAGTGCAGTTGGAGTTTCAGCTAGCAAAGGACGTGACGGGTAATGAGAAGTTCCTACAAGTATGTCAGCAATAAGAGGAAGGTTAGGGAAAGTGTGTGTCCCTTATTCAGTGGGAAAGGCAATTCAGTGACAGATAATGTGCAAAAGGCTGAGTGCCTTCTTTTACCTCAGTCTTCACAGGCAAGGTCAACCCCCATACTGCAGCACCCAGCAGCACAGTTTGGGGAGGAGATGAGCAGTCAACAGTGGCAAAAGAACAGGTTAGGGACTATTTAGAGAAGCTGAATGTGTACAAGTCCATGGGACCAGACACGATGCAGCCGAGGGTGCTGAGGAAGTTGGCCAGTGTGATTGCAGAGCCACTGACCATTACCTTCAATACAGACAAGGGCCAAGTCCTGCACTTAAGACAAAACAATCCTATACACCAGTACAGGCTGGGGGCTGACTGGCTGGGCAGCAGCTCTGCAGGAAAAGACCTGGGGGTTACAGTGGACAAGAAGCTGAATATGAGCCAGCAGTGTGCCCTTATTGCCAAGAAGGCTAACAGCATACTGGGCTGCATTTGTAGGTGTGTTGCCAGTAGGTCAAGGGAAGTGATTCTTCTGCTCTATTCAGCACTGGTGAGGCCATATCTGGATCCCATATCCAGTTTTGGGCCCCTCGCTACAGAAAGCATGTCCACAAATTGGAGAAAGTCCAGCAGCAACACAAGTGGTTAGAGGGCTGGGGCACATGATTTCCGAGGAGAGGCTGAGGGACCTGATCTTATTTAGTGTACAGAAGAGAAGACTGAAGGGAGATTTAATAGCAATTACCTGAAAGTCCTCAATTACCTGAAGGGGGTTGAAAGAGGATGGAGCTGGACTGCTCTCCGTGGTGGCAGATGTCAGAACAAGGAGCAATGGTCTCAAGTTGCAGCCAGCCGTTCTATTAACTGGTTTTCTAGTGCAATTTACATCTTTCTTAACTAAACTGTCCTGCAGATTATCTTGGTAGTGAGAACAAAACATATAATAAGTTTGAGTAGGAATACTTTAAAATCTCATTTATTTTACATTGATATAATCATCTACTTCCCATCAGTCTGTCTATTCTGTTGGACTAAAAAGGACACTTCAACCATTGGAGTAGCTGGGCCAGGGCTGGGGAAGGAGGGCTAGGCAGTCATGCTCTCTCAAACCTGTAGAAAAACTCATACCCAGCTACTTATCTGTACTCTGGGTTCCTGGATTAAGCGTCTTGTGTTATACATTGTTATCCAGGACCATTCAGTACTTGTTAATGCTAACAACATTTGAGTATTGTGAAAACCCCACATCTCGTAGCATTGGATTACTTGCTGTAAGTCACTTCTTGGCCAATGGCATTCTGAGACCATTTTATGGAAAACAGTACTGCCGTTAGGAATTTCCAGTGTAGTAATAATAATCATCTTGGTGATATTAATTAACTCATTTCCCTGATTAAATCACATTCTTTCTTTTACATATAATTGGCAAATGGAGGAAACATTTTTAAAAATAGGATAGCATACTGTTAGGAGGGATGATGCTGCCAGAGAGTGCAGATGTTTTTATCTGGCCTGGTGAACCTTCTCATTTTTCTTTATTCATTGACACAGGCATTCAGTGTGGTTGAAAACCCTTGATCTCATTCCGTGCTGCACTACGTTGATACAAATCCCTTTTATTTTCAGAATGAAATCAAGTAGCCGACTAGATATTTTACAGACTCTTCATTCAAGATATGGTTTTAAAATATCAAATATTTCCATTTTTGCTCTTAATAGCACTTATGCAGTTGGCTTCATTAAAAATGGAGTGTTTCTCACTCTGCAGTCTTGTAGCAGGGATATTTTTATCGTATAAGGTAGGTACCTAAAAAATTGGCTGCTGACTGCATATAGCACATATAACTGCAGCAGCTGAGATTGTCAAAGCCACTTGAGGGATTTAGATCCAGTTTTTCCACTGAAAACTAATTGGATTTGGTTGTTCAGATCCTCTAGATGGTTTTGATGCTCCTGGCAATGGTTTACCTGATAGAAATTCACCTGTTACATCAGTTGAGATATGCTAGAGTCACAGAGATATGACCTGGGTATAAGAGTTCCTTTTTCCTTGAGGCTTTACCCTTTCTCATAGGTGGATCTGTGATTTTGAAAATGGGGAGGGCAGAGGGTATGGGGCTTCATCCCATATAAGATGACATTAATTTTTCTCTAGTTAAAGAGGAACCAGAAGGTTTATCAATATGCTAGATGGCCAGTGCTATATTATTCAGTTTAAGATCAAAGCCAAAACAAATATAATGCTTGGGTCATATAGAATATAATGCTGGATTATATATAAAGTTTAAAAAAAGGACAACAAATTAGGCAAAAATAGTCAAATGATATGGTGTCATTAGTCCTGAAGTAATTATATTTAAATATACATCCCTTATTCAGAGTCATAAAACAAAATCTAACCTCCTTGAGTGTCTTGACAGTGCCTTCAATACTTCACTGTCAGTCCTTTCTACACCTGAATTAATATTACCACACCTGAGTTAAGGTTTTTAGCTAGAGCTGAAAACAGTCTGCAAGGCTGTGAAACAGAAGAGTCATTACTAGGAATGGCTATCAGACAACAGAGTTGCAGAAGAAAGGATCATTTAAATAGTGTAAGTCAAGACCATTTAAAAGGGAAGAGTGGTTAACACCCATGGAGTAGAAAAAGATTAGCAAGAACCAGGTAGATGATAATGAACCATGAAGTCACCAGTACTCGTGACACTTGGGAGAGGTTCCTGAAGATTGGAAGAGGGCCAGTGTGATGCCTATCTTCATGAAAAGAAGGAAGGCAGATCCAGGGAACTACAAGATGATGAGTTAGACCTCAATCCCTGGAAAGGTCATGGAAAAAATTATTAAAGAATCCATCAACAATAGGCTAACAGAAAGTGTCATCCTGAGAGGCAGCCAACATGGGTTCATTAAGGGTAGGTCGTGCCTGACCAACCTCATCTCCTTCCATGATCAAGTGACACATCACCTGGACAGAAGGGGAGAGGCTGATGTGATTTACTTGGATTACAAAAAAAGCCTTTGACTTGGTCTCCCATGATGTCCTCATGACAAAATTGGGGAACTGCGGCCTTGACACCTTATGGTCTGAGGCTGGGGAACTGGCTCCATGGTCAGACCCAGACACAGATTGTTGATGAAACCGAATCAACATGGTGCATGGTGACCAGTGGTGTCCCTCAGTGTTCAGTACTCGGACCGGTGCTCTTTAACATATTCATAAACAACCGGGATTTGGGTGTCAAAAGCAGACTGGCTAAGTTTGCAGATGACACCAAATTATGGGGAAGCCTGGTCACACTAGAGAATAGGCTGGGGATTCAGGCTGACTTGGACAGGCTTGCAAAGTGGGAAGATCAAAACCTAATGACTTTCAACACAGAGAAATGCAAGGTGCTCCACCTCAGGAGAAAGAACCCACAACATACCTAGAAGCTCGGCAGTGCTACACTCACTAGCACCATGGCCGAAAGGGACTTGGGGGTTATGATTGACCACAAGATGAATATGAGCCACCAATGCGATGTCACAGCTGCTAAAGCAAGCAAAACTCTGGCTTGCATCCATAGATGCTTCTCAAGTAAATCCTGGGATGTCATTCTCCCATTGTACCCAGCCTTGGTGAGGCCACAGCTGGAGTACTGCATGCAATTCTGGGATCCACACTTTAGGAAGGATGTGGAGAAGCTTGAGAGAGTCCAGAGGAGAACCATGCTCTGAGAGATGAGAGGTCAAGAGAACAGGCCTTATGAGGAGAGGCTGAGAGGCATGGGACTCTTCAGCTTTGGAAAGCGTAGGCTCAGGGGGGAGTTGGTGGCAGCCTATATGTATATTAGGGGTGCGCATCAGGATCTGGGAGAACATCTGTTCACCAGGGCACCCCTAAGGAAGACAAGGTGCAACGGTTACAAACTGCTGGAAGACTGTTTTGGACTGGACTTAAGGAAAAACTTCTTTACTGTCCACATCTCCGGAGTCTGGAATAGACTCCCCACAGAAGTGGTGCAAGCACCTACTCTGGACATGTTCAAGAAGCATTTGGATGTTTATCTTGCTGGGATGATCTGACCCCAGCTGACTTCCTGCCCTTTGGGCGGGGGGCTAGACCCGATGATCCTGCGAGGTCCCTTCCAGCCCTAACGTCTATGAAATCTATGAAGTCATTTGACTCTCTCATTGCTGCCAGGAAAGGGAGAGAAAAGGAAAGTCACTGCCTCTCCCAGAGAGTTTTTATTTTTGTTCGTTTGTTTTGTTTTTTAATTTCAGTGGAGCAGGACTCAAAGAGGGGAAGGAACTGCACCCCTACTGTCATGCTCCCCCCTCTTCCCTGCCCCAACAGCCTTCCCCATCCTGGATCCACCTATATTAAACTATTTCGAAAAGGAAGTCTCCATATGGGGATTTGTACTGTTCCATCAGTTCACAATCACATACTTAAAGCAATACAACTTTCCTGTGTAGCCTTCAGCCAGTATGTATATATTCTTTACAGTGTGCTTGAGTGTCTGAATAATTTTGTCAACTTGTGTTTAGCTAATATAATCAGAAAAGGACCTGCTGAGTGCAGCAGCTGTGTCTGGAACCTCAGTGTATAAATGATACACTATAAAGACTTTTTGTAAATGTAGTACCTGTGTCTGCTTCAGTTCATGATTCTCTGACATTTTTGCTTGCTACAGAATTTGTATTGTGTAGCTTTATTAAGTTTTAATATACTGGGGAAGAAATTGTTGTTCTGTGACCTCAAATTGTAGTAGCCAAAATACAGTGTAAGTTCTTATTTAAGGTAAGAGACAATAGGATGTTGCAGCTGGCGTGGAATGGAAGGAGGGCCTTGGGATTATGGCCTTGGACTGGGACTGAGAAATTCTGGAGTCAGTTTCTGGTTCTTCACCAGACTTCCTACGTGGCTTCTGTAAAATCATTTATTTTCCCTGTGTCTCAGTTCTCCATCTGTAAAGCCCAAGATAACACATCTTATCTCTGTAGATAGTTCCTGCCCCAAGGAACTTACGATCTTTTACTAGTTTACCACAATGTCGTATTTTCAGTTAGGCTTCTAGGAACAACTGTGATACAAATACGTTGTTGAATTATGGCATTCCATTTTCTGTTTATATAAAGTAAGAAAAGAGCTAAATGTTGCAGCTGTACGACAAAGATTAATAGTCCATTATTTCCATTTGTCTGTAGGTTAAAGAAAAAGTCCCAGTCTATAGATATTACTGCAGCAGGATGCAACCCTCTGGCAGCACCAGGACAACAGGCAACACATGCCAGGCCTGTCATTAAGACAGCCACTTCTGAAGAGGAGCAGAACAACACCACAAATACACAAAGACGTAATCCACGGAGGAGTGAGCTGAAGAGATACTACACTATTGGTGAGCTAAATGCCATTTTTTTCTTCAGATGTTTTTGTTTCTATTGCTGCAAGGGAGGCAGCTGAATTCTAGCCACTGATCAATCAGATATTTTTTAAGCTTGCCAGCTTTTTTACACTTATTGCGGGTTATATTTTTCTGCTGCTAATACTGGCATGCTTTTTCACAGAAAAATTCAACAGTAAATAACCAATATATGAATAAGTAACCCTTCAGATAGCAAGATCTCTCTCTTTAATTTTATTAATATTACGTGTGCTTTGGTTTGAACCTGATTATCAAGTTTGAGAAATGTCAGATATGGCATCTGCAGTGGTTGTCTTAAAGGAAATGTAAACTGTGGTAGGTGCCATAACTAGGAAGCAGTAAAGTAACTGTATTGTCATCCTTTGCCCCAGTGACTCTTGAATTTTTTCACATGGTTGCACAGCATCAAGAGGAGTCTAGGGTCCCATTACCCAGAACAGCCTGCAGCCAAGTAGTTAAGGCATTCTCTTGGAAAATGGCAGGTGTAGTTCTGAATCCTGTCAAACACGGGTCAGAATTGAACCTTTCTCCCACACCCTATGCATGTGCTCTAAACTAGACTTCTGTGTAAAAGATAGGCACTAACTCCTTCTCTGTCTGTGCCTGAAAAGTAAGGTGTAAATCCCTACAGTCAGATGTTAAGGGGCTAATTAAAGGTAATTAAAACACACGAGAAGAACTGTTAAACTTCTTAGGAGTCAGATGTGGGGCCACCTTCAGCAATGGAGTAAGTAGCATCAGAGAGCTGTCAGTTAATGCAGCCATCCTCTGCCTCATCCTCCCAACTCCAACCCCCAAAGATGTGCATCCCCAACAGGGCTCTGTACCCTGAATTTCAGTGGTGGACTCTGCCCCAAATTTCCAGCCTCCCTAGGAGCTGAGTGAAATGGCTCCATGGGCCATATCCAGCCCTCAGGCCATATATTTGATGCCCCTATGCTAAAGGAGTTAAAAAAAAATGTGCTTCTCATTTCTGGGAAAGATAGTAGAATTTAAAAAAAATAAAAAGTATTGTAGTTTGGACTATGCTACCTGTGCAACTGCTTGCTTTAAGTGTTTTTGTTTTTGTTTTTTTTTGATAAAGGAGAAAGGGTAGTAGCAGGATCTAAAACTTTTGCTATATGAACTATGTTATTCTGTGGTCTTAAATTTACAACAGTGACTAGTGATTTTGGTTGCCTCAATATTTGACTGCCTGGCAGCTTACAGGGGCCTGACTTCCAGGAAGTGGTGAGCACAACCTTCTGAAAAGTCTTTAGGGTATATCATTTCATGTCCCATCCCCAAAAATGGGACATACAGAGTCATTAGTCACTTTGGTAAATTTTGAGCACTTCAGTCATGTTTTGGCCAATACTTTTGAAACAATACTTTAGATCTGCTCCCCTGAATATAAATGAAATGTGCAATTTGAGCTCTAGCTGAGAATTCTCGATTAACCTGCATTTGGGGGAATATGCCTCAGGAACTCAGCAGTAAAGGAGAAATTTCCTGAGATTTGCACTGCAGTAGAAATTAGGTTCCAGTTTCTGCACAGAGTAATCAAAGCAGAAAAAGGCAATTTATTTTTCAGGGCTGGAAGTCTGGTTAGCATCATGTAGCACAATTGTTAATCAACAGGGGTTATATTTTTAAATGATATGGTACTAATCACATGTTGGTGTTTTGTAATGGCTATCTCCAGTTAGTTTCAGAAGTATTGTAGCACAGGAAAAGACTTAGAGACATAATTGCAAAACCAAAAAAAAAAAGGAATTCAAAGTTCTATTGTGCCCCAGGATCCAACTGTAGACGGGCATATGTATTTGAGAGACATACAGTCTCAGACCTCAGTTAAACAAGATATCCCATTTGGTTGGTTTTTGTATCTGCACAGAGCTCTCCCATTTGATATAGTTTGCAAAATCAGGGGCTAAAATTGTAGGCCCACCTGTTCAGCTGATATGAATCCTCATGAGTGCACTGCAGCAAAAGGCTGTGACACCTTGCATCAGATGAGATGCTGTCTCCAGAACTCTTTGGGCCAGGGGCTGTATTCCTGTGTTTGAAGGCAGTTCCTGACAGTGTGCACTACCACAATGAAGGTCAATGATGAGAATACTTACCGTGGTTCCATAACTGAGGCTAAATTGATGTTTCCAGTTAATCATAGAATCATAGAAAGTTAGAGCTGGAAGGAACCTTAGGAGGATATCCAATCCAACCTCCTGCTCTAATAGGACCATCCCCAACTATATAATCATCCCAGCCAAGGCTTTATCTAGCCAGGTCTTAAAAACCTCCAAGGATGGAGATTCCATAACCTTTGTGGGTAACCTGCTCCAGTGATTTACTACTCTCGTAGTGACTAAGTTTTCCCTAATATCTAACCTAAACTTCCTTTGGTGCAACTTGAAGCCATTGCTCCTTGTTCTGTTATCTGCCACCACTGAGAACAGTCTAGCTCAAGGGTGGGCAAAATATGGCTTGCAGGCCAGATCCAGCCCACCGAGGGATTTTATCTGGCCCACAGCGGGTCCCTTGGCCGTGTCCAGCCCAAGCACGAGGGTGGGGAGGGGGACAGCCTGGACCATTGCACGTGCAGCCAGTCCCACTGCCCCTGGGTGCATTGTGGGCTGGGATGCCACAGCGGCCAGACTCAGATTCCCGGCAGACCTAGTGGTGGCAGCTTTTACTTGATGCTGACAACATTGCTGCTGTTACTGGACTTGGTCCCACTGCCTGGGCACTCCAGGCCATCCACCCCGCATCTACCACCAGAGGTGCCAGATGGAGCAGGTGAGCAGGTGGGGTCTTCATGGAGACTGGTTCGGGACCCTTGCAGGTAGTGCACGCTTGGCCAAGTAGAAGGGGTGGGGCTGTAGGCAGGTGGGGAGTGACATCCAGGAGTCAGATGGGTGGGTGGGGCTGGGAATGCTGGGGCTGGGATTGTGGGTCAATGACAGCATGGGGCTGAGGCTCAAGGCAGAGCCGCAATCTGCTCCTGCACATCCATGCAACAAGTGTTGGTTCTGCAAGCGGGAGCATGTGGGGAGTGGATCACGGCTCTGCCTCAGGCCCCAGCCCTGCACTGTCACTGCCCAAGTGATCCTGGCCTCTGCCCCTCCCGCTCAGGTGCTACTCTCTGCCAGCCCGCGGGCCCATCCCAGCCACCTAGCCAAGCAGGCTCTGCTCATGCAGGTCCTGGGATGGTCTCTCTGGAGAGCCTACCTGCCTGTTGCATCCCGAGCTCCTAAGGTGGGTTCAAGGTGGATGGGCTCAGGCTGGATAGGATCAAATGCCATCCCCCCACGCCAAGAAGGGTCTGCACCCCCTCCTCCCCCCTCATCATCCAGCACCACTCCCATGCTGCACAGGCCAAGTCAACACCACCCATCCCCAAGCTGCGCTGGCTTGGTCAGCACCCTTCCCCCAGCCCACAACAGGTCAGCAAAGCTCCCTTTGTTGTCCTCCAGCCCAAATAATTAGCCACCCCTAGTCTAGCTCCATCCTCTTTGTAACCGCCCTTCAGGTATTTGAAGGCTGCTATTAAATACCCTCTGTCTTCTCTTCTCTTCTCCAGACTAAATAAGATCAGTTCCTTCAGCCCCTCCTCAGAAGTCATGTGCCTCAGCCCCTTAACAATGTCTGTTGCCCACCACTGGACTCTCTCCAGCTGGTCTACATTCTTTCCATGGAGGGGGGGTGCTGGCAAAACTGGCCACAGTACTCCAGATGTGGCCTCACCAGTGCTGAATAGAGGGGAAGAATCACTTCTCTTGACCTGGGGGCAAAGCTCCTAGTTATGCAGTCCAGTATGCCATTAGCCTTCTTTGCAACAAAGGCACACTGTTGGCTTATGTTCAGCTTATTGTTCACTGCAACCCCCAGGTCCATTTCTGCAAAGCTGCTGCTTAGCTAGTTGGTCCCCAGCCTGTTACCAGTGCATAGGATTGTTCCATCTTGAGTGCAGGACTTTGCACTTGTCCTTCTTGAACCTTGTGAGACTTCTTTTGGTCCCACTCTCCAATTTGTCCAGGACTCTCTGAATCCTAGCCTTACCCTCCAGTGTATTTACTACTCCCCCCAGCTTGGTGTCATCTGCAAACTTGCTGAGGGTACACTGCACCCCATCTTCCAGCTCGTTGATAAAGATATTGAAGAAAACCAGCCGCAGGACAAACCCTTGGAGTACTGCCCTTGATACTGGCTGCCAACTAGACATTTTGTCACTGACTGTTACCACCTGAGCCTGATGATCCAACCACTTTTCTCTCTGCCTTAGAGTCCATTCATCCAACCAACCCATACTTTCTTAGTTTGCTTGCAAGAATGTTGTTGGAGATGGTATCAGAAGCCTTGCTAAAGTCAAGATCTATCATGTCCACTGCTTTCCCCATGTCCACAGAGCCAGTCACCTCATTATAGAAGGCAATCAGGTTGGTCAGGCATGATTTGCCCTTGGTGAATCCATGATGACTGCTCTTAATAAATAACCTTTTTCTCCTCAAAGTGCTTAGAAATGGATTCCTTGAGGACCTGCTCCATGATTTTTCCAGGAGCTGAGGTGAGGCTGACTGGTCTGTAGTTCTCTGGATCCTCACCCTTCCCTTTCTTGAAGATGGGCGCTATATTTGCCCTTTTTCAAGCATCTGGGCTTTAATATTGCAGGCTCCTCCACTGACACCCTGCCAGTCAGCGGAGCAGCCCTGCCACTTGCTTCTGATTGGCAGGGAGGTAAAAACTGCAGTTTTAAATATGGCACTCTTTTTTTGCCTCCTTCCTAATGAGCAGCAAGCAGCCGGGCCACCAGGGCTCCCCAGCCAGTCAGCAATGGGGGGGCATGCATGAGGGAACCTGCAAGATTAAAGGAGCTGCCGTGCAGCCCACTTCCACCGTGAATTTGGTAGATCCCTAGCCATGTTTTGAAAGATGATGACCTGTGGCTCTGCAATTACATTGGCCAACTCCCTCAGCACCCATCCCTTCCGGCCCCATGCACTTCTACACATCCAGCTTTTCTAAAGAGTCCCTAACCTGTTGTTTTACCATTGGCTGCTCCCCTTCTCCCCAAACTGTGCTGCCAGGTACAGTAGTCTGGGAGCTGACCAGGCCTGTGAAGAGAGGTGAAAAAGGCATTGAGCACTTCACTCTCTTCTGCATCCTCTGTTACTAGGTTGTCTCTCCCATTCAATATGGGACCCGTGCTTTCCCATCTTCCTGTTGTTGCTAACATACTTGTAGAAGCTTTTCTTGTTACCCTTCACTCCCCTTGCTAGTTGAAACTGCAGTTGTGCTTTGGCCTTCATCCCTGCATGCCCGAGCAATACTGTTATACTCCTCCCTAGTTCTTTGTCCAAGCTTCCATTTCTTGTAAGCTTCCTTTTTGTGTTTTAGCTCATGAAGAGTTCCCTGCTAACTCAGGCTGGTCTTCTGCCATACCTGCGCGTCAGGGTAGTTTGTTCATGCACCTTCAGTAAAGTTTCTTTAAAGTACGGCCAGCTTTCTTGGACTCCTTTCCCTCACAGACAAACCTCCCAGGGGATCCTGCCCGTCAGTTCCCTGAGAGAATCAAAGTCTGCTTTTCTGAAGTCTAGGGTCCTTACCCTGCTGCTCTCCTTCCTTCCTTTCCTCAGGATCCTGAACTGAGTCATCTCATGGTCACTGCTGCCCAAGTTGCCATCCATTTCTACATATTTACAGTTCCCCACCAATTCTTCCCTGTTTGTAAGCAGCAGGTCAAGAAGAGCACAGCACTCAGTTGGCATCTCCAACACCTGCACCAGGAAGTTGTTCTCAGAACTCTCCAAAAACTTTCTAGATTGCCTGTACATTGCTGTATTGGTAGACATGTCAGGGTGAGAACCAGGGCCTGTGATCCGGAATCCTTAATGCAAGGATTTAACCATCATGTTATGTATTAATGCAAAACACCTCACCACACCCTTGTGAATAAACACAGGATTTTCTGAGAATTTGCAAGCGTATTGGTCAATTAAATTAAGCATATTGGTTAATTAATGAATTAAGTTCAGTGAGTTAGTTTGAACTTTGATTGTCATGTAGCAGACTGTCAATTTTTATATTTTTTGCTCATGTTCTTACATAAGGGAAAAACTAATTTTCCTCAAAAATTTCATCATGAAGATGAGACAAATCATTTGATTCCCCCCTCCCACCAAGTATTTTAATTTGGTGCTAACCACACTGTTACCATATTTGTAAATATGTAATAGCCAGGGTGGATTTGATTTAAATCAAACTGATTTGAATCACCATTTAAATCACTGGTCAGGAAGCCTCGATTTATTTGGTTTTCTACAAAAAGTGCATTCTTGTTGTTTGCTATCCTTTTATTCATTTAACTTATTGAAACTTTGCACTTTTAGAGAAAGGTAGGGCTTGACTGTGTGTACACAAACTTGCAGAGACAAGAGGGCTGATGGGTGGGTTATCAGATCTGTTATCTCTCATCTTCATATACTGCTGTTAACAAGGATGTTATCTCTGGAGATGACAAACTCTTTCCCCATGCCTGAAGAAGGGCTTTTGTGCCCGAAAGCTTGCAAAAAACATTTTTTTCCAGCTATTTAGCTCATCTAATAAAAGATATCACATTTACCCAAAGAACCTTGTCTTCTTATGATCTCTGGAGAGACAAATCCACAGTTTGAGAACTGAAACTGCATCACAGAGATGTTTAATGGGCTCTTTGGGACTGAGCACTGAGTCCCACTGGGTAGAGTGGTTTTCTTTAGTCTTTACTAATCTATAGAGGATTGTCTGGGAACCCCATAAGACCGGGCCCCTAATATAGCCCATGGCCTGTCGTGACCTATTTATAAAGTTTCTAAAAAGTTTACATGAATACATTGTTTCAAATATATAATTAGAAGTTATAATCCCTATTCCATGATGATATCTTTGAGCTTTAACATATCTTAAATTAAAACTATCTTTATATAAGTTTGTTTTTTTCAAAAAGCATCTTAAAAAAATCAGTATTTTAAATTAAAAATAACAGTTGATTTTTTTCCACCCTGGTAATAACTTTGTGGCTCATTCTTATCACGCTATTAGTTGAACATGTGGCCAAGTGCTCTTCTGTGTCTGGGATCTCCTTCAATGACGGGGCTCACAGCCATTGGAGCACATGGAGTGCAGGAGCTTGCTGTTTGTGATCTCGGGCTGTCCCTGCACTGGCAATAAGGTATGATTGGATCTGATGCTGGATCCCACAGTCATGCCTCCTACTATGCATGTAGTGCATGGCAGGAGGCGCAACTGTGGATCACACTTCACAAAGTATCACGTGTTTACCTGAACATCTAAATTACTGGTAGGTACTTTCAAGCTTAGCTTCAAGCACTTCAGGAAGGTCTGATCCCAGTTTTAAAATCCCAAATGCTGTGCATATGTATGACATACAAATGATAACTAATCCTGACTCTGGAACTTACTCCTTATGTGATTTTGGGCAAGTTACTTATCTTTTTTGGTTTGCCTATCAGCAATAGGAATACTATTTCATTGTTATCTCACATCAATATTGGGAGAATTAATATGTGTAAGTGTTCAATGTATGTCGAATGGTCTATTTGTAGAACATGTATGTAGAATTCTAATATGTAGAGAATGTTCAATAGATATACAGCGTGGGCCTTCACAGCGTGGGCCAAGACAGATAACATCTTAGATAGATCCTTTTTAGACTAAGTTGCCTGGGCACTAGATTGCAAAACCTAATTTTCCTAGTATGGGCATGGTCCATAGGCATTAAGCATTCTGGTCTATATTTTATTTGTGTGTGGGTAGATGAGTATATATACATTTTTTATATTTTATTTTTATTTGTAAATATATACATTTAAAGTCTATTATATGCTTTGCATTTCTACCAGTTTCCTAGTGTATCCTTGGTATATATCAATACATTTTTCTTTCTAACATTAGTATATTGGTTTCCAGTTATATCAACACATATCAATGGAGTTGGTCAATCAAAAGTTGTATTTTGAAGTTAGCTATTTGAAATCTGATGCTGAGGAATAAGAGCCTAAAGCTACTTCTGCAAGTTCTGTACCTGATGATAACACTGAGATGGAAACGGTTCTGGCAAAGCTCTGACTTTTAGCATTCAGAAGAAAGGAAAAGAACAGTTTGGAAGTTGTAGTTTCTAAAGTCATTTTTCAGACTAAGTAAGGGGGAGAGGGGGAATAAAAGAGACAGTGAAAGTTATTTGACCATCCTTCCTTCCTTTCCTCCTGCCTTCCTTCCTTCAAGAATCCCATAATTGCATGTTCATTTACAGTTATTAAGTCTTTAGGCATCATTGTGCAGCTGCATAATAGCTCTTTCAACAGAGTAAGCTGGTAACTCCTGGGAAAATATATCACTTAAAAATGTGACATTCTGTGCTAAATCTTTACAAATAAACTAGAATACAGAGAATTAAGAGAGAACCAGAAGTTTCTATCAGAACATCTAAACACATAACAGCTCCCTAATGTAAAATAAAACACATATTATGTCTGGTATTTGTAGCTTGTTTTATACATTTTAGTACTTGCCTTGATATTTTTGTGAGCTGTGTTTTATAGTGGTTGAGAGGAGGAGGGAAGAGTGCCAATTACAAGATAATTAAGAAGTATGCAAACTAGAAAAAAATGGTAAAGAATAGCTTCCTGTGCTCCTGTGGTGACTGCAAAGTTATACAGACAAAACCTCTGATGTGTGCAAAGACAACTGCTTTTAAAGCATTAAACTGCTCATGTAATAATATTCTGTATCTTTGAAGTGTTTTACAAGCTTGAGACTTCAACTCACCAGGGACCTTTAAAGGAGGCAAAAAATATAGGTTTTATATTGTGAGTCAGCAGGAATATTTAGAAGTTAGAGCTTTAACATTACTGCCCTTTGCCCTTATGTGCTGTGTTCCTATGTGTGAGAGAAACAATACATTGAATACAAAAAGGTTGCTTTAATCAAAAGCTCCTTCAGGTATACAGAATGAAAAGAAATGTCAGGGGAGATTTGTGATTTCTCGTTTCTACCTCCCAGTCCTTCCATAAGCAATAATCCAAAATGGCATGTAAACTCAGAGTCAGTATCCATGCTGCAGACACGAAGGGGCAGCGCTGTTTGTTTTTAATGGGAGATGAACTGGGCCTAGACGGGAAGTTCTGAAAACAAGCCGCATGCACCTTGTGATGAAAAGGTGCTGTTTTCCAAAACCACTGAAAAAGACGAGCAATACTGGCTTCAGAACAGGAACATCGTGAATGGGAATGAATTGTTGTTCAGTAGTCAGCTCCCTCTGCCGAAGACCCAAGTAGTACGGAACAGTCTTCCCTTCACTGTTTGAATTCAGCAGATCCTTCTGAAGCTAGCTGTGCCTTCCACTGCCCTCCTACGACTCCAGCAGAGCACAGGACATTTGGACTTGACTTCGTCTTGGCAGTAGTGGCAGAAATGCATGTAACCCTCTGCTGGGGTGAGAGTGAATGCGTAACATGGCACTCCTGGACTGTCCTGCAGGGAACAAGATGTCAGCAGTGGTTAAATCAGAAATGTCACAAATTTTTGTGAGTTTCCCTCCTTTTAGGGAGGTTCTGTTGGGTGAGAGTGAACGTGATTCATTCTTTCTGTTCAGATAAACATGTTATTTCAACTTAGACCTTTGAAGAGCTGGATAACATCCACCTGAACTTGCAGTACGTATGGGCATACTGAGTAATATATTGGAACAAGTTTGCCTGATCTATGCACTGCAGGTGATCTAAAGCAGTGGTCACCAACCAGTGGATCTTTATCCACCGATAGATCTCGGAGCCTCTTGGACTCAATATGAGGCAGGGGGGGCTTAGTGCCCTAGCCCAGCAGTTTCCTCCTTGTGGAGGGAAGGGGCAGGGGCTAGTTCAAGGCCCTTGTGGTGAGGGACAGTGTTGTAGAGGCAGGAGCAGGGGTAAGTTGAGTGGGACCTTGGCCGGGTGGGACTTACCTGCTGGGGAGGCGCGCCTCCAAATAATTTTTTCTCCTTCTGCCTTGATCTGCCCAATACTAATCTAAAGCTTGAATACACAAAAGGCAATTTGCTCATTATGCAGAAGCTACCACCTTCACATTGAAACCAGCTTCCATTTTAAATATTATTGTCTGCTCCTCACCATAATTTTGGCTTGGAATTTTGCTTTGGCCTGAAAATTTCCAGATCCATTGAAAGAAACAGATTTTTTTGCAGTTTAAATTATTTTTTTTTCAAACTTTTTAAAATCTGGACCATTAAAATTCTCACAATATGAATTTTGATGTTATTTAACCGTTCTTGGTCTTGTTGCTAAAAAATAGTTTGATACCATTTCAGCTTTTCCAGTAAGTATTAGCTGTATAGAATCTTAGACATGCCCCCACCATTTGAAGAAAATATTTAATAAAAATTGCAAGCTACATAGACTTTAAGGTGAAAGAATTATGAAGGTAAGACTGCATTTCATAGACTTGAATCTGGTAAGGGAAGTCCAAAGATGGTTGCTCTTATTACCTAGTGGCATCAAATGCTGGTGCAAAACTTCAAGAAGAGAACCCTATAAATCATATAGATTTCAACTTTTATTGAAATAGCATTTAAACAAATATTGAAGTGAACCTAATCTGTAACTCTACAATAGTTAACCTAAAAGGAGGTCCAAGCATTACATTTCTGCTGGTGGAATTGCAGTTCTGCTGGTGGAAATGCCAAGGGTACAAACATTCAAGCAGTTTTTACTGGACCAAAAATGGCAGGTCTGGTAGACACTTCTGCCTTGTCTGATGAGGCAGAAGCTGCCTCCAGTATAGTTTCTACTGATAAAATGAATGTTTGTACACTTACCTAATCATTTTGTGGGAACTGGGGTGAGGAAGTTGTCCCTTCCCACTCCCCAGACCAGAGTCCCTGCCTTAAGGAGCAGGCAGGGGCTTTGCCCTGCTGCCCCAGTCCCAGCCCCCTCAAGGCTAGCCTGGGAGGAGAGGGAAGGAGCATAAGGAGTAATGCTTCCCCTGGTCTGGAGAACATTTTGGAGACTTTCCCCCCTGCTCCTGGAGGGGGAGGGGGCTGTGAGCATTGGCTTTTGTGTGCCCCATGGGGGAGATGCTTCCCTCCCCAGCAGAGCACTTCAGAGTGCTGTGCCCAGAGCCCCATGGTACTTCTTTTAAAGTGCAGAGTAGGAAATCATCCCCCGGTGGGGCAAATCCATAGCCCTGCACCTGCAAATCCACATGTAAGGCTGCAGGTGCCAGCTTTGCAATGGCCAGCAGGAGAGGACCTGACAGCCATGTGCCCACAGCCTCATGCTTGGGGTGTGGGCAGTGACTTTAAAGTGTCAGGAGGGAGGGGAGCAGAGCTTCCCTTGCATTGCACATCTAGAGCCCCATTCCTGCAGCCTGTTCCTGCATAGGCCTGTGGACAGTTCCAGCTTTGTGCCCTGCTGGGGAGAAGTTCCCACCTGCAGCACTTGAGCCTTGCACCCACAACCCCATGTGTGGGGCTGCAGGGTTGGGCCCTAAAGCAGAGAGGTGGGGAGCCCTCTGACCCTCCCCCCACAGGGACATAGTGTGGCCTGCTGCCACCCCTGCTATGGACCCGCCACCCCCAACAGAAATAGACAGGCCAAACCTTCCCTTCCCAGACCTGGCCCTGCCAGCACTCCACCCACCAGCACCCGAACAGCACCCAACCCTGACCCAGTAGTACCAAACCGTGAGCAGCCTCATTCGACCTGCCCTGGAACTGGGTCCATTGGCTGGTACCGCTGGGATAAGAATCACTGGAGCCGAGGAGGAGAAATTGGCAGGCTTGAAAAGACAGTCTGCCTGCTTTGGGTCTGCTGTCTGGCATCCTAACAGCTGTGAGGGATGGAAAGGTGTGTTGTGACAAGGGGAAGGCATGGTCCCTGGGGCCACCAGCCAATCACAGGTCAGGACTTGTGCCCACAGCTGCTGTTGCCTGTCTCCAGGCAGGTAGGGGAGCCTGAAAGCAGGCTGGGTATTTGTACTAGGAGCCCAGTGCAGGTCAGCAGTGCACATTGTGCGGGGTTCTACTTATAGAGTTTCCAACAGCTTGAACTAAACTGCTTAACTTCCACTAGTTCATTTGAACATTTGTATACACCCTAAATGTCTGTAGTAAACTGAAAAGGAGAAAAGCTGAATGCTAATAATCCAGTCCACTGAATAACACAAGTTTAGGAGTGTTTTAGCAGAAAATCACTTTGTAGTAGAGATCCCTTTTCATAAAAAAACTGAAGTTAAGAATTAGATCCAGTGACCTAGCTAATAGCATGCTATTTTTACTAGTGTTTGAGAGCTAAATGAGCCAAAACCGAAACCTGTAGCAAAAGTCTGACACTCTCTGACTTCAGAATAAAATGGGTTATGTTTTATGTCAGGGTTGTTTAATCCCCAAGCTCGCATGCCAGCTCGGGCCTGTGCAGCCATGTCGTCCAGCCCGTAGGGCTCTCCATATTTCCAGAAATTTGGTAGCAGAGGACTGGTGGCAGCATTAATTATTGCTCCCCTGCTACCAAGCTTCCTGACCTACAGGGCACCCTACAGGCTGGCTAGTGTGGCCCTGCACACTATGTCAGGGGTGTGGGGCTGAGGCTCTGGGACTAGTCTGGGTACCCGGCACAGGGCAAGACTGGTTCCAGGCACGTTGGGCCTGATCTACGCACTGACCTGTGAATTGTCCCCAGATCACTCATCTGGCCCCTGGGGCCAAGAAGTCAAGCCACCACTGTCTTACATTGTTAAGTTAGAATGCCTGCTATAATTGTTCCATTTTTTTTACTTATGTGTCTTGAAAGATTTTCTAGTTCATTAGAGATGGAATTTATTCTAGCAGGTCCAGACTAGCAAGTTATTTGTGACTTCCTGAAGTTGAATTTAAGGATACATCAAGACTAGATAAGTGAATCAGGAACAGAAAAATAATCAAATTCCAGTGTGCTGTATTCTGCTGAGAGGTTCCAACAAAATAGCTTCTAAAAACTAGCATGCTAATTTAATTAGGTCAGTAACTGATTTTACAGCAAAGCTTTACTTTCCTCTGACCTTGTTTGTACATTGTTCTCCGTCAGAATCAATCAGTGTCCAAGATCAAACAACATGGGCTAATCATTACGGAGATAAATGGATTAAGAAATTGCATTAACAGTGCATGAATGTTCTCTGATTTTCTCAGCAGGATTTACTCCTTCCATTTTTTAAATATAATTGTATTATGTTAATCTTAAACCAAACAGTTAAATGTCAATATTTATCTGGTGATTAACACTTTACTCAAGTCTGTACTAGATAAACTAGAGTAATAATTAAAAAGAGTGTGGGTTAAATTCGAGACCTGAAGTAGATACTGAAATTATTACTGTGGGCATAACAGACCCCTTGTAGCCTGATGCTTGTATTCTGACTAAATTGAAAACTGTGCTGGTGCTAAATTTAAAAAAGACAGATTTTTTTTTCCCCTAAATCATTGTTTCTACAGGACACGGTCAAATTCTACAGGGATTAATGCAACACCAACTCTTAATGCTGTTGTATATAACTGATGGTCGGATTGCAGTTGTGACTTGTTTGCCTTCTACAGCCATAAAGTCAGCAGAGTGGGCGCAAGTTAACCAACCAACCCAGTTACTGAACCTCTGTCCAAGTCCATGGAAAAGGTACCAACATGGTTTGTGAGATGGGATAAAATATTAGGAACGTGTGAATATTCACACAGGCTTAACCCTGATTTCACCTCACCCCTGAACGTCAGTGCTGCAGCCGTTTAAAAATTCCATGGTAATCTTTTAAGTATGTGTTACATTCTGCATCTGATTTATGATGGGAAATAGTTATTAGAGACACTAAAATCTTGTAAAAAAAACCCTGATAAAAAAAAAAAATCTTAAAAAAAAAAGGATTGCTGCATAAGGTAACTGGAAATATTTTGTGATATTTTTTTTTCTCATTTATGTTTTAGCATGGGCATCTGCACAAACAGGAAACCTGTTTTATGTGGATACAGTAATTATCAGGTTACTTCCAGTGCGAGTCCTTTTCACAGGAAAAAAACCTGTGCTGTAGATCAGGGCTTGGCATCCTACAACCTACATGGAGACATTGGATACGGCTTGCAGACTTGGGGCTTCAGCTGTGGGTGCCTTTCCCATGGCCATGTGAAGAGAAGCACCAGTTGAGGGCAGGACCTAGCACCCACCCTCCTGCTTCTAACTCAAGGTTGGTTATTTCTCTCATAGCCAGAGAAGCTTGCCCAGCATTGCTATAGGTTCATGACTAGAACTATATGAACAATTGATTCATTTTGGCTTTGTTTGTTTTGTTTTGGGCTAACCAAAATATTTTGTTTCAATTTTGATTTTTTTTAAACATCATCAGATGCAGGTAAATCTCTAAACCTGTTGTTTTGATATGAAGAATCAAAAAAAATTGTTAAATTCAAAATCAAATGTATGTCTGTTTTCTTTTCCTTTTTGATTTCTCTCTTGGACAAAACTGTTCACAATTCTTGAATAATTTTGGTCGACCTGAAACTAATTTTTCTATATATATTTTTTCTACTCATCCAAAAAAAATCAACTAGCTTTCTTCATGACCTTAAGTGAGGAATTAATTAATGAGGAATTGATAAACCCCTAAGCTTCAAAAAATATTTTATAATAATTGTCTGTATTAAATGTTTCATCTTCAGATCACTGTATAAACCTTGGGGCCATCAAAGACTACAGATTGGAGAATTGAATAGGTACTTCAGTTTTGACATTAAAGTTCCTTAGTGTCTCTGTTTTGACAGGATTCAGAAGCTCAATAGTTATCTCATGCTTGAGCCCTGTCAGGATCCAGATCCAAGCATTCTTTTGCTGTCCTGTGTTATGGTGGGAACATGCCTACCAGATAAGGATATACAAACAAGTGATAAATAGAATAAAAGGATTATTTTTCAAGTTTTACATTTATAACTCCTGCTTATAGATACCAATATACTGGTGTTTTTTCACAAAAATATACTGTTGTCTCACACCTATTGTCCTGTTCCCTCAGATCCTCACTGCCACGCATTTGCGTTTTCACAGACCTGCATTTTGCATTTTAGCTTCTATTCTACCCAGGAGAGCACACGAACACCAATAGACTCTCCTTATGTCTGAAGAAGAGTGTTTGTTCCCAAAAGCTTGCAAAGAACAATTTTTATGACTATTTAGTTGGTCTAATAAAAGATATCACGTCTACCCAAAGAACCTTGCCTGCCTATGATACTGTTTACACACTTGCAATCTTGTATAACCCTGTTACCTAAGCAGTCTTTCCCCAGTTTGTATCTACATACTACAGTTGAACATCATCCTACCTATATTAGGCTATTTCTTCAGTTTATCACCCCTGTTGAATTCTAATTCTGTCCTCCAGAGTATTTTCAGCCCCTCCTATCTTAACATCAGCAAATGTAATATATGTACTTTCTATTCCATTATTCAAATCACTAATTAATCTATTGAATACTTAGGGACAGACCCCTAGGGAACACTATTTTTGATACATCCTTCCAAGTTAAGAGTGATCAAGCCAATGTAGCTCTTCTTTGAGTATTTTCCAACCAGTAGTGTTACCTACCCTAGGGAAATTTCCTGTAGACCATATTTCCAGTTTTCTTGAGAGAATGTCATGTGGCACATTGACAAAAGTCTTAATAAAGGCCAGGTCAATTCTATCATGTTTCTTCCCTATATACAAAGGTAGATTAACCCTGTTACCCTGTTATTTATATAAACCCAGTTTATATAACACAAGAAGATTGGGTTAGTTTGACCTGATCTTCTTGATAAAGACATGTCACTTTGTCACTTGTCAGTTTGTTATCTTCTAGGTATATAGAAATATATTTGATTATTTGTAATAGCATTTTTCCAGGAATTACAATTGCCCTGACTGGTCTATACTCCTGAATCCCCTTTTAAATATAGGTACTGTGGGTATTTTTTTCCAGTCATCTGGATCCTCAGTCCTTCCTCCATGGTATCTCAAAGATAATTGAGAGAATTATCTCACCAAATCTATGTTGGTTGTGCCCATAAGTCATACTTTCACTTAAGTACTATAATTCTCAGTTTCTCATGTTTAGTTCATTTACTTCTTACAGGATGATTACTAGAGGCTCTGAGGTTGCTTCAGCCAGTTCTCTAGATACTCTAGGGTGAAGTTTCTCAGGCCCAGCTAATTTGAAAATATCCAACTTTTCAAAGTGGTCTCTGATCTGTTCCTCCTGTCCTCCCTAATCTGAGTTCTTCCTCCTTATTACTAGTATGAACTGTATTATCTAATCAAAGTGCATAAGTGCTAAGGCAAAACTACTAGTGAAGTAAAAAAGGCTTTAAATGTTTCAGCCTCTCAGTATCATCTGTCGTTCGCTTTCCCTCCCTAGTGAGCACTGGATTAAGTCTTTCCTTGGACTTTCTCTTACTGGTGATATACTTATAAAATGTGTTTGTATCTTTTATGTTCCTTGATAGTTGCACTTCACGTTGTCTTAGCCTTTCTGATTTTGCAACGATATCTCCCTGTTATACCTTTATACTTATCCTTAGTAATTTGACTAGGCATGATTCCTTCATAAACTTCAGATCATTGAATAGCTCATGATTTAGTCAAGTTGTTCTTGTGTTCTACTTCCCTCTAAAGCTCACTTTCCATGATCTTGCCAACCAATTTTGGATCCATCCTTCCAGGCTGAAAGGCTGCTTGCTTTATTCTGATATTCTCCAATTTCCCCCTTCCTAAGAATTGTTAACTCTATCATTTTACAGTCACTGTTACCAGTTGCCTTCCTTCTTCACATTCTCAACCATTTCTTCCCTATTCAGAATCAAATCTAGAGGAACCTCCCTTCTAGTTGTTTCTTCCACTTGCTGTATCATAAAATTATTCCCAGCACATTTCAGAAACTTTTCATCAATCTGTTTCCTGCTGCATTACCTTCCCAACAGCTGTCACCTCTCCAGGTCACTGCAGACATGCTTACCTTTGAGCTTATGTCACTACCCCCCATGAAACCTAGTTTAAAGCCTGCTCCCTTAGTTAGAAAGTCTGTGAGCAATAGTGCTCTTCCCTTACTTCACTAGGTTGACCTTGTCTGCTCAAAATTCCTCCTTGTCACATCACCCGTGGTCTGGAAAGTCAAAGCCATCCTAATGACACTATCTGTATAACATTTATCTCCAGGCTGTATTTGTTTCTGTCTGGGGGTTTGACTGGAATAACTAAAAAGAACACCCAAATTTCTTCACCCTGACCCCCCAGAATAGATGCCAGAATTGACAATTTTGCTTATAAACTTCCACTTTTACTTTGCAAATGGTCAAATATGGCCATCAATAGAGGTGCAGTTCTACTGAAGACAGTGGTATTTGCACATACACATTTGAGTTTAGAATTTGAAAGTATTGATGGCCTTTTGACTATTTGATGCTTTGGAAAGGAAACCAGAAGGGAGACCTTGTTTTCTCTTCAACCCAGAGTCATTAGGCTCTCTTGGATTAGTGTTCTGTGGTTGACTCATCTGACTGAACATTGTACTATTATTCTTACTATTATTATTATTATTTTATTAATATTATTAGTTTCTGGATTTGTGGGAAAGAATCAATTTAAAAGGGCCAATTTATTTATCAGTAAAAATAAGCATTTAAGTAGCTCTTGAATGTAAAGTTCTTGGGGAAGAGGGTTATTTCCAGACTTCAGGAGTTTTTTATGTTAGTTTTCCCTAGTTGCAGTTCTGAGGATTTATCTCTGCTTTTTTTGTTGCATCAAGTTGCAAGTTTTTGCCTTTAAATTCAGAACTTTTTTATTTTTCTTTTTATTAGGTTTTTACTTAGCTCTCTCATATTACCTGAATGTTTCTGCATATTTATTATCTCTTTGAGAAATGATAAATCCTATTTCTTAATTAGGTGGCAAGGGCTAAGGTTGAGTGCCACAAGATGCTCTCTCCTTACGAATTTGGATCAAATGTCCCCTTGTTTATTTCAGCCATTGCTTGCTTAATAAATGAAAATAGTGAACTAAACCACATGGCAGAACTGTATACTGCTTTAAGGCCACTTGGTCAATCTATTATCTCATTGTTAAGACTTTTTAAATCCTCTTACATCAGAAGAAAAAAGAAGAAGAGACACTGGTGATGAGACATGCAGGACTTTAAATTCACATTGTTGATAAAACAGCTACCAAGCAAATGTGTTGGTAAAAATGTATGGCAGCTACTCTTGAAATTGGTACCATGGCAATGTGAAAAGTTATCCCACCGTTGTCACCTTATAATTTTGCCAACATACTAACAACTGATGAAAAAGGTAAATTCAATGTTTAGATAGAGGTTAGCTAACCTTTGTCTTCTAAGGCAATTGATTTTATTATCTGATTTAGAAAGAAATAGATGTGTGTGGAAAGGCATGCATTTCAGTATTGAGTCAGTGTTCTTCAGGCCTAATTGTTTCCCATTCATTCTATTAAAATGTCCATAATTTTGCAAAACCATGTATTGTCAGATACTAAAGTAGCTTCTGTCTGACTCAGTGAGTTGAACTGACATTCCTGATTGTGTCTTCTCCAGGGACTAATTTCTTGGGATTTCCACACCTGACAACATGAGGCTGTGGCTTGAGGGAAAGGGAAAAGTTCATCAGATGAGAGGTAGTGATTTTGTGAACTATAATGGTTTAGGCCAGTGGTCAGCAACCTTTAAGCAGCCACAGGCCAGACAAATGAGGCCCAGCCCAACACAGGCTGTTTAGTGTTGGTGGCATGTCAGTGCCTGGGGGTGTGGGGCTCTTTCGCTACATTGTGCCAAGGCCAGGCAGCTGGGAGCTGCACCTGCACTGCTTCTCCCAGTTGCAAGAGAGGGTGGGAAGTGGGGAGAAGCAGCAGCTGTGTGGGCACAGCTGGAAACTGCAAAGCTCCAATACAGCTTCTGTGCCTGTGCCTGTCAGAGCTGGGCAGCGATGAGTGATGTCAGGGCCAGGGAGGGGGGCACGGCACAAGAAGGGGTAGCAGCTCTGGCACAAGTAGTGGAGTTGTCAGGGCCCTGCAGCTTCCAGTTGTACCCATGCCACTGTTGCTTCTCTGTTGCTGGATTAACCCTTTAGTAGGCCCTAGGCCAGTTGAGACCCCCCTCGTGGGCCCCAGGCTAGTTGAGACCCCCCCCCCCCTCCCCACCCTGGCGCTGTTGCCTGCAGGGAGAAGGGGTCGGAGCTGCTACAAGGAAGCATTCACTGAGGCAGCGAGGCCAGCGGAGGGGAGGGGAAAGGAAGGGAGGCAGAGGAGGTCGTTCGCACTGCCACCACGGAGGCCCCCCATAGCTCAGGGCCATATGCATGTGCTTAGTTTGCCTATATGTTAATCCAGCCCTGGCTCCATTTTCCCCCTCTTTGCAGTGTGGATGCAGTTTCTAGCTGCTGGGAAAGAAGCACAGGCAGTGTGGATACAGCTCTCCAGCCCCAGTGCAGGCCCCAACTGGCTGGAGCCCGCACACAGCCTGGGAGCAGGGTTGGGGCCAAGCCCTCCAGCTCTGTGGGCTGGGCCAGGCCAGGCTAGGCCAAATCCAGTGGCTCAGGAGGCCAGATGCATCCTGCAGGCTATGTTTCCAACCTCTAGTTTAGGCACAAGAATGGGACAGAGCCACCCTGTTAGGTGTAGGTTACACAAGGGCTCTCCTGACATTCCTGGTGTAAATCTGAAAGTAACTGAAATAGTGAAAAACAAAGCACAAGCCTCACTATTTTTGAAGTGGGTCTTCCATCTATCAATAATGGTTGCTGTCTAGCCACTTGGGCAGTTGTCAGATTTGCAGTGTCATTGCCTAAGTGTGGAAGGGAAGCATTACAGCCACAGCCCTTAAAAGGAGAATACAGCTTTGTAGCATGCCCTGGCTGCTCTTAAGGTAACTGAAACAGAATAAAAGGTATAGTGAGAGAGCCAGGACAATATGAGAGAAAAGGATTGGGAGGAAAAAGAGGACTCCCAAACATTGGGTCATATAGTTCAGCCATGTATTCTGTCTGTGTAAATGAAGTAGCCGTAAGATTTGGAAAATGCTGTATTTTTCCAGTGTTTTTGCAGTTACTCTCTCTTAGGACCAGGACCTTTTTCATTGGGTGTTTCTGGTTTTGTTGTTGTTTTGTTTTTGTTTGTAATTTTGCTTTGTTCATTTATTTTATTTGTATTTATTTGTTAGTGCTTCAACTTATATGTGTTTTGTTTTCTTTCACTTGCATTCACAGTACCTTCTCAATTTACAGTCTCATTGTAAATCTGATGCTATTTCCCATGCCCAAATATTTATAAGTATGCATTTTTATACACATATGCTTTGCAGAGGAAGTCACAGCAACTGTGAATGTTCCTGCAGATACAGATGGCCAATTGTCTCACTGGCTTTCATTTTTTTAAAAAGTCTTTGCACTAAACAGTATAGTGTTTCACCTAATATGCATACATATCACCGAACAGAATTGGAACAGATGAGAAGACAGGGCCTCTTTAATTTGAAGTGAATTTTAAAATGTACTGTTTACCACAGCACTGATACCACTTTACAGGTTTCCTGTCTTTCAGTTCAGCATAGAAGAGCTGTATGTGTATCTCTTCTTTCTTAAAACCTGTATCTCAATATGTTTTCCAAACTTAATGAATGCTGTTACACAGTTTAAAGGAAAAACAGCAGAGGGAACGAGGATTTAAGAGGTATGAGCAAGGGAGAAAAGTAACATTTTGAGATGAGATGAAAAATAAGATGAAGCTCCAGTGAGGGGGAGAAGAGCTGCTCCATATGGCAGGTTTTGCAGCTTTGAAATCTCTTGCACCTTCAGCAGTGAGACTGTGTGAAGAAACTGAGTGGGAACTGTGGCTAGATGAATAAGGAAAGTGGAAAGAAACAGTCTGTGTGGTGGGCTGGATCAGGTCCTCGGAGAGGTCTAGAAATATCAGCCAAGATGCTCAAAAATACAAGCCTAAAATTAGGCATTTAAATTCATATTCAGGCATTTAAATAAGTGGCCTGATTTCCAAAAGTGCTTACCACTAAACAGGCCTACTTGAAGTTGAAGGGAATTGCTGGGTGTTCAAAAGAGACTCAAGTTTATACTGTGTCTATATTCACTTCCTGCCACGCCAGGAAACAAGACCTGTCCACTCCCTCCCCCTTCCATGCACACCATGGCCTGGTAATCAGGCAAGTTAAGTGGTTTAGAGGGGTCCTGAACATGGCCTTACATGTCATTCTCAAAATCATTCTTAGGAGAGGTGGAGAACAATGCTGAGATGCATGCTTAGGACCCCTTTAAGATGTCTCTGCTCCATAAGGGTAAAAACAGACCTTGCATTTGAGGCGGTTCTGATGGATTCAAGTCTAAATATGGGACAAAAGAAGCCTTTTACACCTATAGCTTGTCCCTGCAATTAATAGTGATTCACTTGAATTAGCTGTAATTAGCCTGGAAAAATGCTCTCTGAGATGCTTCACAGGTACTTGAAGTGGTACAATGGCATTGTACATCTGTAGGAGAAATCCAGCTTCTGTTTTTACCTTGTTAAACACCAGGACATGTGGAGATGGATGAAATGGGCAGGACTTTTTCTTGGCAATGATCCTCCACTCAGCAGAAGAGGCAGTATAGATACGGCCTTACTCTATGGACACAAAAACGTTTGGAGCCCTTTCAACAGGAGAAAATTTCAAAAGGGCTGAAGTTGGTAGCTTGTAATAATTGTATGTGAACAAGCTGCCATTTTGAAGTTACCAACTGCTTCTGTTTTGAAACTTCCTACTTTTGAAAGGGTTTCAAATATTTTGAATGTTTCCATATCCGCAGATTGCTTTTGGCCAGGGGCTATGACATGCTGTGATGTTATATGTGAGACGTATAAGAATTTAGGCTGCTTGCAGATGTGGAAAAAAAAAGTGCTTTACTTTAACCTCAGTGCACTCCCTTGCTGAGCCCAGCACATGCCCAGAAGAGGCATCGCGGTAGTTGTACCGGGCTTTCCCAGTGTCTCTATAGATCAGGAGCTTTAGTGGGGCTTTTGTGCACTTTTATCTAATCACTGATTGACTCAGCTGTAGATAAGTGCCAAAAAGCCCTGCTGAAGCATCTGATCTATACAGATGCTGAGGAGCCAGGTCAAAGTAATGTGCTGCTGCTTCTGGTAAAGAGCAGTTTTTGGGGTTTTTTTTCCACACGCCTGTCGGCACCTATCTGTTTATATTTTGCAGGTGATTGTTATATATGTACAGGCTTCATTTCTACTACTGTGTTGGCTATTGCCACATGGCAATAAAATAAATAAGATACCAGCACTGGTAGTGCTTAAATTGATGGCATTAAAATAAAATATTAAGTAAAAATAAATGTTTTAGGAATATGGGAATGGAAACTCTGAGCCTGAGGAATGTTTTATGCTAGAAAATGTTGTTCTTATACTAGGGCTATCCATTTTCTTGGCAGCCAAGGGCTATTTGCAGTGCTGGGCGCAGATGTGGGGCCTGCGCACCCAGGAGCCTAGTGCCCAGATCTTCACTTTGCCATATGAAACTCAGCTTCCCAAATGTATAGTCCAGCTCCCTTTTACTGTGCTGAGCCCAGTGCTCCATCCTGGCCATCTCCACTATACAGGCAGCCCAGATTCCTTCAGTTACGTGCACAGCACCCCCTCCCCTACTGCCATGTGTGTCACATGGGCAGCACACAGCATGGGCAGCCTGGCTCCCTTTCTTTCCCAGCATGCGGCACATGTGAAGGATTTTTGGGATAGCTAAGCAAGGAAGCCTTCCCTAGCACAGATAAGTCATAACATCTTATGTGCATGTGTGCATGCACACTGTCCCTTCTCTTAATGTTCTCCAAAATAAGTAATTCCATATCCCTTAGTCATAATGCTCTGAATCTTCATTTTGCAAGCTTACCTTATCCAAATTGCAAAAAAGGGGGAAAGACTCCTGTTTCTAATGAGGTAAATGTGGAAAATTATTAAAATAAATGTTTTGTAAAGATTATCTTTAAGATGGCCCTGATCTCAACCTCTGTTACCCTGTCACCTCCAGAATATGGGACTGCTACCAACAGTTGGCATCAGTGTGAAAACAAAGTAGGAGAGAAATGGAGTGATTGAATCGTACTATAAATAGATACATATTTAATAAATGAGGTTTCAAAACAATGCATTATTTGTTCCCTCAGAAGAGTTACTTAACTGCAAGAAACTGAATTTCATGTAGCCTACCCAAAGGAAATCTCTTATTGCAACAATAATATTTCATCAGGCAGTAATTTCAGTTTTAGCAGGTTACTTCAACACAATTCTCATGGGTTAATGAATCTCTCAGAGAATCTAATATGACCATAAATGTAAGTAACGTATTTGTTTGTCATCACCCTTGTATTATTAATGTAAAAAATTCATTAGCAAGAGAGAACTTGTTGAGCAAACTGAGACAGTATTTTATTTCAAGTGGCTGATGTCTAAGAGTCAGCTCATCACACTTGGAACCAAAAGAAGAGAGAGATATAAGTGGTATCATCATGGGAGCTGATCTTTTTAAAATTAAGTTTACCTGATTTGGAATTTTACACTTTTTAGCAACTCTGGGTACTTTTGGTCAAGGTGAAAGGTTGTACTGAGCGTAATGGCCATTAGGATAAATGTAGTTCGTGTATGCCGGTTTCTGTAGTCATTGGCACACAAGACTGTGGTAACATCATGCTCTGACTGCCTTTGACTCCCCATCCCAAATAATCAGGTACTCTGTTGGCTTGGAGGTGGCTTTTTATGTGGATCTGGAGAAGGGCTTTAACTCGTGCATTAGGTAGCTCTAGCAAGCTGCCTTAACTGCTGTGCTACTCGACTTTGAAATAGATGGATAAAAACCACATAGGCTGTATCTAAATCAGGTCTAGAATGGCTTCTTGTTACTTTTATTGTAGAACTGTCTCCTTTACTTTTTTGAGTACCACAGAGCAGACAAAATAAAGATGTTGTTTCCTAACTATAGGGAAATTGATACATGCTGTAACTGTCCCTGCTAACGTAATACTGCTATCCAAATTAAAGCTAGGACAGTCTCATTAGAGTACACTTTAGAAGTTGTGCATTACTTTTGTATTTCTATGTTGGTCATAATTTAACTTTGTCGTCCACAAAACAAGTTAAAAACTGTTGGAGTGCCAATGCGTGAGGTCATCACATGATGTCATGGGGCTGTATAATATTTTCTAGTCCAGGGATTAGCAACCTTTTGCAAAAGCAGGCTGCAACTTGCAGCCCAGCCATTATCCTTCTCTGGCCACTTGAGTGACAGTGCGCAGAAGCTGCAAAGGGGGAAAGCAGCCTTCTACTGGAGCTGTAGCAGCTGGCTGGAGAGTCAGAGGCAATAGGCATGTCATTAGCAAAATGTGGACCAAGTCAAATAAATCAAATGGCTGTGGAATAAGTGTGTCCTTAGTAAAATGAGGTCCAGATCAGGCCATTGTGGATCAGATCCAGCTTGTGGACCATAGTCATGACTGTTCTGTAGTCAGACATTAATGGGGTGCTATGTGGACCAAGTATTTTAACATTGAGAGACATTCCTGCAGCTTCAGTGATATTAAAAGTCAAGTTCAGGATCTCATGACACACAAACTACTACTAGCCACTTGGACTGTGCAAAGCTTTGGTTGTTGATTCAGTTAGATTTGGCCCAATTCAGCAGCTGAATCTCTGAATCTGAATCGAATCAGGAGACCCATTAATTTCTCAAAATTGAATTGGGGCAGTGATCTGAATCAGCGAATTGAATCACTGTCTCCCCAGCTGGGCTGAATCCAAATCCAAATTGAATAGTAGGGCTGGGAGGGGGGGTCTGCTTTGCACACCCCTACTAGCCACTAATGAACGGAAAGTTACCTTGGGAGGTTTTCTGAAAAAAAAAAAAACCCATGCATTTCAACTGTTAGCCAGCAGTTTGGTAAGTTCTTTCTATTGCAGAATCTTTACTGCCATTTGAGAACATTCTTCCCATTGCAGTCTTTATTTTTGAAAACTCTTAAAGTGAATTGCTTTTGTGATGGGATTTAGTTATGAAAAAGAAGTTGCTATATTTATAGTAGAAGACATGTGGTAGACTACTCCCTGTTCTTTGCAAACTCCTTTTTCTAAAGATCCTAGTAATCATTTGAAGGTAGAAGATCTTTGCTATTTTGCAGGATTGACTAAAGCATTTTATTTAACAATTTTTATATATTTTGCCTCTTTATTAACTTTTCTGTTGTGCACATTATTAGATGATCATTCTTGTGTCGTCTTAGTTTTTTCTGTAAAGCCTTAATAGCTAGGGACAGACGTTACACACAAATTGGTTTAAGTGATCAGAAACTGGTTTAAACCTGTAACAGAACAGACATTCAATGCACATAAACCAGTTTGAAAATGGCTGAAGCTGGTTTGAGATAAACCTGGTTGAATGTAGTATCAGACTTAACTGATTTGGGTCAAGCCGGTTTATGTAATGTCTGGCCTAGACCCCTTGCTGGTTCAAGATAAACCAGAGACCCCCAGCATCCCGACATGCTCTGGGTGGGGCTCTGCTCTGCTCTGCTCCAGAGCTGGGCTGGCCCTGCCCCTCTGCTCTTGAGCCAGAGCAGAGGTGGAACATGGCAGGACACCAGGCAGCGTGGCCCCGTTAAGGAGAAGTGGGCAGGGAGGGGATTAATTCTTCCCTCCTTCCGCTCCTACCCCACCTCAGCAGAGGGGAGGGGGCTGTGGTGGTGGCCCCTGGGGCTGGCAGACCCCCGAAAAGGGCAGAAGGGATGGAGGAAGGAATTAACCCTTCTCCCTGCCCCCTTCACCTTAATGGCGTCATGCCGGAATGGTTGTCCTGCGGGACAGGGAGGGGGGCTCTGTTTTGTGCTGGAGTGACTCTTCTCCCTCCTCCTCCTCCTCCTCCCCCACAAGGTGGGGAAGCAGGGCTCTGTGAGGCACTGGAGGGGGACTACTCCTCCTTCCTCCCACCCCCTCTGCCTCTGAAGGGCTGGGGGGGGAGGGCGGCTCTATGCAAGGCTGCCCGGCCCTGCAGGGGGACTCTTCCCCTGCTCTTCACCCCCTGTAGCTGCAGCTGTTACAGCTGCTTCCCGCACCCTGGCTGGGCAGTGCCTCACAGAGAACTCCCCTCACCCCAGGAGGGTGGGGAGAAGAGCAAGGACTGGGGCCAGGCTGGGTAACCTTACATAGAGCCCCTGTCCCATCTTCCCCCTGCTTCTTCCTCACCATGAAGGGTGGGGAGGGAGGACTCCATGCTATGCTGCCGAGCCCCAGATGGGGACTCTTCCCCAACCCCCTCCCCCCCCCACTGGGGGTGGGGAGTGGGGCTGTGTTCCATGCTGGGGGGTACTCCTGCCCTTCCACCTCCTCCCCATGCCCCCACTGCTGAGGGATGGGGAGGGGGGGCCCTATGCAGGCTGCCCAGCCCTGCCCACAACCCTGGAGGGTGACACTTCCCCTCCATGGGGTGGGGCCTCTGTTCAGTGCGGGGGCTGGGAATTGCTGCCCCCACCAAGGCAGCCTGATGCCAGCACCAGCAGCAGGACAGGGAGGGGCTTTTCCCACCGTGCTGAGCAGCTGTTTCTCCCCTGCTGCTCAGCCTGGACAGGCAAGCCTGGAGCTAGCGCAGGGTGCGCAGGGTCAGGGCTGCGAGCCCTGGTCCCTGCCTGTACTGCAGGGCTGGGGCCAGTGGCAGCAGCAAAGGAGCTGCTGTGGCCGGGCTTCCGAGAAAGCCAGTCCTGCCTCAGAGCCGCCCCAGCCCTGCTGCAAGCCCAAGGAGTGGTTCCTTGGTTCGGCGGGACTGAGGGGTGTGGTCAGGGGCCAGACAAAGCCTCTCTGCAGGCCAAATCTGCCCAGCTCGCAGTGTCTGGCCATGCTCCAGCCTGGCTGCTGGAGTGGCAGGGGGAGCAACTGTGATGGGGCAGGAGCCCCTTTCCAGTGGGGTGTGGGGAGTGTGCCCCAGGGTTAGGAAAGCGGCAGCAGTGGGGGGGACTCTGGCCCCCTCCGGGCCCCGGTGCTGCCACGTGCAGCCCATTGCAGCTTTGCTGGCCGGACAGCGGGGCTACCTGCCAGGAAGGGACTCGCCCTGCTGGACTTTATGATGGCCTGCTGCCCCCACCAAGGGCCCGGCTGGGGCATAGCCAGCCCATAGAGCCCCCTGTGGGAGGGCAGGGATGTGGCTATTTCCCTTCCCTCTGTCCTTCCAGAGAGAGGAGACCTGGGGCCTATTCCACTGCAGGGAGCTAGTCTCCCCTCTACCCTGGCTGCCGGTAAGGGGAGAGGGAATACTAACACCCCTCCCTTCCTACTCTGCCTTAGGGGTCATGGTGTCCAGTGCTGCAGCAGGAGCAACTGGCAGACTTGGCTCAGGTCCCTGCCAGTGGGACAGGGAGGGGGGGGTCAAACCCCTCCCTGTCCAGTTCATCCAGGACTGGCCATAACCCCCTTCCCCCAGCTTTCCTGCAGCCAAGGATGTCCTCTAGCAACCCCGGCTCCTGGCCTGAGCAACTGCAGGCATGTGCCCGCATGTCTGTTGTGTTATAGACCGGTTCTCTCTCTGCAGATTAGACTAACTTGCAAAGGTTGAATCAGTTCAGGCTCCAGCTTTTTGAATCTCTGTCGCTAGCCAGTATGTTAGCTAGGTGTGCCATAAATGAGATGTAAGCGGACAGTCTGTAGAAATGGGGATGAAAAGAAAAACAGTAGTTCTGTGCTGGATGTTCTGTCTTTTCTAAAAAGAAAAGCTGGAGATGAAATTGCTAGCTATTTTCCCACTATATCCAACCGCAGATCACACACTTACATATCCTAAATCCCTTCTGTTTAATGTACTTAAACTTCCCACAGAGACGCACACTGCTTTTCTAGATAATAGTTTTCTTCTGAATATGCCTTCAGAGGATTTTGGGAGAGAAGGCTGTGTTTTCCAGGTTCTTCATTACCTGCTTGAGAGTGATAAGCAAAATGAAACAGATTTGTGGAACATATGGATAATAAGGAAAGTGGTTTCCTTAGCAACGGTTACTATGAAAAATTCTCTGTACTATTTTAGCTTTCAGAAATATTGTTATTAGAGTCGAATCACATAGCTGGTTAAAGGTGAGCAAACAGCCATTCACAAATTTTGGGTTTTCTCTCTTCTTTTTTTTTTTTAATGTAAACACTTTTGGCAGGAAAGGAAAACTTCCTTCTGATATCCTCCTTTTTTCCATGACTGCTGATATTTAATAGAGACATTAATATGTGTACATAAGTCCAATGTTATTGCAAGAGATGTGGCATCAGATTAATGACAAAACATTTAAAAAATCAGTAAAATGCCTTTACCCCGTCAGTTTTCCTGTTGTTTTTAAGCATTGCACCATCCATATAGGGTAATACAGGGGTAAAACCACATGGTTCTGAGGAGAATTATACCACAGATGACTGCAGGAGGCAGAAGTACCAGAGCAATGTGGAGAGGTTTTGTCTGTATGACTAAACAACAAACTCATGCCAGCTTAACTCATTTTATTTTTTCAAGTTAAGGTTTGTGAACACATTGGGGACAGGTCATTACCTATACTGAGTAACTGTTAAGTTCAGTGCAAGTGTTTCTGATTTGCCTAAGTATGTATGAAACCTGATTCAATTCCTTTTTTTACTGGTATCTGGAAAATGAAATGAGCATGGGGAAACAGTGACCACCACAACCTAACTCAGCCCTGGCTAGCACCCCCCACCCCCTCTTTTAAATTTGGCCTGGCTAGGGAAAGTGGTTCTGTAGATGAAACGGAGGTCACATTTATCTTGGGATAAGCCATTTTATCCCAGGACACGGTATAATTGTACAGACCTCCATGTCTGTTGTCCTAGGATAAATCCAGAAAACAGTTTCCTGGATAAAAAGTAGTAACAACTTATTCCAGGATATTTCAAAGTATATTTGTAATGGGACTGCATCATTGAATCAATGACAAATGTGGCACTGCATTCAGCTGCTCCCTAAACCCTGATTAGAAGCGTGATATATGTATGTGTCAATCCTCAGATATTTTTGTTATGGGACAAACACAGACACATTTTATCCAAGGACAAGTACAAAATGTTTCCCCAGCACATGCAAGTAAATCCTTGGATAGCTTATGGACCATAGGAGCTCCTATATAGTCTCCCTGCTGGTTCCTAGCATAGGGAGAAAGGTAATATACTTCAACAATTCTCACTTGCCAAAGTGGGAACCTTTGGCATCTGAATCAAAGTAGAGTAGTCCTGAGGTAGTGACAGAAATGTTTCACTGTCCATGTCGGCTGATGCCAAATTCAACAAAAACCACAACGTTCTAACAATGATAATGTATCATAATAGGCCAGAGAGAATGTCTTTTCTTGCACAGTTCCAATAATAATTACCATCAAATAAAAAGAAAATGAAAGAAAATAAAACAACAGATTTAAAGCCAGCTCAAATAGTCAGATGAAAATTCCAGTTGCATAAGGCCAGATCCATTTGCTAGTACTATGCCATCCCCATGTAGCCGAAATCTGTGAAGGCATGGTAAAAGAGTGGAATGACTGTACAACTGACACCAGATACCAGAGTAGCCCCTTGTGGGATATTTCAGGCTGCCCAACTCAGAGCAGCCAAAAGTGAACCAGGATTTTGTAGTGAAAAGATTAGGGGCTACAGAGGTGCCTCACAGCCATTTCTAACCTGCTCAGGTTGAACTGGCTTCCAAGGCTGGGGACAGACATTACACATAAATCATTTTAAGTGATCAGAAACTGGTTTAAACCTGTAAAAGAACAGATGTCCAGTACATATAAACCAGTTTGAAAATGGCTGAAACTGGTTTGAGAGAAATCTGGTTGAGTGAAGTATTGGACTTAACTAATTTGGGTCAAACCAGTTTATGCAATGTCTGTCCCAGACTCCTTCCTGGTTTAAGTTAAACCAGACTCCCCCAGCATCCTGGCTGGGCTGGGTGGGGCGCTCTGGGCTAGGCGGGGCTCTCTGCTCCACAGCAGAGCTGGCCCCTCTGCTCTGCTCCCTCACTGGAGCTCTGGCAGAGACTGCAGGTACCTGCCTGGCTTCCCCCTTACCACTCCCTGCAAAGCAGAGATTCCCCCCCTCCCCTCTACCTTACACAGACACCTGTCAGCATTAGCTAGTGTACCACATGCTGGCTATGTCTGTGCTGTGGGAGATGGAACAAAGGACAGGGGCTTAGGGTTCTTTGGAGCTAATCAACATGTCAGCTGGTATTGTCCCTCAGTTCCTTCCTTGGAACCAGTTGTTTAAGAAGAGCTTGAACTAATGAGAGATCCTTTTGTTTTGCTGAGGAGGTGATAAATGCTGTTTAAATCCCTGCTGGCTCAGCAAGGGACCGGGGGGGTGTGGGGGGGGACGACCCATCCCTAACTAAAGTGTCCTTCCAGGGCCTGGTCACACCCCCGCCTCAGCTTAGCACTCTGGAAGGGCTCTAGCGCCCCCCAGTGTCTAGCCTGAGCCACTGCAGGTGTGTGCCTGCCTTTTTTCAGTCCAGAGGGGATATCTGTGCAGTTACAAACTGATTCAGCAAGGCAAGTTAGACTAACCTGCAAAGATTGAATCAATTCAGGTTCACTCTTTTTGAATGTCTGTCCCTCGCCAATAGAATCATTCCTGAAAAACTGTACCTTACCTTTGTATTTTCAGTTTGCTCTTCATATTACTGATATCCATAAGATACTTCTCAGTGAACTGTTCTGGAGAAGAAACAAGAAGTGGATGGATTTTTATATATGTCCCAGTGGTTCCATCTAATTTTATTTATCAAACAAATTACTTTGCAAACAGATTACTTTGTCTTTGCATTCTCCCCTCCAAGTTCCTGTGAGAATGCAAAAGATGGTTGCTGAGCCTTGTTTTTCTTATCCTAGGGTATGAAGAGCAATTGGATATCAGCATAGAATTACTGTAACACTAGCATTCATCATTGATTTCAGTGTGTTGCTGTACACGTAGGAATATGTAAAGACTTTATAGGCATAAAATATTCAGCATTTTGAAAGACGCTGTTTTGTAAATTTATATACTAATTGGTCAAATATGTTCATGAAAAGTAATGCACACCATGAGTCCAGTTAATCTAGTTGGTATGCCTGAGAGATTGTCTCTTATCCTTTTAATTTGCATAAGATAAAATGCAGTGCTTTTTCTAATACCAGGGAAAACATGGGCAAGAATGATTTGCTGTGTGAGCTGTTGATAGAAGGTGTCAAGGCTGCATTAACAATAGATTTGCTTATAGAGTATGAACATACGTGACTGTTTGGGTACGTAATTAAAAGCTTTTGTGATCTACCGACAGCTTAAATTATGTTGTTCCCTTTATTTAAATGATACTGAGATTGATTGTTCATTTGTTTGCCTATTTAGCTGCCAAGCTCCTGATATGCATGAGTATTCTGAAATATAGTAAAAAAGACTCCTATTCCAAACGAAGAAATCTAGAGGTAGAAAATAGGTTCTGTATGAAGTAATTTTGAAAATACACATTTCTGAAAGTCTAGTACAGCAAGAAAATAAATGAAGTGTAACCCGGGTACACCCAAGGGTGTGCCCTATTCTCAGTTGGATGGGATGGGTAGGCAGGAGGGGGTGCTGTGAGAGGGATGCCAGACTTTCGAGCAGATCCCTCTTTCCTCTATAGAGTTAGCCCAAGCCCAAAGTTCTTAACTATATACAATTTAATGAGTTATAATATACATAATCATAAATCTAAATATCACATACATATATTTACACAGTGAACATTAACCAATAACCAAGGTCAAACCATAAATAACACTATTTACCCATTACAATAAAACAATTCCAGCAGCATCAACACAGTACAACATCACAATACAACATTTCAATTACAAAATATAAGGCGCAAACTGGAACAATCTTAATAACACCTATTCCTTAATATAGTCCCTGACCCATGGCAAGAAATAGTCCTCCTTCCAATGGGGTCCCTTGGGGGGTGTCTAGGAAGCACCAGGGGCCCCTCCCCTTAATACCTTGACTTAGGTGTGGGGCTGCTCACCCAGCCCCTTCTGTGGGTTTGCCTGCCCCAAACGTCTTTCCCTTGTGGGACCCCAGGGCCCAATGACTCACGCTTCCTCAGGTGGCAGTGGTCAGGGCACAGCTTGATGGGGTCTCCTCTGCTGGAGCGCCTCTCCAGGCCTCTCTGGCACCGCTGGGCTCCTCCCCACGCTGTGCCCTGCCCTGGGCACTGAGGGCTCGGCTCCTCTCAGCTGCTGCACCACTGCTGCTGCCTCCTAGGTGCTGGGCCTCACTCTGCAGCACTACCATTTCCCCGTGCCCTGGCTTCGGCACCGAGGGCTCTCTTAGCATAGGTCAGGTGCTTCAGGCTCTGGCTGGCCATCCTTATGCCAGATAGCTAATCCAAACAGCCTCCGCTGCTCCCTGGCTCCACTTCTTGGTGCGCCACTTATGCACCTCCCTGCCCGGCCGCCTGCCAGGGTTACTCACAATGATGTCGGAGCTGGCCTGCCACGGCTTCCAAGACTCGGGCCCATGCACTGCCCCTCACTCTGTGTGGCCTGCTGGCCCTCTGGGGTTGCAACCGTTTGCAGCTCCCAAAGCCTGGGCTCCGTGCACTGTCCCTGTGCGCTGTTAAAAGCCTGAGCAGTCTCACACCGCTCCCAAGCCTGCTCCTCCAGTGGCAGCTTCAGGAGCCTTGGGCCTATTGCCCACTGAAGGAGAGCTCCCCAGTTTTTCTTGGCTCCGCTCTTCTTGAGTCCCTCACTGCAGCTGCCCCTTGTGCTGGGTATGCAGCTCCTTTTATATGCTCCAGGGCTCCGCCCCTGAAGTCTTCCAGACCTGACAGCTTACAGTCTTCAATCAGGTCTGGGGGAGCTCTTTTCCCCTCCCCTCAGATAAGGGGCGTGACTTTATTTCTCTTGCTGCTTCCTCATTGGTGGATGGGCTCCAGCAGTCAAAACAGCAGGATCTCAAGCCTGGGACTCAACCCAAGCTCTGAAAGGTGAGCCTGCTACAGAAGTATGAGGAGTCTGCCTGTCCCTAAAGGTGGCTTGCAAGAACCAGAATTTACTTCGGTTTTAATAAAATATGAGATGATACAATGTGATAGGACAGTGGTGCCCAACCTTTCTGGGTTGAAGGCCAGATAATGGTGTGAGTTCAGTCTGCAGGCTGGATCTGGTGCATGGGATCAGTCCACAGGCCAGATCCAATGTGGGGTCAGCACGGTTGTCATCTAGCACATGGCACTAGCACCCTGCACCAAATTGAGCCCTGGACCTGCATGGTAAACTAGGCCAGCTGCCTCAGCTGGATGAGGACCAGTACCCTGGCCCCATGCATGCCAGATTAGGCTCACAATTTGGTGGCAGGGAAGCAGTGGCTGCATTAATTCCCCCAGCTCCCTGTTGCCAGATTTCCAAACCTGTGCAGAGCCTGGTGAGCTAGGTGACATGGCTCCCTGGGCTGTAACTGGCCCATGGGCTGGAGGTTGACCATCACTGGTATGGGCAAAATTCAACTATGCTGCAAGTGGGCATAGTTCCTATTAATCTCACTGTGTGTGGGACTGGATGAGTTTTTAGACAGTTTAAGATGTGTGAGTTAAGATGTGTACTATGAGAAGAAAGAACATAAAGTTTCCTGTAGGATATGAGGAGAGAAATTGGGTTGAGTGTTAGCAGCTCTTGGCCAATTTCTTTCTTAGTGGATCTAGTACAGTCCTCCTTTCCCCCACTGTTTGGTCTTCACAAACATCATCATATTTGTATGGGTTTTAGTAGATTATTTCAATTAGGCAGCTACAATTTCTCTTAATTAATTTTCTTTTTGAACATTTCCAGTCTTTGCTTCTTTAGAACAAAACAACTACTTATCTTTGTAAGGACAAGTTATAAACAGCAGAAAAAAATGTTCCACTGGAGAGGCTTCGTTTGACTGTAATTTTTTTTAATTTTTTATTACACTACTGTGGGAGTGTGCAGAAGTGGACCAGTGAATAACTTGCAAACGAAGTTTTCTAATTTTGTGTCTTTAATATGCGCATTTCAAGGTAAGTGTGATGAATCACTGCTCCAGCTGGGAATGATTCATTCCTCTGGCATCCAGTTATTGGCTGCTGTACTGGCAGGAAGCTGACTCTGCCCTTACAGCCAGCAAGACAGAGAGAGATGGTTTCTTGGTTATCTTGTAGACTGTGTTGATCCCAGCATCCTGCTTTGACTCCAGCCCCTTCTTTCATTTTCTATTTCTGTGCTTTAAGTATCTTTGTCCAGGTTCTGACTTTTGGCTTGTTTCTGATCCTGACTGTCATCTCCTGACCCTGGCCAGTCTCTCAGCTTTTGATCCTGCTGTGATTCGAGGTGTCTGATGCTGGCTTCCCAACCATGTCTTGACTTAAACAGCTTTCTGATTTTGGCCCCTTGATCTAGGCTTGTTCCTGACCATCACTCTGCCTGCCTGACCCTGGCCTGGAAGCTGAATCTATATGAATTCAAATTAGGTGCCAAATTTTAATGAGTACAACTAATCATTGGTACATGTTATATACGTTTTTGGTGGTTCTCCATTGTTTGAAGTCTTGCATCTCTGTGGTATTTCCAGCGTGTCCTCGGAGGACCATTCCTGAGAATGCCTCATTCACCTGTCCATCTACACTAAACTCAGAAAAGGAGGAATGACGCTACTCCAGGGGTATCCACAGCAGCCTCTCTCAAGTATGCCAGAGACCAAGGACCTGAGAGTGGCTGTGGCTTCCCATAGTAGCTTCATTTTTGCTTGTCTGGGTTTGGTACATGTTCAGGAGTATCCTATCCAAGACATGCTGGAGACATGGTGTAGACAAGGCATTGGGAATATTTTTTACCTGAGTGCCAAAAACACTCCAATCTCAACCCACATCTCGACTTGGCATGCCAGGGGCAGATAGTGGGGGAGCCATAAGGGGTCCAATACTTGTTGCTGGCAGCAGGGGCACGTGTGCCTCTTGGTGCATGGCAGGGGAGGGACTGACATTGCTCTGCCCTGGGCCCTTCCCTATCATGTGCCCTGAGGCATGCATGCACCCATCGCCACTGTGGAGCCCAGTTAGGACTCTGAAACCCAGTGCTGCTGTTGGTGGCCTCCTGAATGCCTGCCACAGATGTACCAGATTCTGGGTTGCTGCAGCAGGCTGTGAGCAGGCTGCAAACAGCTTTACCAGTGTCCAGAGCCCTGGCATTTGCTCTCTGGCAGCTGCAGCTCCATGTGCACCCCTGGGTGGGGTAAAGATGGGGTGTCTGCCTGGCTCAGATGTCCACTGAGCAAGCCAGCTGGGCTGGGCGGCAGCAGCAGCAGTGCCTGGTGGGGGCAGCCATTGGAGTTGAAATCTCAGAGACTGGCTCTGTCCAAGCCTGGGTTTGAGCCTGAGCTCCACCACACCCTTCCCCCACCCCACACTTCTCTGGGCTGGGATGGATAGCTGGATTCAAAGAGAGGAAAAGTGTACAGCACAGCCTGTCTGTGCAGCAGCCTTCCTCTGGAATCTACAGACATGGTGGGGCATGGGAGCAGCAGCTGGGAGGCTGCAAACAGCTGCATCAGTGTCTGAAGCTCCAGAACTGGCTCTGTGGGGATGGCAGTTGCACTTGTATCTCTGGGTAGACAGCAGGAGCTGAGGCCTCTCCCCCACCATCCACCTGAAGGCACACATGAAGCTGGTGGTGCTGACACTACCATGGAGCTGGTACCAGAGCTCTGTGTCACAACCCAAGGGTGTGATTTTTGTTTTGTGTGTACTTTGGCACCACTGAATTATTTTCCCGCCGTTTGAAGCTTTCTTTGCAGGGTGCATTTCTTCTTTGCAGCATAGAAATGCACGTTGCAAGGAGTTCCCGCCATTTGTATTGAAATTCGAGCCCCATTATTGGCTTGTGTTAAAATATTCCCACGTGGTGGCTAGTGATTGGCTTGCTAGCCGTATAAGAGGCTTGAGTGGTTTCTGCCCAAGTTGGAGAACTTGGAGAACTCCGAGGAGAACCCCGCAAGGGAGGACTCCATGAACATCAGGAGGAGGAGACGTCACGTCTTGTGAAGATCTCTAAGCACTGCAGAGCCTATTGGACCCAGCGTGTTTCAAGAAGGCAACAGGGGTCTGATCAGCCTCTAGCCTCTCCCCTTCGCCGAGCGCAATCCTCAACGTATCCCTCTTCCTTGCATGCAAAAAAGACCCACGGAGCCTAGCAAACTTTGTGTGAGTCTATTCAGAGCTCTTTGTTTCGAGTACTTTCTTTGGTTGGCGTGACGGGCTCGCGGTTTAGAGCCTCCAACTGGATGGGCTAGAAGAATGTTCACGGGAAGGAACTCTAGTCCACCTCTCTTCTTTTCTAACTGTAACTGTAACTCAAGCAAGTTTTCCTGCCTGCACCGCAACCATCTTCGGTGTAAGTAAAATAATCTTAAATCAACCATTACGCGTCCGTGCCTAATTCTAGCGTGTCGCCTGCTTTCTCTGACCCAGTGTGCCCGGGCTGCTGGCCATAGCCCGCGGCGCGAAAAAGGGCCCGGATCGCTCCCGGCCCACACACTCTGCATACTGGTGCAGCTGTTTACAGCCTCCTGGCTGCTTGCCACAGCCAGCCTGGGCTCTAGGCAGCTGATGCCTGCCATGGAACCAGAGCTGCTTGCTGCAGGGCTTGCAGCCTCCCGGCCCCCTGCTATGAGCAGCCTGGGCTGTGTGGCTGGCAGCAGCTGTCTAGACCCCAAGCCAGCTGTGGCATGCTGAGCAAAATGCCTTTGCATGCCATGTTCTAGGATGCATACCAGGGATTGCCAACTCCTGGGCTAGGGACGAATATTAAAAAAGCTGGAGCCTGAATTAATTCAATCTTTGCAGGTTAGTCTAACATGCCTAGGTTGAACTGGTTTGCAACTACACAGACATTCCTTCTGGACTGAGAAAAAGAAGGCACATGCCTGTAGTGGCTCAGGCTAGAAGCTGGGGGGCACTAGTGCAGCCCTCCTTTCCCTTTTAAAGTGCTGAGTGGGGGGGGCGGGGTGGGGAGGGGAGGACGGACATGGCCAGGGTCCGGCAGGACACTGTGATTAGGGAGAGGTGTAAACTCCCACCCTGCCTGCGCCGTCCCAGGCTTTTCCCCGCTCGCTGATCAAGGGGCAGGAGTGTTGCTAGACCCCAGCCCTGGGCTAGCAGTCTGCGACAAAGGGGTGGCGGGGGGGAGGGTGTGTGTGCAGTGCATGCATCTGTTGATGATACTGAGCTTTTCAGTCTCCCTCTGCCTGCTTTTTCATACTGTCTACAAAGTTGACGGGCAAGGGAGCCATCAGGGCCAGCTGATAACAGTTTTTATCAGCCCATCAACAAAAAAAAAAGCATCTCTCATTAGTTCAAGCTCTTCTTAAACAGCTTTTTCCAAGGAAGGAACGGGAGACATTACCAGCTGACTGTTGATTAGCTCCAAAAAGCCCTAAGCCAACACTGTTCTATCTGCCTGTCCCAGTTACATTGGAGACACGCAAATGCATGCACACACCCCTCTTGGCATTAGCTAGCATACCACATGCCTAGCGTCCGTGGGGCTGGGGTCATGCTGTGGGAGATGGGAGGAAGCAGGGAATACCTGCTTGAGCAGCAAGTAGCGAGGGGCAGGGTGGGGCAGAGGGAAGCCAGGCAGACCCTGCTGTGCCTGCAGTCCCTGCCGGAGCAGAGGGGCGGGGCCAGCCCTGTTCTCTGGAGCAGACAGCCCAGCCCAGCCCAGCCCAGCCCAGGGCTGCAAAGCATCTGGGATGCTGGGGGACTCTGGTTTAACTTAAACCAGAAAGGGGTCTGGGACAGACATTGCATAAACTGGTTTGACACAAATAAGTCAAGTCTGATACAACATTCAACCAGGTTTATCTTAAACCAGTTTCAGCCATTTTGAAACTGGTTTATGTGCACTGAACTTGCATTCTGTTACAGGTTTAAACCAGTTTCTGATCACTTAAAACCGTTTATGTGTAATGTTTGTCCCTAGCCCTGGTGTAGACAAACCCATTAAATCTGGGTTTCTTTTTAAAGACATTCCCTCACTCACCCAGAAGTTAACAGGCTTCATTCAGAAATCATTTGGTGAAACTATCCAGCTAGTTAATTACACGGTTGTATTGATCCACTATGATGTCATAATCTAAACAACTATTTAAAAAAAAATTACAGCCAGTCTACTTCTAGATCTCTCTTCTATTCCACAATTTCCTTGTGAAAAACTTCATTTCCACCTGTAAGATTTGTGCTCAAGGACATTTCTTACATTAAAGAACACTCTCAGAATCTCAGGAGAGCTGGAGATTTGTTTATTACTTTACAGACAGGAAGTACACTTCAAATATTACATGTATAATAATTAGTCCTTTCTTTTTTTGTATCTGTTTGTGCATGTATTTAGTTTAGCATGTATCATATGAGCACATAAACCTGATTTTCAGTTATACTAATAACTCTTTACAGTCCCAGAGTGGTATATATGAACATGGACAATGCGTATGTATGCATATGTATAGGTAGATATCTGACAAACAAATTGCTCAAACTAATTTGATTTTAAGGTTTATAGATTTGTGGCATCCCATTTCTATAACCAGCTAAGGCATCTGTTTCCAAATGTTTTTAAAAAATCTATATTGTGTCTCTACGTGTGTGTGTGTTACTTTGGTACATATTCTTTCCACTAAGTTGAAACTTGTATACAAAGATGCCATTGCTCAACTGCCCATGGACCTGGCCCTTTAAATGTTCATAACCCAATAATAAATTAATGATCTGTTACTACACCTTTCAGTGGCACTGTGACACTGTCATTTAGGAAATTTACTCTGACTGTGCAACTGGAGTTCTTTCATGCTGAAAGGTGGCATGTGTGATGTCTGTAAAGGAAAAATTATTTTGCTACCAAACAGCAGTGTTCTACCATGTAATAACAAGGTGTTGTTTGTAGAGGGAAGTGTGTTGCTTACCATGGCGGTATAATGAAAATGTGTGATCTACAAGTCCTGTGTATTTTAGTTGCCATATTTATAGAGTACCAGTCATTGTAATACCTATTTAATGATTGTTGCCCCAAAGGAAGGAAATAATTTTAAAAAAAGAAGTGACTTCTCTTGGAGTGGGAGTAAATAGATAGCTAAATATGGCACAGTTGCCACTAAAAGATCTCTCCATATGTTCAAGGGTGCCCAAAATTTCTCTTGCACCTCCCACTCCTTCAATGGAAATAGCAAGCCTACCATTCAAAGCCTAACTGAACATCTTGGAGATGAGTTAAATGTGGCTTAAAGATGGACAGTTTAACTTTAGACAGAACATACCACCTGGGGTCATGTAATCAAACTCTTTTTGCCATGCATGGTTCATTCTTTTAGTCTTACTTTCCATAGGGGAAAAATGTTTGTCTTCTTACTTCAGAATGATCCATTTTATTAATAAAGTGCTGTAATAAATGGCAAATGTTGCCATCTCTTATAGATGTGTCTCAGATTGAAATCAATGTCATCTGGGCTCAGGCAGACTGCTTCACCCATGCCTTAGCAGTCATCTTTCCAAAGGAGTGATAATCAGCCATGTGAAAAGCATAGGCATATTCTAATTTTAATTTGCTTTATTTGCACACTTATACCAGCCATGGATTAACATGGTCAGACTGCACAAAACATCCCTTCCTCCATAAATCTTGATCCAGTACTAATTCTTTGTTGTGATGGAGAATTCTGCTTCAAGCGTTGATTATAATGAAACCAAGTCAAAAAGCAAACTGTACTGCTATTTATCTCTCCAGTCAAAAGCTTCCTCTACACAAAAACCTTATGTAACCCAAAACTAACCAAACTTCAACATACATTTCAAAAATCCAAAACTTGTTTGAACGCTACGGTCAGGAATGTAGGTGGCAGTGCTACACATTTCTCCAGTGATATCACATATTGGCCTACCAAAATTAAGCCTATTGACTGCAGTGCGCAGTTAGTTGCAGGATTGCCCTGTTATTGTAAATATGAAGCCTAATTCTCTTCTTTAAATGCTTTTTGTTGTTTTTGTATTCCTGGGGCAGCACAAAGGAATGGTAAATCTGTTCCAGTAAGTTCAACAGTTTCTCCTGATTTAGTACAAATAAGAAAAGAATTGGTCTTGTATTCTAAAGACACTTTTACCTTCATTTTACAGGTTTCCAAAAAGCATATATGTTCATGTATTAGTTACTAATTATAATGAGTCAGAATGAAGATTTTTATTTATTTACTTTGTACAGAATAATTTATTAACATAATTTTGAAGTGATCATGGTGTCTTACTTCAGTATTGGCAATACTCTTTCTGAAATGATCTGTGTAAAAGATTGTCTAAGAATATGATCAAGTCCTAGGAAATGTCCCATTAATAAAGTAAAATATTAGTAACCCAAAAGAATCTGATTACAGTGGAGGCATAGGTACATAATTGGAAAGCCAATTTTGTATGCATTCTTCCAGCACTGCAAGAAAAAATTAAATCAACAGGAGTGCCTCACAATACAATGTATTCAAGAAGATAAAGGTAATGCAAAATGAATAAAGTTTTTAAATAATTTCCTGTTTCACTATAGTCTTGTTTGTTAATAAATACTCAGTCTTCAATTAAAATGTAAATGGAATTCATTGCTTGAAGCAATCTGCCCCAAATGTATGTCATACTCAAGTAGAGGCTACAAGTCACTGAATAATGCAAAAGGGAGGGGAAGGAGAATTACTACTTCATAGTTAACGTTTTGATTAACATTTCGTAAACTCATATTTCAGTGAGTGCCATGGATGTGGGGATATGAAAAATTTAACAACTACATACAGTTTTAATGATAACTTTCTCAGGCAAGAAAAACAAATAAATAACTAAATAATCGCACAGATTCAGATCTTTGTGGAGCTAATCTAATACTTAAGAGCAAATAATGGACTCTAAAAACACAGCTTTCTTTTTACTGTTTTGAAAAACCATTGAGCAAATTACTTTCCACAGTAATTTGTCTCTCTTGCTTGATATTTCCCTGTTTTTAAAAATTCTGACCATTTTGCTGTGCTTGGGAGTGGCTGGTAGAATTCAGGTTTGTTGTATGTTTTTAACTTGTCACACAAGTGTTGGCAATCCCCAGGGCTGTGCTGGGAATTGTACAGGAGTTTGGTTAGATTGGTCTCACCTGATCTGAGGCTGCACAGTTTGGCTTTGTCCATTGTTTGCTGCACACAGTATTGGCTAAGCTTCAAGAAACTACACAAAGGCTAGGTACAGACAGGAAGATTAGATCATGTTAAAAATGGCTACCCAATCTAACTTAGTTCACCCAGGTGCAGACTCTACACTTAGATTAACCCAGGGGTTGTCAAGCAGGGATATGCATACCCCTGGGGATACTTGAGAAGGCTCTAGGGGGTACACGTGGATATGAGGAGATGGAGCACTGCCATGCATGATCCTGCACTGCCATGCAGGCACTGCTTACCCAGCTGGATGTGTGGAGTAGTGGAAGCTTGCATGTGGCAGCTGCCACCACTCTGGCTATGCCCCCCACCCCGACTTGGTGGCCAGGGATACACTGCTCTGTGTCCACCTGCCAGGTTGTACAATGATCTAAAAAGGTTGAAAACCCCTGGATTAACCTAACACTTAAATTGACGTGTACAGAAGTTCAGGAAGTTTAGGTAGTTCTAAAAATGGCCAGCCTGATCTAAGTTAACCCCATCTCAGAGGCAGCCTAGCTTAGATCAGGTCAGGTGAGACCAATTTAACTGAACTTCTGTACAATTCCCAGCACAGCCCTGGGGCTGCAACAGGACTCACCACAAGTATTCTGTAAAAAAAAAAAAAAAAAAAAAAAGGAAGCTTTATCTAAGACTTTTTCGACAGGGTGCTAAGTTTAAATTTAATTCCCTCTTATCGCAAAACAATTGCATGTATGATCCTACTTAAGATTTGGTCAGTTCTATCCTTATCAGAGCCTGTTTATCACTTAGGCCCCAATATAACCAATGCATTCCTATATAAGTAGTTTTACATAGGATGGGCATAATGATACTACATAAGGAAAGTTTGATAACTGTTATATAACAAATATCAGCAGAGAGGTGTGTTAGCTGTGTTAGTCTGAATTTAGGCAGAAGGCGGGGCAGGATGGCACCTTATAGACTTACTCATAGTTATTAGTACCATCTAGAGCAGTGATCCACAACTTACAGCCCACAAGTACTATGGCTTCAATGGCATTTGGCAGAGCAGAGCTCTCCCTGTACTGCACTCCAGTCAGTCGCCTGGGGGCTCTGGCAGAGGGGGAGCTCTGCCTGTGTTCCACTGCAGCTGGGTTGCATGAGCTCTGGTAGAGTGGGGGTTTTGCCTCACCACATCATGCCATAGCTGAATGGCGGGAAGAAGAGCTGGGTCCTAGTGCCTCCTAGAAACCATTGGTAATCCCTTGTCTAGAGTATTGTTTTCAAATGCTGATGGTGTCAACAGAGTCAAGTAGTTCAGTAATGCCTTCCTTACAGCTCTACACCACTGCAGTTAAATACTTCTGTACATTAATATAAAAAAATATGCTTAACTTGAAGTACACGGGCTGTCCTCTTGAAGTTAGCGGGATGACGCACATGCTTAAAGTACACGCTAATGCATTTTGCTAGATAAAGGCTTCAACTGAGAATTTTGTGCAATTAAAAGAGAAGAAGGGTGGTGAGTTAGAGTAGTTTAGTTACTAGTGGGATTATCCTCTGGTTCCCTAATAACAGAAAAATGAAGTTCTGTCAAGACTCCTTTTTTACTTGGTTAAAAACCCTTTTTTGCATCTAAGGGCCTTGTTAGACCTTATGCTGTAAGCATAACAACAAATGAACATTAATCAGCTTAGTGTTGTTTGGCTTAGTGGAACAATTGCATGGTAAGGCGTAAAACCTGCTTTTATTATCTTTCACCTGCACACTTGTGACTTACCACTAAAGGCTTGGTGAGCAGAGGTAGGACTAGGAGCAGGACCAGCTCCCTGTTCCCACTGGGCAAAGAATGGGCCCACCACAGTATCAGTTGCAGTGAGACCAAAGAGATCCGGGGAAGCGGCTTCCCTTCCCCAGGTGCTGTGTTTTTGCTGAAACTGATACAGCGGCTACACGGTCAGAGCAGGGTTGTTGGGCTTAAGCCCTGGCATCTGGGAGACCAGCCCTGTGCTGTGGCCAGCAGGGGTATCCCAAGTCCCCTGCATTTGTGTGGGGAAGGACCAGCTTGCTGGTCCCACAGGAGGAGCAAGTGACTCCTGAGCTGTGGCAAGTGCAGGGGTTTATGGGGAGGAAATCCCCTCTACCCGTGCATGGAGCCGGGGACACCCTGCCCAGCTGGAGCTGAGCCCAGGTCTCCTGGAGAGCAACAAGCCCCAGGGGAATCTCTTCCCCCTTCCCCCCCACCAGTGTGGGGAGCTAAGGACACCCTGCTCAGCCACAGGCAGCCCAGGTCTTCTGGGCAGTGGCAAGTAGGGAATAGGGGTGAAGAGGAATTTTCCCTGTGTTTGCTGTTTCCCAGCAGACTGGGGCTGTGCTGTCTGGCAAGGTATTCCTGCCTCCTTGCAATTGTATGAGGATGGCTGGGGCAGGATCCTCTCGCTCTGCCCTGTGTTGGGGGGGCAGGGGGGCAAGCTTTAAAGAAAAAAAGGATTGGGCCCCTCAGAGCTCAGGTGGTGCCCAGCTGGCCTGTAGCTCCCCCTCCCCCCTGCCACTGCTGGCCAGGCCCCTGGACCACGGGGGGGCTGTCAGCTCTGAGGGACCCAATCCTTTTTTTCTCTGGAGCTCACCCCCCCCACACTGCTGGCACCAGGAACAGAGCTGGTCCAAGCAGCAGTGGGAGGCACTGTGGCTGCTGCGTGCTCCAGGGCTCTCTCTGTCCAAAGTCCACAGGGGGTGAGATGCTGTGCCTGGCCCCACTGTGCCCCAGCATCCCCACTTGCCCTGTGTCAGGAGGGGTCACTGTATTCTAGATATTGGAAGATGTAAACTTGGGTGGAATAGCTGTGGGAAATGGTCATACACTAATGGAACAGGAACAAAATTAGGTGGATTGGAGATTATCTTGCCCTGGATTGGCATACTTTTAAGCGGATAACAAGTACTTTAAGCCACTTAAAAGGTATTAACATGGAGCCAGCCCAGGGGTTAAGAGCTTCAGAAGCCTCCTAAAATTACCATGTAACAAGACCCTAAGAGTTGACAGTTTGATGAGTGGAAGGTCACTGGTGTTTCTAAAATATCTGGAAAAAACTGCCTTAGTTACTTCCTATTATGATAGTTTGGTCTTGAAAACAGCTTTCAAAAGAAAGTATGTATTTTTCTAATAGAAAAGTAATATGATTGCTTTTAAATCAATGTGGGGTGAGGAGATAAGTGAAGAAGAATTGAAATGTTGTCACCGACCGGGTTAAAGTGAATAGTTAGGTTTTTTCAATTATCTTATCTTGAATGATGATCCGCCTTTGCTCTCATCGTGTCAACATTCCATCAGATAAATTTGTTGTATTACAAAGGAGTGTTTAGCAGCTTATCCTCTGCACTATGCTAAATCATTTTCCCTGTTTCTAATTCATGCTTCACTTTTATTGTGATGTGGAAAGCCTAATCACAAAAGCAAAATTTCATGGTAAATGGCAGTATAAATACTTTGCTAATTTGCATTGACTAGAACCAGCTTCCAAATGCACCATATATTGCTGATGTTTCAAATTAATAATTCTTGCAGTGTCAGTGGGAAAGAGAATAGCTTTTTTGAAACCTAAGATGTCAAATCCTAGAAATCCTACTAAATTATCCAAACATTCCTCTTTTGGATGTATTCCATTGTTTCTTGCTTTAGTTAGTTGGCCTTTGGTAAGCCATCTAGTTTTCATATTATAATCAAAGAACACATGATCTTCGTAAAATGGGCATAGCAAAAGAAATAGAAAAGGCATTATTGGTATTCACACAAACCACACATATGTGTAATCTCTTCAAATATGGCTGATTTTGATCTTGATTAAACTGATGTAAATTTGTAGTGACATCACTGACATCCAAGAAGTTTTATTCTGTGTTTCGGTGACATTTAGAAGAGAATTTAACTCCTATGTTCCTCAAGATGGAATTCTTCAGAATATAGGGGTAAGGGTGAAATTCACTTTAGGTGCACGAAGTCAGAGAAATAAAGCTTTATTGTACCACACCAAATAGTAAAATTATCCCCAACTACACAGGACTGAAGCAACAGCCTAGTTGGATTCCCTCATTGTACAGAGCGCTAATTTTGTTGGATTCATATATTCCTGAATTCCGTTGCTTCACCAGGGTGCACCAATATTACCTTTCAATATTGCTTTTCCCCTGGTATCTAATTGCATGTAGGCACCATTGTACTTTGTCTTAGTCTTTCATATTGGGAATGAAATTACCTGACAAAATTAATGCAAGAAGTGAGAGGGGGGTTTTGGTGTTAATTTATAGTGGTTTAACATACTGGTTCTGAACCTTTTTAGACTTGATTTGATTTCCGTAACTTTTTTGTTAATTGAACAGCATCCCATTTGTAAAATGAATCTATTATACTGCTTCCCTGCTTGAAGAGGGGCTGGGAAGGAGGAATAGCAGCTGACAGGGAAGAGCCTACACCGCAGTGAGTGAGGGAAGGAAGAGTGGCTGGAAGGAAAGAACCTGTACTTATCTCCTTACCTGAGCCTGTGCTTATTTATCTCTTCTTTTCCACTGGCACCCTGCAAAGGCTGTCATAGCACCCTTGTTGAGAATCACTGGTTTGACATCTGTCCCAACTATACAGGTGATCCAATAAAATGTATCACCCCAAAACATATCACCCTTGTTGCCTGCATATTTCCTGGACCACCACAGCTACAGGAACACTTCAACGCTAAGAAATTCATAGATTTCATAGACATTAGGGCTGGAAGGGACCTCGGAAGATCATCGACTCCAGCCCCCCGCCCAAAGGGCAGGAAGTCAGCTGGGGTCATAGGATCCCAGCAAGATAAGCATCCAGTTTCATCTTGAAGGTGTTCAATGAAGGCGCTTGAACCACCTCCGGTGGCAGGCTGTTCCAGACCTTGGACGCTCGGACAGTAAAGAAATTCTTCCTTATGTCCAGCCTGAAACGATCTTGTAGTAGTTTGTGACCATTCGACCTCGTCATCCCTTGGGGCGCTCTGGTGAACAAACGTTCCCCCAGATACTGGTGGTCACCCCTGATAAACTTGTAGGTGGCCATCAGATCACCCCTGAGCCTGCGCTTTTCCAGGCTAAAGAGCCCCAGGGCTCTCAGCCTGTCATCATAGGGTCTGCTTCCCTGACCTCTGATCATGCACATGGCTCTTCTCTGGACTCTCTCAAGCTTCTCCACATCCTTTTTGAATTGTGGAGCCCAAAACTGGACGCAGTACTCCAGCTGCGGCCTCACTAAGGCTGAGTACAGGGGGAGAATGACGTCCCGGGATTTGCTTGAGAAGCATCTATGGTTGCAAGCCAGCGTTTTGGTCGCTTTACTAGCCGCAGCATCGCACTGCAGGCTCATGTTCATCTAGTGGTCAATGATGACCCCCAAGTCTCTTTCTTCCATAGTGCTAACCAACATAGCACTGCCGAGCCTATAAGGATGCTGCAGGTTTTTTTTCCCAAGGTGGAGAACTTTGCATTTATCGGCATTGAACACCATCAGATTCTCGTCCGCCCACTTGCTGAGCCTGTCCAGGTCAGCCTGGATCATCCGCCTGTCTTCTGGTGTGGATGCTTTGCCCCAAAGTTTGGTGTCATCTGCGAACTTGGCCAGTCTACTTCTGACTCCAGTGTCCACATCATTAATGAAGATGTTGAACAGTATGGTCCAAGGACAGAGCCCTGGGGGACCCCACTGGTCACAGGACACCACGATGAGTGACTTCCATCAATTACTACCCTCTGGGTCCGACCCCGGAGCCAATTTTCCAGCCAGTGGATTGTGGAGGACCCAAGGCGACAATTGGCCAGTTTCTCCAAGTGACGATGATGGGACACCAGATCGAAGGCTTTTTTGAAGTCAAGATATATGACATCAATCTCATCTCCCTTGTCCAAGTGATAGGTCACCTGGTCGTAGAAGGAAATGAGATTGGTCAAGCAAGACCTACCCGCAACAAACCCGTGCTGGCTATCCCTTAAGATGTTGGCGTCGGCCAGTCCATTAAGGATGGCCTCCTTAATAAACTTTTCTAAGATCTTCCCCGGGATAGAAGTCAGGCTGATGGGCCTATAGTTAGCTGGATCCACTTTCCTCCCTTTCTTGAAGATAGGCACCACATTGGCCTTCTTCCAGTCTTCGGGCACTACACCAGAGCGCCAAGAATTTTCAAAGATCCGCGCTAGAGGCTGGGCTATGATGCTCGCCAGCTCCTTGAGTACCCTGGGGTGTAGATTGTCAGGGCCGGCTGACTTGAAGGTATCCAGCTTCTCAAGATGTTCCTTCACAAGTCAGCATTAATGGAGGGCAGGGGATCACCCGCACCCGGACTTCCCGGCCCAGTAGCGGGCATGGGCGTCCCATGTGGCTGATGAAAGACCGACGCAAAGTACCTATTTAATAGGTTGTCTTTTTCCTGGACATCAGTTCTCAGTTGCCCCATCTGGTTCAGCAGGGGTCCAACGTTGCCCCTGCTTTTCCTCCGGCTCCCCACATATCTGAAAAAGAACTTTTTATTGTCCTTGATGCTCAAAGCTAGCTGGAGTTCAGTTGCAGCCTTGGCTTTCCTGGTCTTTTCCCTACAGGACCGGACCAGTGCAGAATAATTCTCCTTGGAGGTGACTCCCATCCTCCATCCTTTGTAGGCCTTTCTTTTTAGCCTCAGGAGGTCTGCTAGGTCCCTGGAGAGCCAGGGGGGCTGCTGTGCCCTCTTGCTGCCTTTCCTCCGAGATTGAATAGACTTAGTTTGTGTATTGAGGATCGCTCCCTTGAGGAGCAACCACTCTTCTTGAACTCCCCTCTCCCTGTGGTCACAGTCCCTTAGGGCCTCACTGACAAGCCTCCTGAGCTTGTCAAAGTTGGCTTTCCTGAAGTGAAGGACTTCCGTGTTGCTGACTGACTTGCCAGCTTTTTGGCGGATGGTGAAGGTGATCAGCTCGTGGTCGCTGTCACCCAGCTTCCCATCGATCACTAGGTCACTGACTAGGTCATCCCCAGTAGCCAGCACCAGGTCGAGCAGCGCTTTGCCTCTCGTTGGCCCATAGACTTCTTGAGTCAGGTAGAGGTCATCCACGCACGAGAGGAAGCTCTGCGACCGCTCAGATTTTGCTGAGCGATCCTCCCACGAGATGTCCGGGTAATTGAAGTCACCCATGACAACCATGGTCCTGGAGCAAGCTGCCTCAGCCAGTTCCTGGGCAATCTCCTGGTCTAGCTCAGGACTTTGGGTGGAAGGTCTGTAATAGACTCCCACCATTGTGTCCCCTGTGCCGTGTTCCCCACGGATTTTAACCCAGAGGGTCTCCAGCCGTCCACCCTGGTCGCCAGTATCGGCTTGCAGGGACACGTAGCTTTCCTTAACATAGAGAGCTACACCCCCACCCCTTTTATCTACACGATCCCTCCTGTACAGGTTATAGCCATCTATCCCCGTGGTCCAGTCATGGGTGGAGTCCCACCAGGTCTCCGTTATCCCTATGACATCGTAATTGTTTGCACTGAGCAGGAGGATGAGCTCCTCCTGCTTATTCCCCAGGCTCCTGGCATTTGTGTACAGGCAGACAAGTGTCCCCTGGGGGGCTCCTTCCTTGCCCACAGATTTTACCAGGGCTGGGGCTGGGGTGGGCTCCCTTGAGTGCCGTGATCCACTGGCTTTGCAAGGATTGCTCAGCGGGCCAGCAGTGGCGGTAGTTCCCCCGTCCCCCAGCGGGCTTAGTTTAAAGCCCGGTGGAGCAGGTCAGCCAGTCTGGCTGAGAAGAGCCTCCTCCCTAGGGGAGAGAGGTGGAGACCATCTCTTCCCAGCAGCTCGCTGCCTCTCTCGCCAATGAGCGGGCTGTGGTCATGAAAGCCAAAGCCTTCCTGACGACACCAGCGCCGCAGTCTTTGGTTGACCACATAGATCCTCCTGTCCCTTCTCAGCCCATAACCTGAGACTGGGAGGATCGACGAGAACACCACCTGTGTCCCCAGACCCTTTAGCCCCGCTCCCAAATCCCTGTAGCACCTCATGACCTGGCTGGGAGTGCTCCGAGCCATGTCATTGGTGCCCACATGAATAAGGAGCATGGGATAGTGGTCTGTGGGTTTGAGGAACTTGGGGATCCTCTCCGCAATGTCCCAGATGCGGGCCCCTGGGAAGCAGCAGACTTGCCGGGCTAAGGGGTCAGGGTGGCAGATTGGCCCCTCCGTCCCCCTCAGGAGGGAGTCTCCCACAACAAACACCTTACGTTCTGTCTTGGGGAGAGCAGGGGCGGGAGCTGCAGTTAGGCCCAAGTTGCCTGTGGGAGCCAGCAACTCAGCAGGCTCTGCTGGGGCAGCAAGAGGTGCGTACCTGTTGCTTAGCTCTGGCGGGGGAGGGGCCTTGCTGCGGCGGGCCTTAGGGCCCTTGACCACCGTGGTCCATGGCCCTGGCTGCACACAGCAGGAGGTCCCAGAGTCCTCCTCTGTTCTGGAGGGAGACTGCGATCTACCCTCTGCCTCCCGGGGGAGAAGGGCCTGGCAGTAGGAGTCTGTCTCCTGCTCGCAGTCCCTGATGGCACGCAGTCTGTGGACTGTGGCCTGGAGCTCCTCCAGCTGGCGCACCAGAGACCCCAAAAGGGAGCAGACCCCGCAAGGGGAGGTCGCCATGCTCCCAGGCCCCAGAGCCTGAAAAAGGGACAGGCAGCCCCCGCAGCTGAGAGCCAGGGGCTCCGTCTGCGTGGCTGTCTCCAAGGTGCCAGAGGGGGGGCCGCGGAGCCCGAGGGGACCCTCGGGGTGCGGCGCATGCCCATCCGTGGCATGCCTCTGGTAGGCTGGCTACGGCTGGGACTGTCTACCCTGGGGGGTGCGCAGGCAGGGTCTTGGGCCCTCCCGCACGCCTTCCCGCGCGAACTCTGCGCTAACTCACGCGCCGGCAGAGAAGCGCACCTGTTTGCGCAGCCTGTTTGTGCGGCTCCGGTCGCGTGGCTCCCTGGGGGGCTGGGCCAAGTAGGGGCCTGGGCGGGGCTTGACCTGGCCCAGCTCCACTCAGCCGCCACCTCCCACACACACACTAAGAGGTTAGCCCCTTCTCTCCATGGGCCCCGCTTACCCCGGCTGCGCTGGGGTTCAGCGGGGGGGCTCCGCGGCTGCTGGAGGGTTTCTGGGGGGCTTCGGGGGAGCGGGGGCGCAGCGAGCTTTCACCCGCGTGTCTCTCGCCGCTCCTGCGTCTAACTGACTGGGATGAAAAAGTCCTTTGTAAATGTATTAGTTTAATAGGGTAAAATTTAAGTAAAATAGTCTATTAGGGTTAAGTGTCTTTGTTTTGTTTTGCTTTTTAATCCTCCCTCTGACAAGACTGAACTTTCAGATGTTTGTTTAGGAAACAAGCCAGCTGAAAGCACTTTTCAATATTGGACCTAACACACCACAGAAATAGTTTGTACTGTCTGCAAGGCTAAAATTGAATCCTACCTAAAGCCACCTCTTTGAAAACAAATATGTGCACCTTGAGCACAACTGGAGAATTTCTAGTAACATTGTGAATGAGTATCTGGCTGCTGAGGTAAAACTTTGAGGCATGTGCTGCAATGGAAATTAACTTCTGGTTACTGAACATAGCAATTTGCAGCGGCAGAGAAATAAATCTCTTAGCTTCATATCTTTTTTGCAGCACATGGTAACATTACATTGTTAGAGTTTTACAAGTGACCTAAAATCAAAAGCACCTGTCTTGGCCATGAGTCTGTATAATCAAATCAATGAGACATTCTCAGCTGTTGCATAATGTTCACTGTGTGAGATACCACTAGCATGATAGCAAAAATTACTTTTCTGCATTTGTTTTGAGTGTTCATGACTGTTGCTATCGATTGTCCATATAATCCTTGGCAAACAGGTGGAGTGTTTGCATAATTCAACGTGAATTTGATAGCATAAGTAAGTAGGAGCATCTTTTTATCTACAAAAGTAACGACTGTGAAAAATGAGCCCAATTAAAAGCAAAGCTACATTTCCAATATTATGGGATGCTCCCAAGCTTATTTCTTAAGAGTACATAATCTACTTCTGTGTAACAATTTATATAGTGGGAGTAATTATGTAAAATGTCAAACAACATCCCTGTTTATGTGGGTCACTTATACATTAGTCCCTCACAGCTCAATGTGGCTAAGAGTACAGTATTTCAGTCCACAGAAGCCTATGGCCTGGTTGAGGGACTTATTGCCCATATATCTAAGGAAGCTCTTTAGCTCAGAGTCAAAGTGCACTGCATGGACTAACTGAATCAGAGATGAATAAGCTTTTGTGAATGACTATCCTACCTTTTGCTTGACTTCAGATTAAAGGGCATTTTTACATGTGCTCTGGGGGTGGGGGTGCACTTTAATTAAAGTGGTTCTGAGAGCCGCTGTAAGTAAAGTGCCCATAGCTTCTCATGTATCAGCATCCCCAAACAAGCTGGTACATGGAAGAGCTTTAGTTAAAGCACCCCCACCACCATTTTGAAGCATAAGGACCCTGATACATGAGGCAATCAAGTCTGTTCTGACACGCTGTAATTACAGCACATCGGAGCAGCCTCCCCACATGTGTACAGGCACCCAAAATAACTAACTACCTCTATGCTCAGAGTGTGAAACAATTTTTTTTTTTTTTAATGAAATAAAAGGTTCTTGTTCTTCACCCTTGTATGGTGGTGGGAGGGGTCCTACCTAGGGCTGCTGACAGACATGAAAACAGACATGAAAGACAGGCATGGGGCATGTGGAGGGAGTAAGCCTCCCAGGGAGATGATCACGGAGCAGTAAGCTGCAAACAGGGCAGGTGCATAGTCAGCTCAGAAGCCCAGAGCTGCAATCATCTGAGCCAAGAGCTAATAGGGAAGACACACTGGTCCTCAGGCGTAGAAGGGGAACACCTGTGAGTGTTTGCAGAGTGGCTTGATCAGATGGGTTGGACTTAGGAGGCACATAAAGCCAGTCAGTCAGTCTGGCCCTGCAGCCTGAAAGAGAAAGAGGTCGTGAGCAGGGAAGCTGAAGGGGACTTCCTGACTGACTTGAGAGAACTCAAGTATGGGGGAAAGTGCGATAGTTCAGCCAGGTAGCTGATGTTTGTGTTGAAATCCAGTGTGGGGAGAGCCTGTTCCAACCCGAGGGCTTGCTTTTTTGTGGTATTTTACCGCTGGACCGGATTTGGGACTTGTAAGGGGAGGTGGAGATCCCAGTAGTGCCTGAGGGGCACAGCTCCTGGAATGGGTTGAGACCAGAGCCAGGAGCACAGCACCCAAGAAGGGAAGAGACCAGGGCCCTAGAGGGGTAAGGCCAGGGCTGCAGAGCCCAAAGCTAAAGAAGGACAAGAAGGGCTGGAGCTCAGAAGCCAGGTCCAGCTCAGTGGGCCTAGGCTAAAGAGCCCAGCAAGAGAAAAGGGGTGAAGGCTGGGAAGGCTGAGGCCCCAGCAAGGACATAGAGGCCTGGAGAGGTGTGATATTGGGGCTGAGTGCCCACTGACATGATTATTTGGTAACACCTGCAAGGCATGGCTGTGGCTGTAAGGGAGGTTGGATACCACAAAATTAGCCCTTAAGGTGACCTAGTGCCCTGAAATATAGACAGGGCAGGAGGGCCCACTGAGTATTTGGAGGGTGGGATGGAGATCAGTGGGGTCAAGAAGGACCCAATGACAGCTAGTAGATGAGGACTTGCTCTGGGACCCTGGGCAACCTCCCTTTATCCCTATAACAATAACGGCGAGGCAGGGCAGGTGAAAGAGGGTACCCAGAGCTGGAGCTGTACAGCTACCAGGCAGCATCATGGCTGCCTCTGGGACTTGGTCCTGTTACATGTCCCCTCACTTTTTATGAGCCAGATGCATTAGAAAATTGATGAGTTGTCATAATGTAAAGGGTTATTTTACTGAAAATGTTTTTCTGCTTAAGAATTTTACCAGGCTATGAGCAAGTAATGCACCGACCTCTGTCCTGTATCTGAAATGTCTTCTCAGATATCAGCTCAGACACTAATTTAGCTAAATGTGATAGTGAAAACAGTTTGACAGTGTTTAAGTCAATGATCTACTTCATTCTGAGACAAGCACATGGACAACCAAATTGATTTTATGAATTGCTTTACTGAATAGAGTGAACTACATTGAATGAATTTTGCTAGCTGTTTTACTAAGCCATGTTCTTCCCAGCCATTATTTTAATAATCTGTTTGATGTATCAGTTGATTATTGTAGTGTCTAGGAGCCTCAGTCATGGACCAGGGCCCCCATTATCTTAGGCATGTTGTTTTAAAAGGACCTTCCCCCAAAAAACTTATAGTCTAAGACAAAAAAAACCCAGCCAAGGGCAACAGACAGAAAGAGAGAGCTACAAGGAAATGATGAGAGAACGCTGGTTCACATGATAGGCAGTGGTTCCAGCACATCAGCACTTTAACTATAGTCAGGGATAAGGTAGTGGCAGAGGAGACTTTTGGACTAGGGACAGACATTCAAAAAGCCTGAGCCTGAATTGATTCAATATTTGTGGTTTAGTCTAACCTGCAAAGCTTGAACCCATTTGGAGGTGAATAGACATTCACTTTTCATTCCAGAAATGTAGGCACATGCCTGCAGTGCCTCAGGCCAGAAGCTGGGGGGCACTAAAGCAGCCTTCCCTTCCTCTTCTGCAGGGCGAAGCTGAGGGGGGCCGTGGCCAGGCGCTGGCAGGATGCTTTGATTAGGGAGGGGTTTAAACCCCCACCCTGGCCTGCACTGTCTTAGGCTTTTCCCTGCTCACTACTTAAGGGGTAGGTATTGCCAGACCCCAACCTGGGGCTAGCACTCTGAGGCAAAGGGAGGGAGGAGGTGCAGTGCATGCGTTTGTTGGTGGTACTGAGCTTTTCAATCTCATTCTCCCTGTCTGCAAGCCTGACAGGGCTGCAAACCTGCAGGGGGCTGATAAAAACCACTGTGTTATCAGCCCTTCAGCAAAACAAAGCCTTTTTCATTAGTTCAAGCTCTTTGTAAACAGCTTTTTCCAAGGAAGGAACAGAAGGACATTACCAGCTGCCCTGCTGATTAGCTCCAAAAAGCCTAAGGGGATACTATTCTGTCTGCCTGTCCCAATGAAATTGGAGACACAAAAACCTCTCAGCATTAACTAGCATACTACATACCTAGGGTCCGTGGAGTTGGGGTCTGTGCTGTGGGTGATGGAAGGGAGGGGGACTCCCTGCTTGAGCAGCAAGGGAAGCCAGGCAGACCCTGCTGTGTCTCCCTGGGAGCTGTGGCTAGGGAGGAGAGGGGCAAGCCCAGCCTGTTCTTTGGAGCAGAGAGCACAGCCTAGCTCAGCCTCAGGGGGAGTCTGATTTAAGTTAAACCAGGAAAGGGTCTGGGACAGACATTGCATAAACCGGTTTGACTCAAATCAGTTAAGTCTGATACTACATTCAACAAGGTTTACCTTAAACCAGTTTCAGCCATTTTGAAATTGGTTTATGTGCACTGAACTTTTGTTTTGTTACAGGTTTAAACCAGTTTCTGATCACATAAATTGGTTTAATGTGTAATGTCTGTCCCTAGCCTTGAGGAAGAAGAAGAGTTATGTTTTGAGATGTTTTCTGGGGCAAGCATAAGTGGCAGCATGGAAGTTCATGTTCCAGTCCTGAGTAAGGACAGAAGTTGACTTTCCAGTCCTAAATAAGGTATAATGGAAAACATGACTTAAGAGAGGCTGAAAGAACAGGGACTGTTTAGTTTGAGGATAAGAAGACTGATGGAGAATTTCATAATGATCTTTAAATACTTTAAGGGTGGTTATACAGAGAATGGTGACAGACTGTCCCCTGTGGACAAGGAGCAACGGCCATACACTGCAGAAAAGAAAAGAAAAGAAAAAAAAAGAGAACTTCCTCACCATGAACAGGAACATGCATTTCCCTGGGGACAAACAGCAGTGGCACAATACGTGCCACTGCAGATTATCCCCGGGCAATGCCCATGCACATGTGCTCTGGTGCATGGCACATTGCCCCAGGTGGGGTAGGGGAGACTGGGGGCATCCTAGACCCTTGTGGGACCCTTTCAGACTGTCACACTGGCTCCTTGACTCCTTGTGCTTCCAGATCCCCATCCTGTGACAGACTGCTCCTGACTTGTGGCTTAGTAAGGCCAACATCCACATTCTGCTTGTGTACAGATATAATGCCTGCTGCAGACGCCTGGGCAAGTGATGCCAATCTGGATGCCTGCCCATTGTTCCTGACACTTTGTTAGCTTTTGTTTCTACCCAGGGTGACTACCTGTGTCCTGGTCCCTTACAGACCTCACCTTCCTGACCCATTTACTTCTGATTCCCTGTCTCCTACCTCTAACTCCTACTGTCTGCATTCCAGTTGTGCCCCTGATACTAATCCCTTTAAGATGCAATAAGCCTTTCTTTTTCCTTTAATGTCATCTTAAATTTAGCACTATGTAAGTTATGGACCAGATCCTCAGGTAAGAATAAGACCCTCTATCTTTTTTGTTTTGTTTTGTTTTGTTTTGCAAAAACAGTAGAATGCTTTGATACCTTAAACATACATCACTGATTATTGTTCTGATAAATATCTAAAAAATAACTGTACATTTATACTAGGAATAAGACTTCTCACCCCTGGTAGGGAGTCTTTATTCTTCCATCAGAGTTTTTCTCTAGGGAGCATAAAAGGTCACTTGAAAATGCGAACCAAAATATGAGGTAGAGGAACTGAAACTGTGGGAGAAATTTAATGTAATTCTTGCTTGTGTTAATATTCAGAAACTATGCTACTAAGGGCACTGGATGGCTCATTAATTTAGCAATGGGATATAGACCCTTCTACCTCTTAAGTCACCAGCATGGAACTAATTCAGAGTGGTGGCTGTGAAAGTAATCTGACTCCAGTTCCTAGTGGACAAGTGCCTCTATTATAAAAAGGGCTTATTCCAACTAGCATTAATTAACTCCCTTTATGGCCACTTGAGCATAGAGACCAAAAGGTGAATAAGCATGAAGTAGGCATTAGCCTCTCACCCATGAACTGGTAGGGCATGGTTCTGTACTCTACTTGCTTCCCATATGCTATCTGTCATCCTAATAAACTATGGACCTACTCTTTTCAGGGCTCTGATATAGCAAACCTTATATTACTGTTACATTCACTTCCAAATTATGGAAAAAACCCTGGTACCAACAGACAAGCTGTATTAAACAGATCAATTGATTTAAATATAGAAAAGAAAACAAGGCACCGGGATGTTAAGATCTATGCTGTCAGAAGTCCTGGTATCCTGTAGAGTGTTGTAGAAGATGATTTGTTGCATTCATGTGAACTTTGACTATAGAAAATACTGAAAATCAGGGAAAAAGATTCATCCAAAATTCCTGGTTGGGTGCAGACTGATGTAATATTTGAATTGCTTCAAAGTGTAGTCATATTCTAAAAATGGACGGTTTCAGCCATATATGGACATACAACTCCCTGTTGTACCCTCAGCGGAAGGATTTCAAAATCACTGTGGCCACATGCAGGAACATGCTCTCCAGCCTATGGGCCTGTGTTGACCTGCAGCTCCACTTCTCCCTCCCCCACAAGGTCAGGGAGAGCAGAGCAGATTGTCATTGTGGCTCTGCAGCCCCCATCTCCCAGGGACTGTGGCTCCACACACCCACACCCCATCAGGGGAAGAGGGAACAGAGACGATGTCAGTGACCACTGTCTTGTCCACTCCAGCTCTGTATTTCTTTTTCCCCTTTGACCTTGGAGACCAGATACTCCCTCTTCCCTACTAGACACAGGAGATCCTGTGCCCTCATCTGCTGGAAGCAGGAGATCAGAGGTAGAAAAATGTACAGAGACTGGGGACTAAAAAACAGAAGTCCCATTCCAGGGGAATGGAGGGTGTGCATGGTCCAGTCTGGGGTCTCCTAGCTCTAGTGGGGGAGCATGGAGTCTCAGGTCTTCTGGCACTATTGGGACTGGAAGCCAGGGCTGAGAGACTGTGGGACACCTGCACTGCTCAGGATGCCAGGAACATTAACACCCACAGTATACAGAAAGCCGGAGGCAGGTGGGGTTACCATAGAGGTGCAGGAAACTGCTGTAAGTGCAGACAGAAACAGCTGCAGGTGCATTGAAGGATGCCTGGTTGACTGACCTACCATACACATGTATTCTAAAATGAAATGATACTGAATAGTGTCTGCTCCCTCCAAGTACGTTCTGTCACACTCTGGAGCATTTTATCCTGTCTGCATGTTTGTATGATGACTTTCTTAGGATGTTTCAAACAGCTTTGAGAGGCCTTTGAAATATTTAAATTTTACCTTTGTCCTCAGGCTGTATTTCCATTTTTCCAGATTTTACATAACAATTCTAGATAAGCTCTAGGTTGTTATGAAATGTAAAACTGACCCAGTATTTGAAAACATTTGTGAAAGATTTAGGGACAGCCTGGTCCTGCCCCCTGGATGATTGCATTACAAAGGAGCATGGAACCTCTTTCCTTAAATTCAGTCCATAAGCAGAAGTTGGACACAGTTTGGAAGAAAAGAGGGCAAGAACTGCTTGTACAGATCCTCATGTTAAGCATTCCATAGTGATTAGGAGGAAGCAAAGACAGGCTCTGCCTTTACAACCTGTAGTATGACTACTTCCAAAGGGTGGGACACCAGCCATGTACTCGGTTTCTGAGTACATGTCCTTGACTTCCATGGTTGGCTGGCATACTTAGCTTGGTTGCACAGCTGCATCTTCAAGGTCCAATTGTATCAGTCATGTGATGAGAAAATGATAGAATAGAGCAGTGAAAATAGGATGCTAATTGCCATGAAATTCTGCTTAAGCCACTGGGGTAAGGGACCAATAGGCAGTCAGGTGTATTGGTTAGGCCACTGAGGGAAGCCAGCGGCTAGGAGCTTAGTCAGGGTTTACCAAATTATTAGCTCCAGAGGAAAATATAGGGGTAGCATTCAAAACACAGGCCAAGGTCAGGGACTCAGATGCCAAGTTACCAGATCCAAGGGATGATGCATAAGCTGAAGTCCAATAACAGAGCCAAACAAGTGTCAGCAATTAGGAGGATTACCAAAGCAGACCAGGATTAGAACTGTTAGCTAGTTTGGAGTCTGCTGCCACAGCTGGGACTAAATGGATAGATGGCCCTCCCAACAGCCAATTAGGAAGCCAGCTAGCTAATTAGCTGGGACAGAGCTTGTCAATCAGAGACTCAAGGCACATGTGGCTGCCCAGCCAATTAGCCCAGCCTGGGCTGCCTGGTAAAGTTCCTTCAGTTAAGCCTATATAAGTATAAGTGAATAATGAAAAGATCATCCAAAGATCATATTAATCATCAAGTGTAGTAGCATGTGTTAATCATCACATGCCACAGTAGCAGTCCAAAAGGTGTTATATATTTATAATAGAAGCAAGCAGAAATCATTGAAAATCTAGCAATCTGTTTACAGAGATGAGTGTAACCTTTCAGACAAGCACACAGCCATACCTTGCTTACCGAGCTTCTTTGGCTCAAGGACTTTTTGCTGGCAGCTTAAATTATGTGCTCTTTATATTGAGGTCATTCTTGTTAACATATGGAATTCATGCAGGGTGTGCAATTGCAGCTGTAAATCAAGATGACAACTCACTTGGTTACTGATTCATCTTGGAATAGCATTTCTAAGTGCTTGTTGAGTTCAGCAAGCCATTTGCCTAAAGTTTTTATAGTTTGTGGTGTTTTTCTCAAAAACAGATGAGATACAGATCCTGTATTTTTGACATTGCCAAGCTCCCCATCAATAGCTTTTCTATCAATTTTGCAAGTACAAAGATGCAAATATTAACATAAATGTGCCTATTCTGCTAATAAAATGTGCCTTTTGAGAAAGTATACCCCTTGTCTAGAGTTGCACAGTCCGAAAGGAAATTATTCATTCGGATCTCAGATTACATTAGTATACCTACATTCATAGTTCTGCCTCACCTTGCCTGCTCTGACTGGTACTCAATTAATTGCACAGTATTGTAGGCATGGGTTTGGCTTTTTTACTTTGACTTTCATAGCTACAACTACTACTGAAACATGAAAATGTAGGCTGCCTATACATGTGCTCATTCACATTTTAATTAGAACGCTCCAGTGTCACCTCACCATGTGTATTAAGCCCCACATGTTTTAAAATATCTGCAAGGGCACTTTATCTAAACCTCATTGAACAAGCTTTAGATAAAGCATCCTGCAGCCATTTTAAAGTGTGAAGGAGCTTAATGCATATGACAGTGAGCCATTTTTATTAAAGCAGCTATCTGGGAGCTGCTCTAATTAAGATGCCCCCCCTAACCTCCAAGCACGTGCATAGGCAATTTGCCATCCACTTGACCGTGTAATCATCTATGTCACAGCTGCTCAGTTTGTTTATGACAATAGGATGAGATACTGTATTGAAGACCTTCTTAAAATCCAAGTAGATGACGTCTGCCTCGACTCCTGCATCTAAGCATTTTGTGACCTGGTCATAAAAAGAAACCAAGTTAGTCAGGTAGGATCTACCTGCTATGAACCCATGCTGGTTACCCTTGAGCATTATTTTTCCTGCTGGGCTCCCACAAATGTGATCCTTGATAATTTTTTTCAAAGGTTTTCCCAAGGATAGAGGTAACTGGCCTATAATTACCTGGATCCTCCTTCCTCCCCTTCTTGAAAATAGGGAAGACATTGGCTCATTTCCAGTCCTCTAGGACTTGACCTGGGCACCATGAGTGCTCAAACAGCTGTGTCCCTGGATCTACTATGACACTGGCCAGTTCCTTCAGCACCCTTAGATGAAGATCATCTGAGCCAGCTGACTTAAACACATTCAGCCCCTCCAAGTGTCCCTTTACTAGGTTGATGCTGACTATTGTGGGGCCCTAGGAATTTGTGTGCTGGACAAAAGCTTGCACTGGGCACGCTATGACCTCTGCCTATGCAGTGGTGGGAGGTACAACACGGTGTCGCGTGGCTCCTTTGTCAAAGGCAGCAGGGCACAGAACCCCAGCCTGCGGCGGGCAGCCCACCTCTGCCCTGCACACAAATCTAGGGGGCACCTCCCTCAGGGGTGCACACAGTGGTGGGGATCCACTGCCCTCGTGCCCCTCTGGACAAGCCACCCATGGTTCCATCCCACAACCTGCCCTGACCCCAGGGTCCCATTCACCCTGGCCCTGGCCCCTGCCCCACTCCATTCCTCACCATGGGGGCCTCGATCCATCCCCCCGGGTCCTTCCCCTCCCCCTCCACAGACTTACCTGCTTGACACTGCTCAAAAAATTAATGTGTTAATTGGTTCTTGTGTTAATCACGCACATTAACAGCAGTTAATTGAAAGCCCTAGTGCCAGTGTTTTGAACGGGAATGCATCCATGATACCTTCCATTTGTTGCTTTAGTGTGATAAGGAGCTTGTGAAGAACACTTGCTCAGGTAAACAATCCCAGTTGAGTTGACTCTAGTGTTAAGATTGTCAAGATTTATCTAATGTTTTTTGGTGGTAGATGACAAGACTTGGTTGAGTTTAGAATAAAATTCTTCTTTTGTTTTGTCATCTGTATCAAGGGTCCAGACACATGCACTGATGATTATTGGATGTTGTTTGTTGGTCAGTTGAAGCCAAAGGATCATGAGATGCTTATTGATGCCAGCCAGACAATCTAACATCTGAGTAATAATCTTGGTATTGCTAGCAAACCATTGCCATGGATATGTCCAACTCTTCTGGGTTTTCCTTTCCAAAAAAAAGGTGTAGTCACCACAGTGTTCTGTGAGCTGTCCTTCTCTTGCATGTCTGGTCTTACTAAGTACAGCAATATTGGGCACTTTTACATGTGCTCTGGGGATGGAGGGGAGTGCTTTAATTAGAAGGGCTCTAAGAGCCCTTCTAATTAAAGTGCCTACAGTGTCTCGTATCAGCATCCCCGCACTTCAAAATGGCAGTGGGGCGCTTTAATGGAAACTTTTCAAAAGTGCTTTAATTAAAGCACCCCAATCACCATTTTGAAGCATGGGGACACTGATACAAAAGACATGGATGCTGGCTGGATTGAGCTAATTATCACATTACAGCAGACTCGATTAACTGAGTCTACTCTGACTCACTGTAATTATAGTACATCAGAGCAGCCTCCCATCATGTCTGCAGGTACCCATCCATATAAAGTTGTTCAAGTTCTATGGCCACGAGTGCTGTCCTTTGCTCCAGTTGATCACTGTTAGGGTGGTACAGATTCAGGTAGGCTGTAGTTAATTCCCACAGCTAGAAAGATTTGCTAAACCTTCCTTTTGTTAATGAATAACTTGTTCTTTGAACCTTTATTTCTACCCAGTCACCTTTTTATTCTCTTTGGCTACTGCCTTCTTTCCTCAGATCTGAAGTCTTTGAAAATTGTTAGGAAAGAATAACCAGGAAGGTACCAACTTCTTATAGCAACAGTTTATTAAAGTGAATACTTATGATATTTGGTTTTCCCAGAAGAATCTCTTGAACATCTAGCACTTCAATGGCTTCTGTTTTGGAAATACTAATCCACCAAATAACAAAAGGTTCTGAAAGGGGCATAGACTAGCTCACTCCAGAAGGTTGCAATTCAGCAAAGAGGACAGATGCAAAATTTAGATGTTGGCAAGTAAGTACTCTGATTTATAGTAAATTGACATTTCTCATGTATGCAACATTTGTGTAACTGGACTAGTTCTAAAATATAAGGGATAAAACTTCAATAGTTCTATAGAAAAACATTAAGCATTGCAAGATTGTTTGCTACCTGATATATGCTCAGCTAAATGAGAATATTGTACTGAAACCCTCAAACTAGGATATGAAGATTTTGTGTAGGCCCTTTGCACAGGAATGAAGTTCTAACCTTGTAGTGTGAAGCTGAAACCATGATACAAATGACGTTTGTGATAAAACTCCTGTTGACTTGGAAGAGGCCAGGGATTCAGATTTAAAACTTGATCCTGTTTTCATCAAAGTAACTACGAGTTGTGCTGCTGGTGAGACTCGGTCTGTAATGGTCCCTTGCCAGTCACTATAAAATACATCTGATCATCTACATTTTCTACTTAAAGTTATAATTGCTACACAGAGCAGTTATCTTTAAAGTGAAAATGATATGTGCATATATAAATAGCCTTGATAACGAAGAATGAGAACAATCCGTTCTTCCCCAGGAAATAAGCTATGATACATAGGAACAGATTTCATACTGAGATAAATGTTTTCTGATGTATCAGCTGTTTACTAAAGACTAATTAGACAAAGTTTGTTGGCATTTATGGAATTATGGATTTTCCTTCCTTCCTTGTTTCAGAAAGCAAACGTGCTTTTGCTTCATTTTTTAATAATCTATTTTTTATGAATTGCTAATTTAAAATGTCTTTACTCATATTTGTTTACACAGTGAATACAAGAGACAAAAACCCTTCTTATTAAGTCTACATCTAGGCATCTGAATGTCTATATATACAGGCAGTGTTGCCTTGACAGAAATCCAGTTTGTATAGTTTTGGTACTTAGTATCCCTGCATGGGAGACTTAGTATGGACTGTATACAAAATATGTGAAAGGTAGGTATCTATAAAGAGTGATTCAGAAAATTCACAGACACTTAAAGCCAGCCAATAGAAAAGACTAAATGCATGGGCTTGTCAGATTTTCTACCTTTCTTCAAGTGCCAGAGCATAGGCAGCTGGTTCAGGCTGAACATTAGGGACCTGAAGGATGATTATAGAAAGGACAGAGATGGGCTTTTCTCTGTGGTACTAGGGTACAGGACTAGATGCAACTGCATCAAGCTGCAGCAGCAGAAATTGAGACAATTAGGAGGAACTTTCTGACTATGAGGTTATGATCTGGCATTAGAACTACCTAGAGATGTTGTGGAAGCTCCATGCTTGGTAACTTTGAAAAGCAGGTTGAACAGACAGCTGGCCAGGATGGTTTAGTTGGGATGATCCTGCTGTGAACACAGGGTTGAACAGGATGCCAACCAGGATGCCTTCCAGCCCTACCGATCGTATGACCTCCACTCACTTTCAATCCACTGCATCTAGTCTTGCCTCTGAGGAAAGGGGTCTTATCGACTGGCTGCTTTCATCCCAAGAATCTAGTGATGAGAGCACTCAGCTGTGTTTTAAGTCCTCCTTATCCTGAGAAGATTTGAGCTCTCATTTTCCACTTGCCAAGAAAATGCCTTAACCACTGGGTCTATAGAACAGGCTGTGAAGGCACTTTCCTCCTTCCTTTTGAACCTAGGTTACTTGACAGCTAAGAGTACAAAATTCATGGGAGAGTCAGAGAGAGAGAGAGCAAACATGGAGGAAATTGCCTCTGTAGTCTCGTTGCTAATAGATTCCTCTTGCAGAAGGAAGACCTATGCTCCAGCCCTCTGAACCATGTTTTGTTTGTTTGTTTGTTTGTTTTCTAAAAAACAAGAAATGCAAAAACAGTCCTAGAAGTAAGTGCAAGGGAGCATGCCTCCATCCTCCTGGCTATGGCACTTCCATAGAAGAAGGGAATCCTGGTCTCTGGTTCTTGCTGCTAGGGTTATTTCTGTATTTTAACCAATGCCTATCTAATCTACAATGTATAAAGTATTTTGGGAGCAGAGAAAAGGGAGCTTGATTCTCTAATCTATTGAGAAAGTAAGTCCTAGATTCCAGTTCCTGCTGCTAGGAGTCTGTGGGTGCAAGCAGACTTTACCTTTGTGCTGCCATAACAATTTTTATGTACAAAGAGAAAGCAAACAGACATCTACGCCATTTGTAGCATCACAAATGCCCAAATATGTGGTCACAGAAAAGGTAATAATTTCTGCTGCTTTATTGTAATAGATTTCTGTTAGCTTTATGGCAGGAGAGCTCAGGCAGCCCAAAGCTGTCTGTATTGTTCAGCCACCCCAGACAGTCATGTGGCTCAAGGGATATAATCCGTCATGGAAAGTCATAGATTTCATAGATTTCATAGACATTAGGGATGGAAGGGACCTCGGAAAATCATCGAGTCCAGCCCCCCTCCCAAAGGGCAGGAAGTCAGCTGGGGTCATAGGATCCCAGCAAGATAAGCATCCAATTTGCTCTTGAAGGTGTTCAATGTGGGCACTTGAACCACCTCCGGTGGCAGGTCATTCCAGACCTTGGGGGCTCGGACAGTAAAGAAATTCTTCCTTATGTCCAGCCTGAAATGGTCTTGTAGTAGTTTATGACCATTCGACCTAGTCGTCATCCCTTGGGGTGCTCTGGTGAACAAACATTCCCCCAGATACTGGTGGTCACCCCGATAAACTTATAGGTGGCCATCAGATCACCCCTGAGCCTGCGCTTTGTCAGGCTAAAGAGCCCCAGGGCTCTCAGCCTGTCATCGTAGGGTCTGCTTCCCTGACCTCTGATCACGTGCGTGGCTCTTCTCTGGACTCTCTCAAGCTTCTCCACATCCTTTTTGAATTGTGGAGCCCAAAACTGGACTCAGTACTCCAGCTGTGGCCTCATTAAGGCCGAGTGCAAGGGGAGAATGACGTCCCGGGATTTGCTTGAGAAGCACCTATGGATGCAAGCCAGCGTTTTGGTCGCTTTACTAGCCGCAGCATCGCACTGCAGGCTCATGTTCATCTTGTGGTCAATGATGACCCCCAAGTCTCTTTCTTCCTTAGCACTAGCCAGCATAGCGCTGCAGGTTTTTCTTCCCAAGGTGGAGAACCTTGCATTTATCGGCGTTGAACACCATCAGATTCTCATCCGCCCACTTGCTGAGCCTGTCCAGGTCAGCCTGGATCACCTGCCTGTCTTCTGGTGTGGATGCTTTGCCCCAAAGTTTGGTGTCATCGGCGAACTTGGCCAGTCCGCTTCCGACTCCAGTGTCCACATCATTAATGAAGATGTTGAACAGTATAGGTCCAAGGACAGAGCCTTGGGGGACCCCACTGGTCACAGGACACCATGATGAGTGACTTCCATCAATTACTACCCTCTGGGTCCGACCCCAGAGCCAATTTTCCAGCCAGTGGATCGTGGAGGACCCAAGGCGACAATTGGCCAGTTTCTCCAAGAGGTGACCATGGGAAACCAGATCGAAGGCTTTTTTGAAGTCAAGATATATGACATCAATCTCTTCTCCCTTGTCCAGGTGATATGTCACCTGGTCCTAAAAGGAAAGTCCTGGAGATGCAGGATCAGGCTTCTCAAGCCCTGGGAGCACCTGCACAGCTTTCCTGTTGTAGAGAGAGACAGCAGACAATTTCCAGGCATACCTCTATAAGTGGGAAACACATCCCCCATCGTCCCACAGGATCAGGCCCCTGGCCAATGCAGTACAGTGGGTGACGTGCTTTGCTCAATAAAGTGAATCAGCAGTGCTGGGACACATTTTGCCACAGCTGATCTGCTTCATTTGGTGATGTCTGTTATATCCTGAGCTCCTTATATCCTGTGGGTCATCCAGTAGCTGCCAGGAGGAAATTCAGATGCTGAACCTTGTAAACTTTAAGCCTGAACAGAGTCCAGACTTTGCTTCTTGTTTTGAGTCTTCTAGGACCCACATCTAAGAACTGAGACCTGACAGTCCAAATGCTTGATTTTGTGCTAAGAGAACTTAGAGAGACTGAAGAACTCAGCCTGCCTTGTTTGCAGTTTTCCCAACTTGAATACATTCCTGCATGTATTGTTTAATACAGGGTGTAAACTATCCAGCCTGTGGGCTGGATCTGGCCTTTGCATGTCAGTCATCCAGCCTGTGGGGCTTTTTGGTGCTAGGGGGCAAATCTACATGTGTGCTGGACTGTGCAGTTGTTACTGCGCAGACATTTAGTGACTGCACAGTAACCAACGTTGGTTCCAACGCTGCACAGATTGTTTCCAGTGCTAATGCGTAGTAGTGTCAGTGTCATGTTTTATGCCTGCCAGCACTACGTCGCTGTAGCAATGAGCTCTGGTGGTGCAGCTCATCGCTATGGCAACGTAGCATCTCATGTAGTTGTGCCCAGGGAGGCTGGGCCGGCCGCAGGGGAGTGTTTTCCTTTCAGAGAAGCCAAGGAGATTTGGAGACAGTTCCCAGGAATTCAAACTAGCTGGCAGCCCATATTCCCTGCCAGCATTCAGGGAGTTAATGGTACTGCCACCATTCATAGAATCATAGAAGTAGGGTCGGAAGGGACCTTGTAGATCTTCAAGTCTGACCCCCTGCCTGGGCAGGAAGAAAACTGGGCTCAAATGACCCCAGCCAGGTAGGCATCAAGCCATTTCTTAAAGACCCCCAGGGTAGGAGCCAGCACCACTTCCCTTGGAAGTTGGTTCCAGATCCTAGCCGCCCTGACTGTGAAGTAGTTCTTATGGATGTCCAATCTAAACCTACTCTCCAACAACTTGTGGCCATTATTCCTTGTTATCCCGGGGTGCGCTAGGGGAAACAAGGTCTCCTCCAACCTCTTCTGGTCCCCCCTAGTGAGTTTATAGATGGTCACCAGGTCTCCCCTCAGCCTTCTCTTGTGAAGGCTGAACAGGTTCAGGTCCCATAGCCTCTCATTGTAGGGTCTGCCCTGCTGTCCCCACATCATGTGGGTGGTCCTCCTCTGGACCCTCTCAATGTTGTCCACATCCCTCTTGAAGTGGAGCTCCCAGAACTGGACACAGTACTCCAGCTGTGGCCTGACCAGTGTCGCGTAGAAGGGGAGGATCACCTTGGCCCTGCTTGAGATGCACCTGTGGATGCACGATAGGGTCCGGTTAGCCCTGCCGACCGTGACCTCGCATTGTTGGCCCATGTTCATCTTGGAGTCAATGATGACTCCAAGATCCCTTTCTGCCTCCGTGCTCTCAAGAAGGGAGTTTCCCATGTTATAAGTGTGCTGCTGGTTACTACTGCCCAAGTGCAGCACCCTGCACTTGTCCGTATTGAAACGCATCCGGTTTTTGTTAGCCCACCCCTGCAACCTATCCAGGTCTTTCTGCAGTCTTTCCCTCCCTGCTAGCATGCCCACCTCACCCCAAATTTTGGTATCATCAGCAAATTTGAACAGGTTGCTTTTCACCCCATCGTCCAAATCGTTGATAAAGTAATTGAACAGCGCGGGCCCAAGGACCGAGCCCTGGGGGACTCCGCTGCCCACTTCCCCCCAGGTCGAATATGACCCATCCACCACCACCCTCTGAGTAAGACCCTTCAGCCAACTTGCAATCCATCTGACTGTGTAGGCATCAATGCCACAGTCGCCTAGTTTTTTAATGAGGATGGGGTGGGAGACAGTGTCAAAGGCCTTGCTGAAGTCCAGAAAGACTACATCCATGGCGACACCTGCATCCAATGCTTTTGTGACCTGATCGTAAAAGGCAATCAGGTTGGTCTGACATGACCTGCCCCTAATGAAACCGTGCTGGTTGCCCTTGAGCATCATCCCCGATACTGACCCATCACAGATGTGCTCCTTGATAATCTTTTCAAAGAGTTTCCCCAGGATTGAGATAGCACTGACGGGCCTATAGTTGCCCGGGTCCTCCCTCCTCCCTTTCTTAAAGATGGGGACCACATTGGCTATCCTCCAATCATCTGGCACCTGGCCCGAGCACCACGAGCGCTCGTAAAGCCGTGCTAAGGGCCCTGCAATAACCCCTGCTAGCTCCCTCAACACCCTGGGGTGGAGAGCATCTGGACCTGCTGATTTGAACACGTCCAGACCCTCCAGAAGCACTCTAACCTGGTCCTCCTCAACCTTAGGTCTGGAGGCATTCCCCTCGAGTCCGTCTTGAAACACGGTGGGGGAGTCCTGGTCCCTGCACAAGAAAACGGAGGTGAAGAATTTATTAAAGAGGTCTGCCTTCTCCTCTGGTGCAACCACCAGATTGCCCAGCATATCTTGCAGGAGTCCCACATTTCCCGGCGCCTTCTTCATCCTCCCTATATATTTGAAGACGGACTTTTTATTATCTTTGATCTTGGACGCTAGTCTTAGCTCTATGTCCGCCTTAGCTTTCCTAACAGCCCCCCTACAGGCCCGAGCAGTGGAGGTATACTCTTCTTTGGAGATAGCCCCCCCACTTCCACCGGGTGTACTCCGCCTTTTTGGCAACCAGGCATTCTCGGATGTCCTTGGTGAGCCAGGAAGGCTTTTGGGCACTCTTGTCCCTCTTGCTTCCCCCCCTTTTCCTGCTGCTGAATTTATCCTTATTGATCACTGCTGGCGGTGAAAATCAGTAGTAGTCAGCAAGGGGGGGAGGGAGGGTGGCATTGATGTTAGCAGGGAATATGGGAATATATCTCACCAACTGATTTTGAGTTAGACGTTCCTAGTTTAATACGTATTTCTACAGTGAATTCCTTTTCAAGAATTGTGATCTCAAATATAAATCTGGTGTAAGTCACAGTAGCTGCATTTGCTTACAACAGGTGAGAATTTGCCCAGGGGTGGATAGGGATGGGTAGGCCAGTTTTATATGCAAAATAACGTTTCTTGACCCTGCTCTCTCATCATTGACTGACCTCTTAGTCCCCCAGCAGATGTTATATGTATGGCACAATTAATGCATTAATTGAAATATGCCACACAAGTAAGTAATTTATGGTGCAGTAAAATGAAAAATCAGCCATAAAGATGTTCCACCTGTGTTGTGGAACATCTTGGTGGCTGGGTTGTACTGCACTTTCATTTGAAATGTGGCATGAACATGCTGGGGCTCATGCTGAGATCAGGGAGCCCTTCCCCATGCCCATCAGCAGCTGAGCTGCATGCATGCTGTTTGAACATGGTAGTGGGAGTCCAAGATGGGGATCTCTTCCCAGATATGGGGTTCTCTCCCCTCTTCCTCTCAAGGGACAGGTGATGGCTGTTTTCTGCATTGGGGGACTTCCCTCTGCACAGTTGACTGTGTCCAGGATGCAGCTGCTCCCTGTCCCTTAAAAGCCAAGCAGTACAGCCCTCATACTGGGACATTTAAAGCCATGCAACTTTAAATGTTATGGTACAAGGGATTGTTGAGGTCTCTGTCTGGGGCCCAGGGGCTTTCCCCTGTAAGGTAAGGTAGGGAGCAGCCGCTGGCCCTATACCATTCCCTATACCCAGTGCCTGGGTGTGCACTGAACCTTTAAAGTTCCAGGTGCAAGGGGACCTCTGGATCAAAGATTAGGTTTCCAATCCAGGGCTTCCCCTCCCTAGCAAGATGCACAGTAGGGTTTGATCTCAGATCCCCAAAATCTCCTGCCCTGCCATGCATATCTGGTATGGCAAGATGTACAATTCTAGGATCCAGGATCAGATCCCATTGTGCAATTAAATTAACATCTCCCATGGCCCTTATCAAGAATTTATTGTGGTGGGGGTAGTCATGGGGTGGGTATTTTCCTTGTAATTTCTGGTTTTAATCCAGGACTGGTTGGTTTGTGTCTGTAAAATTTCAATCCCAACTGAACAAGTTCAAGAAGTATAAATAAACATCCAGACCTTCTTTCAAACTCCTGAACTCAAGTTAGTTTGCTACAATCAGTAGTGATTTTGTACCCTAGATAATCCAAACCTTCCTTAGAGTATAAGAAGTTTTGGGAAGAGAGAGAGGTATATATTTGTTTTAAAACACATTTTAAATACAGAAATCTTTTTTTCTCTGTAATCACTATTTGAATGACTCCTTTTTGGAAGCTAAGAAAGGCCTGACTCTAATTTTTTACTTAAAAAAGATTAAATATTTTTTCCAGGACAGAGTAAATAAATACTTGGCGTACAATTGAAATATGCATTCATCAGTTGTACAGCATGGTAACTAGTATGTCTTTTTTATACTTTGCATATTGCTGCCCCCTGCTGCCTTCTATTAGATGAAATTGTATTTCATACTTTGCAGCACAGGTTGACAGCATTTATATTGTCCTTGTAGATGTGTTTTAAAACTATTAGATTTGAGAACTTTCAATATGTACATCCAAGTAAAAAGGTGATGAGTAGGTTTCAATTATTTTCTCTGAAACACAAAGCTATGGGGGGGGTTTCATTGTGAAAAAAGTAGTGCTATTTCAGTGGCTTTGTTAAATTTTCATTGTTTATAACTAGGAAAACTAGTCAGGCATTTTTTTTTTAATTTGCTGTTTGGCATGTCAGTTTCTAGGTTCAGTTTAGAATGGAGCTGATGTAGTAATTTTCCTAATATTGTAAATAGGGCTGTGCTTTGCAAAGTGTCCCAAAGAATTTGGTAAAATGCTGTAACGGGTAAATAGGCAGACAAGGTTCCTTGGGTGAATTTGATATCTTTTATTAGACCAACCTAAATGGTTGGGGAATAGTTATTAAGCAAGCTTTCGGGTTCAAAAACCCTTTGTCAGGCTAAGGAAGCTGCAGCAGTTGGTGTGTGCTCTTCCTGGAACACACCAACTGCTGCAGCTTCCTTAGCCTGACAAAGGGTTTTTGAACCCGAAAGCTTGCTTAATAACTATTCCCCAACTATTTAGGTTGGTCTAATAAAAGATATCAAATTCACCCAAGGAACCTTGTCTGCCTATATCCTTAGACCAACACGGCTACAACCTAAACCCCTGTAACGGGTAAATGTGTCACAGCCTGATACAATACAAAAAGAAGTAATTGAAAATGTAACTTGTTTTGGCACATTATGGCTTCAAAGATTTCCATTTGTGTGCTGTAGCTGCAGAAGAGTATTCAGAGGACAGCTGCAGCTGAGGGGAACAAACTATTGTGGTTTTGTCGGTTCCTCAAATGAATCTTCCTGTTTCTGCAAATGGGAACAGAGGAAAATAGGATTGGAAGAAATGGCTCGGGCTGCTGAGTCAGAACACTTCTGTGTACAGTTATATTCAGGCCCGTTGACTTTTGATCTCATTTGTGGAGAGAGTGTACATATCTGTCACAAGCTTCATCTTCACCTATTGGTGAAAAAAAGTATACTTAAACCATGGAATAAACTAAATAATTTGGGCAATCCTTCTGTACAAACTAGTGTAGTTTTTACTGTGACATCAAACACAAAGTGAGGCTGATCTTGCCTAGTTATTTCACAGTATAACTAAAGGTGCCTTGTCACTGCCATTTTTTTAATGGCAAAGACAACTACTCCATATTTCTTGTCTTGCTGTAGACAATCATTATAATTTTTGTGTTGAAAACAGAGCTAATTGCTGCTTCAGATTCTTAGGCGGCTCTCATTTTTACTTGCCCATCCATATTGCTGCTGACCTTTCTCTTCTGATTCTTGAGACTCATACTGCTTTGATAATTGCTTTCTCCCTTTTTTGGGATGTGTGGGTGTGAGAGATTCCTGTTCTTGCTGTGTCTCAGCCTCCTCCATCTTCAGCTCAGTAGGAGAGCTCCGCAGCTCTTGCTTTTGGCTCTGACTGGCGTCTCCGAGTTCCTGTCGTCTTTCTCTTGCACTGGGCATTCTTCCCCTAGAGAAACTCCCACATCTGTGGCAATGTTTCTGGCCCCACCCCTCAGGCTGTTACAAGAATTTAAGTGAAAACTGCAAAATGCAAGCCCTTTAAATCATAAAGCAGGTACTGAAAGCAGAGTGATCCAGTCATAGTTTTTGTTTACAGAGTCTTATTAGTATCTGTAGCAATCCTTCCTTCTCTAGTCAGCTATCAGATGGTTTTAGATTTCTTCCTGTCTCCCTGACTTGGATTATACAGGCAGTTTGAAATCACTTTTTATTATTGCCATTTTGTAAATTGGTTTATTCATTTTAGGGATTTTTAAATCTGATGCTCTTGTCTTTGCTTGTTAGACATACACTTGGATTTAAAACCCTGCAGAAGCTTGAATGCCAGTATTTCCCTTGCTATTTCAACTGTTTTGATTGCTTGTCCCTTCACACTCAGTTTTTATTCCTTTGCTTATGTCCTATTAGTGTTGTGACTGACTGCCTGATTCCTTGGTACTGCCTCCTGGATTGTATGATGATTCCTCTCTTACTGCTTTGCATCTCCTTTGAGACCTTGCTATTGGGATTTTTATTGTTGCTGTCATTTATTTATTTTTTACTGATAATCTTTTACTATATTATGGAATACAGTGGAGGTATAAATGACAGATTTCTGTTTAACATGTTTAAAAAAGAAATGTCGTACTCAGGCCAGTAAAAGAAATAAATTAAATAAACCTCTATATATTACTGCTCAGATTTTATTGCTTTTTAGTGGAATACAGAGGTAGCAGCTTAAGCTGTAATAAAAAAGGTAGTGAGGAAAGAAGAGAATAGAGAAATGGCAGAGAAAAAGGGGGATCACTGAAATATGACTATTTTGAGAGGCTACCTGGGGTGATTAACTGTTCCTTGTCAGGTAAGGATTTGGAGCTAAGAAACCTTGAAAAAGCTTCTCACAGGGGTAGAGGAAATCTTTTCGTTTGTGGATTTTCAAGACGGTAACTTTATTTTAATGATGGGATTGTCACAAGCCTGTGATCACTTGAAGCAAATAGAGCTTGGTTTTTCCTGATAATCTTGATATTTTCAAGGATATAATCCCTGTTAAAACTAATCTTCAGATAGATAGATATAGTGGGATAGAATTATCTTCATGTAACTCTAATAAATGACATGACTGGAAGAATTCAAAACTTGGATTGGAGAGTTCTTAGACGTGGGTAATTTTGCCATGAAACCCTAATAGCTATTTGTGTAGAATACAGTTTAGTTCTATCCTTGAAGCCTCTTGAAGATAACTGGGGAACAGTGCTTTGTTAAAGGGAAATTTTAAAATGAAAGGCTTAGTTCCACACAGACCTTTAGAAGGGGAGTTATGGCTCTGTCTAGAGACCAGCAGTGCCATTCTAGGAAATAATAATGTGAGTGAGGGTAAGGAAGCTGGCTCAGAACCAAGAAGGGAGGTAAGAGAATGCCTAGGCCTGTTAGCTTAATAGGGCATCTTTTGTTCATAGTCAGGTCTCAGTGTGATGGCACGTCTACATCAGTGCCAAAGTTCTGAGCCTGATCCCTCTTCCCTTTCTGGAGGATTTGCTCTCAGTCTGAATAGACTTGCTGAAGCAACAGTTTCAGCAAGTGCCTCTGTGTCAACTCTTAGGATAGATATTCTCCATTAGATATTAAGATAGTATCTCTATCCATAATTGGGGTGGTTGGAGCTGAAATAACTCAGTGCCTCTCTCTGTGGCAGTGGTGTTATGGCTGACTCCACCTTGGCCACTTCTAACTCTGCCTCTAGTTGTAGGACCTGGCTCTTCAAGACCATCACCTCTTACTCTCTCTGTTTGTAGTAGCATAACTCAGCTTTCACCTGTTTGGATAACTTAAATACTTCCTCTCAAGAGGCCTCATACTGGGTGGGTAAGTCTCACCAGCAACTTTCTCAGCTTCTCCAGTCTCTTCTAGAGATTGCACTTAGGCCTGGGACTTTTCAAAGTCCTCTTGAGATACGGTTATTTTTGCTGTCCATTTCTGGTTCTCTTTTTCCAACCTCTCCTGCAGTGCTTGGAGTATTTCTTTTGTCTCAGCCAGCGAAACTTGGTACTACTCACATCGTGCTTGTATACTGCCCAGAGTTGCTTCTATTTTCTGCTTGTACCTAGCCTCCAGTTCCCCCAACTTGAGGTCTAGACATCTTAACAAGAGTGGTCTCAGTACTTCCCTTACTTTGTCAGCTTCATGCTGCTTTTCCTTCAGTGCTCTCTGGGAGCTGTGCACTCTCAGCAGGGGCTTATGGCAGCTTCATCTCTAGTGCATCAAGCTTCTCCTTCCCTGAAAGCTTCAGCTGACTTTCAGCTTGTTTTCCACTTCTTGGACCAGAGTTTTCAGCAATTTGGCTTCTCCTGCCTGGCCTTTTCTCTGCTAGCACCTTGTGGTAACCTCGTAAACTCAGCCATCCAGGTCTTGCACTCTCTGGCTTAGTTTGACTTTCTCACTATGCATCTCTTCTGCAGAGGCTTGGCTAGTGTCTTTTGCTTTCTCCAGGATTTGCAGCTGGGTGGTCAGCACAGCCAGCTCTGCCTCTTTTCCTTGCTGGAATTCTTGAAACTGCAGCAAAGACACATCCCTCTTGGAGGGCCCTTTGCTGCTCTTCTCTCAAGGCAGCCAGCTGTTCTCTGGGGAATCGCATTTTCTGTTTCTTCAGGACCTGCTGTTGCTGCAGTTGGAGCTGCCTAGACTGCTACTGCTGTTTCAGCACCTCCAGACCTTGTTGCAGCACTCCTCTCTTCATTGCTGCAGTTCACTTTAAACTGCTGCCTGTTTTCTCCACCACATATAGCAGGATATCAGGCTTCTTGCACATAGTCTTTATTTGTCCTGGGCAAATTTGCCTCCCAGGACACAACAAACCCCATAAATAACCCACGTACAAATAATACAAAACAATAAAGTATTAATTCTAACCCTGGGGTCTTTCCCCAGGCCTTGCCAGAGTGTCCAAACCCTGGAGTCTCTTCCCAGGCCCTGAGAAAGTACCCTGGTTCAGTGTGATATCTTTTATTAGACCAACTAAATAGTTGGAAAAATATTCTTTGCAGGCTTTCGGGCACAAATACTCTCTCTTTATTTTCTATAAAGTAAAAAAGCTACCTCTAAGGTAGAAAAGCTAATTTTCAACATGCAGGTCTGTGAAAATGCAAATGAGAGTTTGGGAGAATATGGGTAGAGATGGGGCAGGGGCAATGTGTGAAAGAATGTAGTTGGTCAGCTGCAGGCAGATTACCTGGGGTTATTAGATGGCAGGCAGGATGTAATGTGCCATAAATCCAATGTCTATATTTAGTCCAAGATTATTTGTATCCAGTAGATTTATGAAGTAAAATTCTAATCCTCAGTGTTGCAGTCACTAGCCTGATATCCCTTTGTCTGTCACTTTCTGATTTTTAACTTCCTCTGGCCAACCAGTTATCTCCAGCAGCTGGCCCAGTCCCCCTAGCAGCCATCACCTGCTTAACGCCTGCAGATGGGCTGCAATCCCTGGTGCATGGAGCCTGCTACATCCTGGGTGCATCTACACAAGACATTTACTGCTGAGTTCACTAATTAGCTCCACAGTAAATGTGTTGCATCTACACATGCAGAACTATTAGGCTGGAGTAAAGTAATAAACTCCACAGCAGGGTTGTACTTGTAAATACAAGTACAATTCTGTGGCGGAGCTTTTTACTCTATAGCACCACATTTGTAGACACTGATGCGGCTGGCTGGGCCATGAGGATGCTTCAGTGCAGAGGCTGCCTGCTGGCTAGCCCCACACTAAAGCACCCTCGTGCCCCAGCCAGCCCCTCCACAGCACATTGAGCTGGGTTGGAGCTGGGCTTTCAGGCAGACTCCTGGGCCCCCTGCCAGCCCGTGCTGCTCTTACCTGGCTCAATATGCTGCAGTCCCCGCCACACATTCAAATGACATGCCCAGGAACAATAAGCTCTGGCACAGTAAGTGCTCGAGTTTATTGTTTCATGTTAATTACATGTGTAGATGTGCCCCCTGAAACCTGCAGCCTGCTACAACCCCACTCCCCTTGGCCTGAATAATGGCTGAAAGGAGCTACTTTGCTGGGAGATGGGGACATGTTATAACCTAGTTGTCTATTCTTTCTGCATGATCAGTTTGTTATTTCCCCCCTTATAGTGACATAAAATCATAGGCCCAGACTTAGGTTCATGGATCAACCTGCTTGGAGCTCATTATAGAACTGCCATGCTTGAAAACTATACCTGTCTGCAGGATGAACTCCACTGAAGGTCAAATTCCGACAAAAAGATTTCCTATAGAAAATGTTGAGTTTTAAGTCTCCAGGACTCTTTGTTCCAGTGCAGATTTACCCCTGTGGATGACGTGCTCATTAGTATTCACAGGAGCTGACAAGATATCTAAATACTGTATGTTGTTTATTGTTTGCAGTTGTGCAGGTTCCCTCTGAATATATTGCTGCTATTTCCTGCCCTAATCAGGTAACAGAAATCGAGTTCAGCATATCAAAAAGTAAAAGCTGGTGATAGTATAAAGGGTATAAAGTCAGTAAAAGAAAGTCAATTGTAATTTGCTGGGTTGATTAGATCTAGTATAATTGTAAATCAGTATTCAAACACCAAGAATGTGTGATAAGGAGAGTAAACTGAGGCTGAACACTAGGTTATTTACTGGAACAAAAGAGTGTTGCAGACAAAGCAAGTGTACTTCCCAGTGACAGGTACTTCTCTAATTTGTGCCTACTTACTTGTTTTTTGGAGGGTTTTTTGACAATGTCATGCATGTGCCCAAGTCTTTTCATGTTACACTGTTTCTGACATACAAAATGCATAGTGATGTAGTTCAACATAACGGTGTTCTTAGCATAAATTTAAGACTGCCTCACAAAAAATGCCTGTAAGTAGTCTGTCACACCTCATTATTGTGTATTCTGTGTCATATATTTTTAAGTAAAATGTTTTAAAGAAATATTTTAAAACCGAAAGAAAGATTTTGCACATTTTATTAGTATCGTTTTTTTCCCCTCTCCCAAAATTTTTAAAGTGACACTGTCAAAGTATCTTGAGTCCTTGGAGGAAAAGTCCTTGTAGAGAAAGAAATGCGTTATTTTTTCAACTCTCCCTAACTATGTATATACAAATGATTTCATTTGTATGGAATCCACGAGTGAGATGTTTTTGTGTGGGAGGAGAATACATCTAGGATTGTTGTGAAGAAAGAGGGAGATAACTGAATCACAATGTTGGGAAACAAGTTGGGAGAAATCTGGGTCACTAGGAACTGACTGATTGAAATGTTAGAAGATAAACTGGAGGACTAAATTACTGAAAAAATAATATGGTCTTAGATTAAGTGCAGGGCAAGTAAGAAGAGTGTACTATACATATTATGATTTTTTCACAGCAGAAATTACTTTAGCTATTCCCAGGTGATGAATGAACCTTTGGCAACCATCTTGGAGTGCTGCAAGGCTATTGTCAAACAGGCACCATTTGAAGAACCAGTCCCAGAATAAAGTGGCAGCAATTCAGCTAACAAATGGCACTGGCAAAGGCCACCATATGTCTGTGTATATTTAGCTGCAATATAACCAATAAATAATTATGATTAGGCAATCATTTGGATGCAATCTCAAACCATAAACAATTTTTTCCCAAGAAGGTCAAACTGGCATTTTACAGACTTACAGTGCCCAAAAATACTGTATTAATATGATTTAAATAAAATATCACTAGAAAGCTGAAGATTTCTATAATATGAATGAGTGTGTGGGTTTGTATAAGCTCACACACAAACTAACACAATGCTTAACTAAAATAGAACCTGAAATAGCTAATTAGGCCTTGGGACCAAAAAAATTAATACATATACAGTAAAAGCTGTGTTAACCGGCACTTTATTAGCCAGAAAATTCTATTAACCAGCATCTGAGCGATGCGGCAAAAGCGAAACCGGAAGTACCGCTTCTAGGGGACTTCCCGTTTCACCGCCATGAGCTGAGTTTTTCTTTGCCACTTTTCCGGCCTACGGCCTAGGACAAAGCAGCCTGTGCAGGAAAAAGCAGCCTGCACAGGGCCCCGCTTCCCTGTCTCCCGGCACACTGGCGCTGGGGAGTGCACCAGACAGTGCACATTTGATTAACCGGAGTATTTGATTAACCAGCATCCCCCATTCCCGGGGGATGCCGGATAACAGAGCTTTTACTGTAATTTAAAAAAATAGGTATCTGAATCGTATGCCCCAAGTGCAGGAAATATTTTTATTTCCTCCTTGTAGGTCTTCAGGGAGTCACCAGCATTGTCAGGGCAGATTCCATCAATGTTGTTATCCAACTTCATTAGAGGTATCTGGGTGTTACCAGTCATGTCAGGTTCTCTCAGTCTGGATGATCTATGTGCATGCTGTTAGGATACCACCTATGATGTTGCCCCCTTACAACCTCATTTTTTCAAGAAAGAGACTGCAGGCTTCAGTTCTTAGTAACAAAGTGTCGTAGTAACACTTACAATAAGTTTACAGTACACTGTCATTGTTTACTGCAATATATGAACATTCCCTTAAAGACTATAATGAAGTGTGAATTCTACTTTACCTTGTAGTTTTCTTTCTAGGACTCTCCATGATTAGTTTTCATTTAGGGGTCATTTTGAGTCTCCATGGCAATGGCGGGGTGGGACTGGCCATTTCCTCCACTGAGCATGGGCTTAGTACTGTCCATTAGGAAGACCTCTTCTGAACGATATCATTTTTCAGTTTGGGAATCTAATTGTATAAAAATTTTAAGGTTTTACAACTGATCCTTGACATGCAGCTTACGGATTTCCTACAGCAGTGATCTCAACCAGGGTGCCAGTTTTTGAGATGGAGTAATGCTCAATTCACAGAAGTTATGGAGGGGTGCCTTGAGTCAAACAAGGGGTCCTTTGAGTTTTAAAAAGTTTTAGAACCACTGTCCTAGAGGGGATGCTCTTTTTCCTTTCAAGCAACAAAAGAAAAATAGCCAAGCCCAAAACAAAACACCCCTAACAAATTGATGTGATGCAGTCTCTACTGTGAAGACTGTCTGATGTGGAAGACCCTATAATGAAAATTTATAGATAAAGCAGAAGTTTTCCTTCCTTAGTCTCCTAAGACTGGCAAACAATCTTCACAGTGGGATGTCGAAAGCAGTAAAACATCCTTATACACGGCTAGGAGTTACCCAGGCACCTTGTTCTGTAACATGCTTCCACCAAATGATGTCAACTCTATAGTGTTTGAGAAAATATGAATTAAGACCCTTTAGGTACCTTTACAGACATCCTTTTAAATGTGTGGGATCTTTTCATAGACTGCAGTATAATGAATTGTACTGAGGTTTTGAATACCTCAGTTATAGATATCTGTATTTTTCTGTCATTTCTGATTAACATCTAATGTAGGCATTTGTTTCCGTAGGACATTTTAATTCAATCAAAAGGACAACAATACCACTTCCTATCATATAAGGCAGATGTGGGGACCTTGGGGATAGAGTCCTGGTTAGTTCTGAGGAAAAATGTGTCTGAAGAAATGAATAACTAACTATGGTTTCATTTCAAGCATGCCAAGCTCTGAAACCTTTTTGGGCAAAGAGGTGGCAAAGCAATTTGGCAATATACTTTTAGTCAGAAGTGGAAGAGATCTGTCAGTTGCAAATCTCAATGTTAGTTTTATTAGGATGTGTGGTATACATTCAAGACATCTGGGAACTGAGGGTGATCTTAACACTGCTGGTGATGAGAGATTCTCATGGGTTTCTTACAGTGCAATATACCTGCATTTGTTGATTTATCTTTCCAAAACGTGTGGCTTTTGAGTCTTATGGTCAAGCAATCTAGTAACCTTACTAGAATGTTTTTGGGTCCAGTATTATAAAGGCATTATTTGTAAATTTCCTGTAGGACTGGAAGTGGGACTTTATCACTTTCTTACAATTAGTAACTGAAGTTCCTCCTCTCAGCTTCCCAGATGATGGATTAGGCAGCACTGGATATTTTTTCATGATAGGTCCCTGTTCCACTATATTTTGTGTAGAGTAGGTGAGATGAAGCTGAGAGAGATTCAAATGCAAATGAAAACCAACTTTAAGAAAAAGCCTGCCAACTAATGAGAAGTTGATATATCATGACCATGGCCCGTTCCTCTTTTAGCAATTTATTTTCAGTGACAGAACCCACTTCTGAGGATCTGGACACTTGACACATTTACTCTAGTGTAATTTGCATCAGTTTCATGCACCAAACAAATCCAGAGCTCTGGATTAGACACACTACCGACAGTGCTAGAGTAGCTGTTTGCAATATTTTAGTGTCTCTTTGTAGTAGTGCCACATTTTAGTGCCACCTCTTGCCCAAGAAGGTTTCAGAGCTTGGCATGCTTGAAATGAAACCATAGTTAGTTATGCATTTCTTCAAACACATTTGTCCTAGGAACTGACCAGGACTCTATCCCTAAGGTCCCCACATCTGCCTCATATGATAGCTAATATGCCTGTCTGCATATACCAAATGACTACCTCAGGATAGATCTGGACACGTGACATGCTGGTCTAATTTTACCCCTGATTTTTCCTTGGTAATCCTACCCTGGATTCAAGTAAGTTACATCAGGATAGGACTGACTGTGTCATGTGTTGGCTTCTTATTTACACCAGTAATAACTAATTACACTTTGCGTCTAAGCCCCAAGGTAAGGTAAACACAGCCTTCAGTGCGTCTTCCTCGCACAGTATCTCTGTTCATTTTCCAACTGGATTTGGAAGCAGAGAGATTCATTAATAGGTTTCCAACCTGTCTTTGGGGTACAAGAAAGCAAGTTGGTCCAAGCTGGATTCTATTCCAAGAGCCTCTGGCTGAGCCAATCAACTCTGAAAAATTCAACAAGAAAAATTAACAAAACTGTTTTCCTAAGTAGCGCTGAAGGTTTTCCACCTTTTTATTGGTTTCATGCCATATTTCCAAAATAATCATCTGCTGAAATGGAGGAGTGAGCTTATAGTTGTTAGCATGATACATGCTATATGCCATGTCTCTTTGGATCATACCTTCCCCAAAGTATACAGGGGTCCAGATAGATTCACTCCATTGGAATCTGGTATTCATAATTATGGAGTTCAACCTGGATTATTTTCCTATCTATGGATTTGTGAGAGACCTTGAGATCAAAAATTATCTGCTTGCCATTGTTTCTCTGTATACCAGAAACAATTCTGTGCCCATTACAAAACACCCGTACCCTCCAAGAGAGCTGGATCTATCATTCCTAAGTATACGAGATGGGCTATAGAACCCTTTGTTTCCTGGTGCTACAAAATAGAGACTTTGATAGTTTACCTTGAGTTACATTTATGAAAGGATAATCTTGTTCCTGAGATAATGAGAAAGTTGTTTTAAATATCCTTTTCAGGCATCTATTTTATGCTTTCAGATAGAGGTCAACCCTGATATGCTCCTCAGAGAGAGGTTTTTATGGGATCTGAGAGGCTACAAATCAAGAGAAGCTTGAGTGTTTCTTTCTCACAGTATCCCAACCTTCATCTTCTGTCTTTCAGGAAGGGCAGCAAAAGTCTCAACATAGAGGGCACATGTACACATGCATTTGATCCAGTCTGAGTTTAGTGTAAGCTGCTCTGGAGTAAGCACTTTTGGACAGGCATCTACACATGGAGAGATTAGGGAGCAGATTTGCTGCACTTTGCAGGTTTTCTGCAGCCCTGTAATGAGCCCCTGCCGCCACCAAGGGGAGCTCTAGGCTCCCCCGGGTGATACCACAGCGGCTAGCAGCAAGCGTCAGGCCAGGAAACCTGGAGGGGGGGGGGAGAAGCAGCCCCTGGGCCTGGCTCCCCAATCAGGGGCAGAGGGCTTGGAGAGAGCTGTAAGGGAGGGGCAGGTCCCAGCCCCCTGCCTCGATCTGCTGGTGGGGCAGCTAGCTTGCTGCTAGCTGTCCCACTGGTGGATTGGGGCAGGGCCTGGGACCTGCCCCTCCCCTGCAGCTCTTTCCAAGCCCCATGCCTCTGTAGCCCAGGTGTACTTGAGTAGGTGCACTCCCCTTTTCCAATTGAAGGACACAAGTGCTGTGGGGGAACTGCAGACCACTCGGTTTCCCTCCATCCCTATAGAACCAGGCCAGGACAGTCAGGGGACTTAAGTTATGGTAAATAAATTTGTATATAATTATCACAAGGAAAAGAAACATAGATATAAACATCTGTACTATATATGATATCCAAGCAAATGACATAAACCATCCCCTCTGGGTAAATGCTATAAAACCTTATAGCAGTGCTCCAGATACAGGTAAGTCACAGGTAGGTATCTGATCTGAAACAGATAAACCCCAAAATAAACATAGATAACCAACAGATAAACTATAGATAAGTATAGGTGAATGTGAGGATCCGAAGGGTACTTACCTGGGACACAGCCCCAGCCAGGGGCACAGACCTCACCAGATCGAGACGTTCATGCTGCAGTGGGAGCTTCCCGTCCACCCCCACCTGGCTTTACCACCTCGGCAGGTGAAGCGGATTGGTGCTAATCCACAGCTGGGGCGATATCCAGGGGGCTGGAAACCAAGCAGGTGGGGCAGAGAGGGAGCTGGTGGGGAGTGAAGAGGAGGGTGGAAGGAAAGAAGAGGATAAAAGTGGGAGAAGACCCAGGAGGGATTGGAGGGGCAGATGTGCCCGAGCCGTCAGCTCCATTTTTTTTTCTCTTTGCTTTCCGTTCTCTGTTATGCTGCCCCACCACCCGTTTGATGTTGCGGGCCAGCTGCTGCGGGCCGCCAGGTAAACCACAGGTGGCTGCGGTGAGGAAGAGATGCAGCTGACAATTGGAAGCTTCCCTGGATGGAGGAAGAGGATTGCGCTTCCTCAGTGGCTCCCGGGCTAGATTAGGAATGGCGAAGCTGAAGGATGGGGAACACGGGCTCTTGTGTGGGTTGCCTTAACGAGGAAGTTCCCTTCCTCGTTAAGTGATCATGTGCTGGCAATTAAGCCCGGTAGGGCTACAATTAGCAAGGGGCCTGGGAGAAGCCTGGGCAGAGAAGAAGCTGCCGACGAGCTGCAAGGGGTGAGCAGACCCCCAGTTATACAGGACTGTATTTTTGTTTGCATCTTTCAAAAGAAAAGGAAAAAAAGAGCATATAAAAAAAAAAAGGGGGGGAAACCCTAAAAATAAATGAGAGGTAAATAAGGAATCATCTCGGGCTATTCCTTTCGTCATGCTTTTCCCCGAGGTTTCGGGTACTGGGGCAGAACCCAGTGGTCGATCCAGGTGGAGGCAGGTAGTCACCGCCTCCCTTTCATTTACATCTGGTTATCATCAAAGTCATGGCAGGTGGGAAAAGAGGGCATCAGACTTCACCTGGACCGCCCAAAAAGGGTTGCAGACCACCCTGGTGGATGTCAGCGGGATGTAGAGGCTCAGGCCCGTACCCAATGACTACCTGACAGTGAACAATAAATTAACCACAAATAAATACAAATAAACAACAGGTGAATAATAGCGAAAGGGGGTCCCAGCAGAGCCCTAGTCAAAGTTATAAATTTAAGACTCTACTCATCTACTAATTTACAATAGAGAGTTCACAAACATGAGAGTTCACAAAATATAAGGCATGACATCACACCACTTATGGCACAAGAACCTCAAAGATAAATTTAATCCCAAGGGGAAGCCGCAATGCTTCTTGGGCCTTTTCCCAAACCCTTCAAGGAAGCTGGTAACTTCATGGGGGCCCTCCCAGTGGGACCTCTATTTTCAGGAGCCCTTAATTAAGCAAGGGGAACTTCCCCTCCCCTGTGGGAATCTTTTTTCCCTGCAACTCATGGCTCCCAGGCCTGGAGGGTGGCCATCATCCTCTGTGCCAAGCTGTTCTCTCGCCTGGATTGGCCTCAGGGGTTGCTGTCCCCTGGAACGGGGCACCACTAGGCAAGGCTTCCGGGGCCTCTGGCTCAGCCCTGCCCACTGACTCAGTAGCCCGAGCACCATCTGGCTCCCTGGAATCAACCTTTTGCTATGGGTTGGAGGTCTAGGCTGCCTCGTGTTGCACCAGGGCTTGGTATGCTCCCAGACCCACCGTGCAGTGCCTCCTGCACTGAGCTTCTGGCCTTGTGCCCGGGGTTGGGGACCTGAACTGCCCAAGCGCTCTGAAGATCCAATTCCGTACACCAACCTGTGCACTGTGTCTCTGGCTGCACGCCAGAGGTTGCAGACACAGCTCCCAGGGTCTGGATGCCATGCTGTGCACCGAGAGCCTAGCTGCTGGAGCAGTCCACCATGCCCCGCTGATGGAAGTCTTCAAGGGGCTCTTCCAGGCTACTGCGTCACCCTGCTGAGCAGCTCTCCTTAGCACTTCTAAGCCCTGTTCTTCTCGGTCCCAGATGTATCTCCCTCATGCTGGGAACACAACTCCTTTTATTCTCTTCTGGAGGCTCCGACCCTGAAGTTGTGCTGGGCCGGCAGAGTGCAGTCTCGAACCAGGTCTGAGACTTCTTTCTTTTTTTTTTCTCTTTGCCCCGAGCAGGGGCAGGGCAAGCCCCTCACAACAGTTACCTGATTGGGGGATGGGCTCCACCAATCATAAAGATGATTATCTGAGCTCAGACCTGCTGGGCTCCATCGGTAAGTTTGCTACAGCTTGTTCACTCGATCGGGACACAGGGCTGGGACTTGTCCCTGACCAGAACAGTTCCTAGCCCCTGCCCTGCACGCCAGGCAGAGGCTGGGCAGCTTGTTCTCCATTCAGTTCCACGAACCTGGAGCTGGTGGGGTGGGGGAAACAAGCTGTTCCCACCCCAGCTATGCACTCGTGGAGCTGGGTGGGGTACAGGCGCCCCTGCCTTTGGCAGCAGGGAGTTCCCAGTGCCAGCTCCACGACCCTGGGGCTGGGGCTGAAAGACCCTTATCTCCTGGTGCTGGCTCCATGACTGCACTTGGACAAGGGGCTAGCACCCAGGGGAAGCCTAGAACTCCACCTGGTGGTGGCAGGGGCTCATTGCAGGGCTGCAGGAAACCTGGTGCAAAGAGCAGGAAATCTGCTCCCTAATCTCTGCATGTGTAGATGCCTGTCCGAAAGCGCTTACCCCAGAGCAGCTTACACCAGAGCCAGCGCTGCTAGATAAGGGTCTCCCAACACCAGTCCCGCAGTTGCGGAGCCAGCACTGGGAGATAAGGGTCTTCCAGCCCCCAGCTCCCCAACTGCAATCTTGGAGCAGGGGGCTTGGAGCTCTCTGCTGCTGGGGCAGGGGGACATAGTTCCTGCCCGGGCTCCTGTGGCAGAACCCACCCCAGCAGCAAGCAGCTATCTCCCTCTCTTTGGTAGATGGGGCAGGGAGCTATCTCCTGCCACCTGGTAGATCAGGCATCTACACAAGTGCTAATGCACTGTTAGTAATCTCAAGTATTTGCATTTGCAGGTAGCAAATTTACTCAGGATTAGGGAGGTTTACTGCATAGTAAGCATATGCACGTGTAGACACGCATGCTTACTTCACAGTAAACTATGCTAATGTGCTGTTAAGCATCTCATGTACACACGCCCAGTGTGTAATAACAATGCAGGAAATTTGAGAAAGCAGGATCTTCAAGAGGAAAACCTACTGAGATAAAGTAGTTTGAAGATTTTGTCACTGGAAGAAGGAAAGGACTTATTGCCTAGTCTAAACTCAGCAACAGATTTGTCTCCAAGCTCTCTAAAGCACTTTCTGACACAATATTTGGAAAGATTATCAGGTGTTAGCCTGCAACTCCAATGTTGTCAAGTAGAATCACTTGATAAACCAGCAATTTACCCCTGGCTCAATCTCTGGAAGCTTTTAATGTGCAACAGGTTTTAATGAAGCATCCATTTTTAAAAAGCTCCCAGGGAAATGTTATGAGAGAATGTTATTTTCCTATCTGTGTCTTCTGGCCATCACACTCCCTCAGCTGGTATAACTAGTCTTTTTGCTAAGGAGGCTAGAGCAAGCTTAACCGTAGGTAGAATAATGAACACCTTTTGGTTTTTAGGTATAGTGATGCTTTGATAGGGTGTGCAAGTTCCACCTTAATCACACCTTTGTTAAACTGGTAAGGAAGAATTGCAGGTCTCCTTCAGCTTTTCAGGGTGGATTTGTATTTGTGCTGCATAATTGAAGCTTACTTTGATTTGTGCTTAGGTGCTGACAGCTTAGTTGAAACTCTCAGTTTTCCATCTGACTCGAAACCAAAGCCTTAGCATTCCCTGCATCTCTTTGGAAGATCTAGATGTAACAGTTCTCCCATGAGAAGCTTAAAGATTTATGTTGCCTCTTCAAGAGTTGATTGTGAGTAAAATCCTCCATCACCTTGTCCTCTGAGACAAGTCTCTGAGAAAAAGGTTAAGGGGCTCTGCAAGGGAGAAAGTACCAGGAAGATAGAATGCATAGTCTGTGGGCATGTATCCTTAAGGCAAACAATAGCACTTTTTGACCTCCCTCTCTGAAGGGGGAGAGGAAGTAGACCTGTCTCCCAGGGAAGGGGATCTGAACCAGTTCACTCTGGTGCTCTTTGCATCTGGGTCCTGGATGAATGGGAACTGACCACACATAACTAGAAGTGAGCTGGGGGCTTGGGGGGCAAATGACTCACTAGCATCAGTATGATTGCAGTAGCTGGCACCTGCCATGGGAGCTGATCGTCTTGCAGACAAAACAGATTTAGAAAGTAGAGCTGTCAGGGTTTTCAACCACTTTAGCACAGACTTTTCTAAATGCTGGCTGGGAACAGAAACATCTTCATCCTGATAGGTAAGGGAGGATTTTACCTTTTCCAAAGATTCAACACATACCAGTGAAACTTGCTTTGTGAGTGGTGGGAATTGGGTTCCACACACATTTGTAGGGGAAAAAACAGTTCCATGCCATTGGTGTCTGTGAAAGGAGTTTCCACGTGGCCTGGCTGGCCATCTCAGTGTGGACCTCTTCTACACGCCAGTTGGGAGCTTGGTTGGAAGTCAGTTACGGGTTGGGAGTTGGTTTCACTGTGCCTCCTCCACCCTGCCAATGTGGATCGGTCCACATTCCAGCTCAGGGTTGGGCTCCTGCTTCTATCAGTTCAGCCTCACCTTCAGAAATGTTTTGAGGAGAAAAACCTTAAAGCCAAAAAAAAGGTTTGAGGAGAATAAACCAAGAAAGATTTGGGAAAATAAAAACTTTTAAAAAGGTAGTGAAAGCTCCACCATCTGGGGATCCTGGGGTCTAGCGTGATTGGAAGCAGGGACTTCTGGACAGGGCGTCCTACTGAGTGGTCTTCAGCTCAGCCTCAGACCAAGATCTGGATCTGCCTCATTCTGCAAGGGGAACAAGGAACCACCCCACTGTGTCTCCTTTGAATCTCCGACATGGATGGGGCTCAGAAAATGATAGGTCTTGTTCAACTCCTCCTAAAAAATTAATTGTTACCTATGATTAACTTAACTAATAAATAATCATTGAAAATTATTAAAATCTAAAATGCCCTTTGTTGTAATTTTTCTTCACAATAGACTACCGTAGCTAATAGATGATCATTGGTCTTGCTCAACCCCTTCTCCTACAAAATTAACTTTTTTCACTTACGGATATGGAGAAAAACACTCCCTCCTTAATCAGGCAACTTTTCCAACTAAGATTTTTTCCTGCCTTTATCCAGCACTCCAGGGGGGCAGGAACCACAGCTATATTGCCTGTTTGTTGGGGACTATAATGCCCCTGTTTCTCCCCAAGAAGAAAAACATCTGCTGTTGTAGTAGTGAGAGTGTTGATGGTGTAAAGGTTGAGGAAAAAAATGGAGTGTAAGCTCTGGGATTTGGATAACAATTGTTGTACCTCACAAGTTTATACTGAAGAGAAGATAAAGCACAGAGCGATTCAATCAAACTTGAAAAATCAATCTTTACCACTGCCTTTCTGGACAGAACTAACATTCAGGTATTTCTTAATGTGCCATGTCACTGCTGTTAGCCTGACTAACATCAGTCCCTCACAGCCAACATGGCTAGACTCCTCTGAGCGACTGCAAGGCACAGAGGTCCTGCCAAAATTAAGGAAATTAAGGGGAATCACTGCTCACAGACAGCAATGACTGCCACACCTTTAAGAACTTTAAAATCTAAAATCCCTTTTGTTGTAATTTTTCTTTACAATACTGTGGAATTGCACTCTTATTATAATGCTTCATCGTGCTGGGATTTTTTTCTTCTCTGCATCATTTCTTTTCAGCTCATTATTCTTTTACTTTATACCTTTTTAAAAATTTTCTCTCTCTCCCATTTGTTCTTTTTCACTTTCTCCCTTCAGTACTTGTTCTCCTCCTTTGTTCTTTTCATCTCTCTGTCTTGGTTTGCATCTCCTTCTCTTCAGAAATTTTCAGTGATGCTAATGTGAACAATATGGGGTTTGTGCTTGCAACGTGTCAACCTTGCAATTTGTGACAGTGGCCACATCTACACATACGCTTAACTGAGAGTAGACTAATTAGCTGTGGAGTAAAGCATCACCATCTACACGTGTGATGGTATTAGGCTGCAGTAAACTAATTAATGCCACAGTAAGATAGTACTATCAGGGCCAGTACTAACTTAAACCAGGGTAATTTACTGTAATTAAATACACATGTAGATGCTGACTGCAGACATAAATTGTGTCCAGCCAGCCAGAGGCCAGACTCCTGCCTGCTGCCTGGCCAAACAGCACCACACTTTCAGCATCTTCATGCCCCAGCCAGCCCCTCTACTGCCTGACTCTGCCACCTGAAACCCAGGGCTTACCCTTGCACCCCTTGCCAGCCTGGGCCTGCTCTATCCCAGCTCAAATTGCTGTTGTCTCAGGTGCGCATGTAGATGCTATGCCCGAGAACAGTTTACTCTGGTTCACACTGCTCCAGAGTTTATTGCTTCACATTAATTGCATGTCTAGATGCACCCAGCATATTACAAAATATCTGACACCAAAAAGGCCTGGGGACATATTGACCTCTCTGTGAAAAAACACCCAGGGATCATATTCTGCTGTTGTTTACGTGTGATGCATAAAAATCAGTAGAGGGTGTGGCTTTGAACTTGGATTCTGCATTTTCCAAGACAAAGTTTGCCAGTGTTGAGTTCTGTATTTTTCCACCATCAGAGCATCGCACTTTGAATCTGTGCAGAATGCCCTCAGGGAGACATGCTTTTTTTGTATGCAGTAAGAGGGCAAGAAAAGGTGTGCTTGGCATTAACAAGTGTCTGTCAGATACTTTAGCTTAATTCTTGAACTATGTGCAGGACTTGAGCTGAAAGCAATTAATGAGGAATTATTTCCTTTGTGTTTCTTCTTAATTAACTGTCAGCCACCAAGGGCACTAGCCAATTCACCACTATCTAGGAATAAAATTTGCAATGCAGGTACAAACGTGAGAAATCATAGGATGTTTCCATCAACTGAACCTCTACCCTCTTCCCTCCATGGTTCTATTTTGGTGCTAGAAATTGCCACTGACCTACAGTGTACAATACCCATCCATTTCCTTGCTTGTCAGGCCTTGAACCTACAGGGGAAGGTGAGGCAGTAAGAAGTCCCAGGAAAAAAACTGACATGGATTTTCTTGGGGCCCCTTTTAACCACATCAGTTGTATTGAAATCTACTTATCTTGGAGTTTTATATGATAACATTCCATTTCTGCACTGCCACAATCTTACTGCAGCATTTCCATGTGAATTTCATAGACATTAGGGCTGGAAGGGACCTCAGACCATCATCGAGTCCAGTCCCCTGCCCCAGGAGCAGGAAGTCAGCTGGGGTCAAAGGATCCCAGCAAGATAAACATCCAAATGTTTCTTAAAGGTCCAGAGTAGGTGCTTGCACCACCTCTGGAAGCAGTCTGTTCCAGGCCTTTGAGGCTCAGACAGTAAAGAAGTTCTTATGTCCAGCCTGAAATGGTCTTGGAGGAGTTTGTGACCATTTGACCTTGTCCTCCCATGGGGTGCTCTGGTGAACAGACGGTCCCCCAGGTCCTGATGTACACACCTTATATACTTATAGACAGCCACCAGGTCCCCCCTGAGCCTGCACTTTTCTAGGCTGAATAGTCCCATGGCTCTCAGCCTCTCATCATAAGTCCTGTTCTCCTACCCTCTGATCATGCATGTGGCTCTCTTCTGGACTCTCAAGCTTCTCCACATCCTTTTTAAATTGTGGAGCCCAGAATTGGATGCAGTACTCCAACTGCGGCCTCACCAAGGCCGAGTACAGCAGGAGGACATCCTGGGATTTGCTTGAGAAGCATCTATGGATGCAAGCCAGAGTTTTGCTTGCTTTACCAGTTGTGACATCGCATTGGTGGCTCATATTTATCTTGTGGTCAATCATGACCCCCAAGTTCTTTTTGGCCATGGTGCTACCAAACATAGCCTATAAGCATGCTGTGGGTTTTTTTCCCCCAAGGTAGAGTACCTTGCATTTTTCGGTGTTGAATACCATCAGGTTTTCGTCCACTCATTTTCTGAGCCTGTCTAGGTCAGCCTGGATTACCATCCTGTTCTCAGGCGTGGGCGCTCTACCCCAAAGTTTGGTGTCATTGGCAAACTTGGCCAGTCCGCTTCTGATACCAATCATTAGTAAAGATGTTAAAGAGTATAGGCCCAAGGATAGAGCCTTGGGGGACCCCACTGGTCATGGTGCACCGTGATGATTTACTTCCATCTATTATCACTCTCTGAGTCCAACTTTGGAGCCAATTCCTCAGCCATTGGACTGTGATGTAGCTTAGGCCGCAGTTGGCCAATTTTTCCATGAGGAGATCATGGGATACCAGATCGAAGGGTTTTTTAAAATCAAGATATATGACATCAATCTCTTCTCCCTTGTCCAGGTGATATGTCACCTGGTCATAGAAGGAGATGAGATTGGTCAGGCAAGACCTACCTGCAACAAACCCATGCTGGCTATCCCTTAGTATGTTGCCACCAACCAGCTTGTCAAGCATGGTCTCTGAGATAATTTTTTCCAAGATCTTCCCTGGGATAGAGGTCAGGCTGATAGGCCTGTAGTTACCCGGATCTACTTTCCTCCCCTTCTTGAAGATAGGCACCACATTGGCCTTCTTCCAATCTTCGGGCACTTCACCCAAGCACCACGAGTTCTCGAAGATCCGTGCCAGTGGCTGAGCTATGATGCCTGCCAGCTCCTTAAGTATCCTGGGGTGTAAACTGTCAGGGCCAGCTGACTTGAAGGTGTCCAGCCTCTCAAGGTGTTCCTTCACATGGTCAAAATTGATGAAGGGTAACAATTCTCTTTCACCCTGGCCATCCTGTACTGCATTGAGCAGGGCTGTCCCTTGGGGCTGGTCAAAAAGCGACACAAAATACCCATTAAGCAGGTTGGCTTTTTCTTGGGCGCCGGTTGTCAGTTGTCCCATTTGGTTTAGCAGGGGTCCAATGTTGCCCTTGTTTTTCCTCTGGCTCCCCACACCTAAAAAAGGGCTTTTTTATTGTCTTTGATACATGTAGCCAATTGGAGTTCAGTCACAGCCTTGTCTTTCTTGGTTCACTCCCTTCAGGTCCGAACCAATGCAGAATATTCTTCCTTTGAGGTGGTTCTAGCCTTCCAGCCTTTACAGGTCTTTCTTTTTAGATGCAGGAGGTCCAGCTGAATGAACTGCACTTATACCATTCTGAACCCTGAAAACAGGAAGCTGGTGGCTCAGCGATCAAAAACAAGAGATAAAAACAGCTTTAGATCCCTTCTTGTAAAATGTATCCATCAAAAGTGGTAAGTAGTGTGTTTACTCCCAGATACATTCTGAGAATCAAGAAAGTTTCAAAGAGCCAGTCCTACCAAAATTAAATATTCATAAACATAAAGGTAGCAAGTTTTAATTATTAGATAAAGGTAGATCATTTTAATATCAAATTGTGAGAGTGCCGGTCCTAGAGACATCTTGCTCACTCACTCACTCACTCCCCCGCCTCAGAGTCTCTCTTGTTACTTGTCCTGCTACATCTTGATGTTCCAAGAAAAGAAAGAGAAAAAAAGGAAAGTGAGATGTTCATCACAGTCAGTGGTAAGACCTAAAGGAGAGCTCTTTCTTCACAGGGCTCCATCTCCCCTATACCCTGTCCATACTGCACCTATCTGGGCTCAGGACTGTGAACTTCTTGGGTATCCTATCTTCACATTAAATATCTGGGCTGGTGCTCAGCTACATGTCAGTCTTTTTGGTTTGTGGAATTGCTAGCTAACAATTCCACTTTTGCTGGCTCATCCAGTGAATGAGTTGTTTTACAGTTCACCTGTTGGCAAGTCTCTCACCATCCATGTACCACACCAATTGTACTTCATGTATACTTCCTCAGTCAGTGAGTTGCTGTCACTTGATTGAACCTATATTTCACCAATTTAACAAGTTTGCCATGACTCGATTAATCTTTCTTCATACTTCATTAATGACTGAGTTCATCATCACTCAACCCTTATTTATATTCCATCAGATAGTGAGTTTCATTACTCAGTTAACCCTTCTCTATACCTCACTAATTACTGAGTTCATCATCACTCGACCCTACTCCCTCAATTAAGGTCCTGTTGAGGTGCTGGCCCATTCCTCTTACTAAGTGTAGGTTGGGTCAGTTTGCAAGTCACTCCCTTGATGCCTTCCCAATCAAATAATCACAATTATCCTGCCACCATTTCCAAGCCCTTCATTTTCAGACTCACCTACTCGATTAGCCCTCTTTCTGCCAGAGCTCTCAGTACAGTCCCTCCAGTGAAGGATTTTTTTCTCTCACCGCCCAGCTTTGTCCTTGGCTCTAACTTCCTGTCCAGGCTCTGGCTTTTAGACCTGACTCCAGCTTAGTCCCCAGATCCTTCCTCTGGCTTTAGCAGTGGCTCTGGCTCTCACTCCTGGCACAGCCTCCGTGCTCCTCTACTCTCATGCTTTCCCCTCTCCAAGGGTTCTCCATGACTGCTGGTAGCCCCTCTTGGCTTCCAGCAGCACTCCCAGCAGCCAATGGGAGTTTGTTCTAGCTGCATGTGGTAACACACTGCTCAGGCCAACCTTTTCCAGCGTGGCTCATCTTTGGGAGGCCAGCTGTGTGTCTTCAGCAGCTGCATCGCAACCCTGGGGCCTGGAGTTTGCTACCAGCTCTGATCTGATGAGCTGGCACAGACTATAACAGGGCCCAAAACTGGTGCCCTGTTACACAAAGCTAATAATGAAATACAGGAAAGATATAAATGACTAAACACTACAGATAAGGCATATCAAGCAACTAGTTAAACATTTATAAAGTGCACATTCATGTAAAGAGCAATCTTGTTAATATTTGAGATCATTTAAAATTAATTTATCTATGTCCTAAAATCTTAAAAAGCCTCTAAGAGGTTGCTAGTCTGTAAGGGAAAAGGACTTTTCACCTAAACTTCAAATTAAACAGTAAAAGAGCTCTTACTTAGATCGTCTGCAGATGACCTATTCTGCAAGAATTGTAGTTCAGGACTGAAAAGCAAGAATCTGAGATGAATCTAGATTTCTATACTCTATGGCTTGGCTAAAATATCAGAAAGCTTACCTAATAAGGTAAAAAAAAAAATTAGACTGTTCCTAATCGGTGTCCCTCTAATTAATTAATATTCTTATGCCTACTCTTATCCCATATATAAGCTATATCTTGCCTAAAATTAGTCTTGTCTAACCACTAAATGTATTTTAAATGACTTCAGCAAGACCTCTAACCTAGTTTTTTACCATTCCATCTTCCTTGACTTTTCTGAAATGGCTCACACCTTGTGATGTTTCCAGGCCTGATCATTTCTTTTGCCTCCTCTTCTCTTACCCTAACCTTGCTTGAGGAAATGCAAGCAAATGCTGTACCATATTGCCATTAAGCAACTTAAAGCACACTATAGTCTACAAGTGTTAAGAAGCCTGGTGTCACTAGTAACCCTATACCTGTTTCTGGGAGAACCACATGATGGGCATGATTCAGACATGGTTGAGGCATGCTTTTGTGAGCTGGACATTTTGCCTAATGGAGCAAGCACATTTAAACCAATTCAGGATATGACCATAAACTTGTAAGGGACAGGAGATGAAAGATCCTAGTCTGTATCCTCCTTAGAAAACCGTAGTGGAACATATGGAACCCGTTTGCTCCATTGATGCTTCATGGTCTGGAGTCGATACCAAATATTTTAATTCATATTAGCTCACAGCAAATTGAAAACTTTACCTTGTGGTTTATACAAAGCAACTGATTGAGTTATAATAGGATATATTCAGTGCACTTCAAATAGTGTAGTTTACTTGCAATTATACAGTGGTTTCTAATGCATAGGGCTGCATTGACAAAGATGGTGCAAAAAAGTAACCCTTACATTTGGAAACTATAGGGTTCCTGAAGTCTATATACTACCACCAGGGTCTAGGGTAAGAAAAACAGCCTATCAATAATAATTTTATAAGTTAATATGCATTTTTAGAAGTGCCTTTGATGTAGCTGTAAGCGTTTTTAATCATATCTGTACCAACAGCCAGATAAAATTACCATTATCATTAGTCGATTAGGCAGGTGTTACTTGGTGATGGAGACTGGTGTTAGCAAAGACATAAAAAAAATAGGGAGAAAAGTGAAGTTCTTAGCATTGCAGTTGTGAAAAATTTCTGTACTTTGTGTATGTTAAGCAGGTAATATAGTGTTTTCTTAAAAAGTGTGGGAAGAGACAAGCAGATTATAATTCACGTTTTCAGAGTACAGCCATTTTAATTGGCACTTGCAGATTTTGAAAGGTATAATTTGTACTTTTGGGTCTGTTTGTACACTTTATCTTCAATATTTTGTTCAGGTCTTCGGTAAAATATATAGCAAAAAGCAGAGACATCCAGATAAGCGAGTCTATGGTTGTTTACTGTCATGTGAAAACATATTTCCACTTTTGTTTTTCTCTTTGTTTCCTTCTGTGATACTGTTTGATCAGTTACTACAGAAATGAAGTGTTCTTTCTTCACCGTGGCAAGAGCCCAATCTTCACTTTATAATATCCTGATTTGATCATGCAAATGACAATCTTAATTATAGAAACCAGAATAGAACATCTGAAGATTTCATTTAGAGAAGCACAAACAGTATTAACTAAAATCTCTCCTCCCTATGATTTAATGATTTACCTTTGATTTAAAACAATACAAGAAGTAAATGAGAAACTTCTGAGGAATGACAATTACTTAATCAAATACAACAAAATCAATGTGTAATTCTTTGTTGAAAGTAATCAAAAGCCTCGTATGGCTGGTCAACTAGAGAAATAGCTAATTAATAAAGAGATAATTACTGTGCTTACTAGTAATTGTGTTTGCTGAAGTCCACTTCTTTTCACCCTCCTAACGAAGCAGCACCTTACAACAGTAAGCAAAGACAAGGAGTGATATCCCCAAAAATAGTGCTATGTTATACAGTGAGAAGCTTCATTCCCTAGAGGTGTTTATACATGTGCATGGGGCAGAGGGGTGGCACTCTGATTAAAGCAGTTCTGAGGGCTACTCTAATTAAAGTGCTGGAGCATCTCATATATCAACATCCCTGCACCTAAAAGTGGCAGTTTAACTACAGCTTGTTCAACGAGCTTTAATAAAGTGCCCCCGCTGCCATTTTTAACCACGGGGTTGCTGATACACAAGATGCTGGAGTCTGCTAGAGCACGGTAATTACCACACTTCAGCACACTTGATCTAGTCTGCTCTGACGTGCTGTAATTACAACACATCAGAGCAGCCTAGCTGCTCGTGTATAGGTGCCCTAGGTGGTGAAAATTGTGAAGCTGCCCTGAAAACTTACATTCACGTAGCCTTAAAATGTCACTTGTCCTGCAGTGAATTTCTTTTCCTCAGAGTGAGTTCCACTGAATAACAAGAGTCCCTTTAAAGAAAAACACCTTCAAAATTCTGGTGGAGAGGTGTAAATCTAAGATCCCAGCACTATCACTAGGCAGTTCCTCAGGCCTATTGGAGTATGTGCGGGTAAAGCACCTCTTATAGAAGAGATATGCTGACTAGTAGCGGTGCTTACTGGCAGAGCCAGCCTTAGGGAAAATAGCATCTTGGGTGAACTTGTATTTTGCACCTCCACCCCCTCCAAGTCAGCAATGCTTCAGCAGGCAGGAGAAAAGGGAGCAGACTGGAGCAGGCATCACCCCAGCTGCACGTGCCTGACCAGGCTCCTCATGAGCAGCGGCTGGAGGCGGGGGGCGGGCTGGGTTGGGCTGGGCCCCGCTCCTCCTGACTGGGGTGTGGATCAGCCAGGGCAGAAGAAAAGGGCTGTTGTGAGTGCAGGGTGCACATACATGTGTCGGTGTGTGTGTGTCTGTTTGGCACGCCCCTGACCATGGTACCCTGGGCAGTTGCCCACATCACCCACCACTATGGCTGGCTCTGCTTACTGGCTAGCTGTGTTATAATTACAGAACTTCAGAAATTCTTGACAGTGAGACACTAGACCAGCTTGCTGAACAAGTAATTTTATCTTTAGTGGAGACAAGACTGAAATGTAGCAGTTACCAGCTGCTCAACATGGACCTCTTATGTAAAAAAATGGAAAGGGGAAGCTGAGACTGAAAGGAAAATCTGCTTTGCAGGGTCTGTAATGGCTATCCCATACCTGCCAGCCCCTTACAAGACTTTCATCCTCAAAATGAGGCAAAATGGTTCTGCAACAGCCATGACAGATCACAGAGTTGAATAAGATTCTCCTATGTGCCAGGAAGCAGCTGCAGCTTGCCCTTTAAGTGGTTTGCTTCTTGCATAGGACTCATCATCAAGTCCCGGGTTGTGCAGGCTGCACATAATAAATACCTTTAATTGCCTAGTTCTTATGCTGCAAGACAGTGATCCAGATAACTTGAGTATCATGTCATTCAAACAAACAGGTGACATGGGACAAATAGTCCCAATGATACTACTATTAAACATGAGTCCAGAGCCAAGCTTCCCAGTAGAAAACATTAGGTGGGCAGAGCAGCATGTATATACAGGCTGGGCCCCTGATTAAGAGTAGGCACCATCTCCCTGAGACGGATTCATTTGCCAGACTGAAAGAGAGTAGCTTCCATGGCCTTGTAATTAGATTGTTTTGGGTGTGGTGTGTCAGGGCTAGTGCTGGGCAGCTTTGGTAAATGCAAATCATTATAATGAGTCCAGAGCTCCTATTAATTATGTCATTATGAGAGGTTTACTTTTCTCTGCTTCTTCAAAGTAGCCAAAACACTCTTCAGTGCCTCTGCCAAAATGTATATAAACAGCACTCCATGCTCAAAACCTGTTTTTCAGGCTTCTGTGCAATTGGGTATAAAAGAGGTGTGGAATATTTATTGTAACTTAAACTGAGTCCTGTAGTACCCAGTCAAAGGGAACCTTGGAGATTAAATGTTGTTAACCAGTTGTGCTCCCTGATACAATCATTTGCATTAGCAGTCATGCAAGAGAGCTAACTATTGCACTCACTGGACAACTGCTATTTTATAAGTGCTGCTTTGTTAGCTCTAATTGATATGATTCTAACACAAATCATGCCAATTGATGCAAAATGCACTTTATAAAAGAAGACTTCTTTCCTGCTATTTTCTCTACTTTTCTATATGCTGGATTCAACCAGTAAGGCAAAACATTGATTGTCATCGCAGTTAGGAACTGTGGGTATGTACAAAGGACAACACTATGCAAATAAGACAGTAAATGTTACACTGTAAACAGATCCCACATTGCTTCATAAATGAAAACAAAACAGTGGCTGCTGTGGGAATCGCAGCTTGAAGTATCAAACTTTATATCCACAGCCAAAGAAGGCTGAAGACAAGAGACAAAATAAAAGGCCTATAAATGGGTATTTGAGATATAAATGGGTATTTAAGATTAAAAGAGATTGCACACGGAACATATCTTAATTTTAGGACAATTACAATCTCAAAATGTGCTTATTACTAGAAATATTTGTATTTCCAATAATTAGGAATATTGCAAGCTGATTCACAAGGACTTCTGCTGTTTAGCCACCAACAAGGGGTAAATGCAGCTTTATTTAAACAAATCCAAACAAGATACAAACCTAGCAAAAGAAGAAGTGTGTATGAAATGGAATAATCATGCAACATATGCTCTGGATCAGAAAGGAAGTATTGGGACTTTGAGAGAGAGAGGAAAACTCTAAAACTTTCCACCCAATTCACATGTGCTGTAAAAAGCTGCCTAGGTAGAGGGATAGAATGTGAATTCCAAAATACATGAAACAGACAATGAAGCAGCATCTCTAACCCATCTGCCCTCTGTGGTCTGTTTACCTTGCAAACAAGATCATTTCATCAAAGAGAATTTCACTGTCAATGAACCACAATGATCTCAGCTCTCAGGAATGTATTTAGATTGTAAACTTTTCAGGCCAAGGGATGATTTGTGCGTGTGCATTGTGTGGAGTGTGCTGTATTTCCAATTCAAAAGTAACAAGAATCGTGCACATCAAGGTTAATGGAAATCTGTAAGATGAAGTAATTTATTTGGAAATGAGGTGAGAAAACAGTAGCTTTTACTATGCATGATGAAGATAGATGTAATTTATCATGATAGTCTTCACTCTGCGGGTTCTAAATATGATGTCTGCAGTGACCTCCTAGGATCTGAAGAACTCAGTCCTATATCATGGCTCCAACTACTTTTGTACAGTTGAAGCATCAGAAAGCTGCCATAATGAACTAAGGATTTTCCTCCTTGTGTCTCTAATTCAACTCATGCCCTGTATCCCTATCAGTCCTGGAGGTGCATCAAGAGATGTAGCGTTGTAGGGATAGGAAGGGGTGGATTGAGATGGAGACCATGAACTAGAGGAAATGAGACGATCTAAAGGGTATAATTGTCAGGAATCCGCTGATTACAACAGCTCCAGTCCAATTCTTCTCACACTTACAAGATAACATGGCAGTAACTATCCAGAAACTGCAATATCATTATTGTAAGATGGGTAGCATTGCAGGATACTCACCTGGGGTGTGGAAGGCTAGTGCTTGTATCCCTGTTCCACCAGATTTGCCTGGACTTGAACCCAAGCTTCCAACGTCCCAGGTAAATGAGATAGCCCCTAGCCTAGAGAGTTAATTCAAAATGGGCACATCTACATGTCACCCTACAGTGACATAGCAATTACGTGGGTCTACATGTGATCACCAGCTACATCACCACAGTGGCATGCTTTCCTGGTATAGCGCGCCACTATGGCAGCATAGCAGCGAAATCTAACTGAACACCGCACACATGGCACAGTACTGGACCGTGCTTTAGTACTTTTAAAAGGAACTAATGAAGTACGTTGCCATATGGCAATGTGTAGATGCACCCAATCTCTCCAATAGGCACTCCAGTAGGAGAGATTGAGCAGTATAGCCAACAACATACTCACCTGAGATATTATCAATATGGGATCAAGTCCCTGCTCTGATCAGCCACAGCTGGGTCTTGAATCCAGGTTATCTGTATTCCAAATGCTTGTTCTCTCATGGGTCTGTTTTTTTCATAGATGGAAACACAGGGCATGCACTATTTAACTTTCTGAATTGGCTTTGTGTGCAGCTCCATGAGAGTTCACAGCTGAGGATCCTAGCAAAGAAAAGCACTTGCCTGGCCACATATAGGCACCTCTCTCTTTATTGGTCAGTCACTTAAGCACCTAAGGCCCACTGCTTTCCCATTAGTTTCATTCCTGGCTAGTTGAGACACTTCTGTGTTCAGCTAATTTCTGAAGATGCCTTCCTTTGTACCAAACTCTTCCTCTGAGGAGCCTGACTTAGTATTAAACAATCCATTTGGGGTTTAGTATCTGCTAGATGAAACAAGTGCCCAAGTATTTCTGAAAGTCTGCCTCCTTGGACATGATTTCTATAGAACTTATGTATAAAAGGTGGGTACCACTAATGTTCTGGAGAGGTATTGGCCATATTGTCATGAGGAATCCCTATGTAGTAACAGCAAACCTGAAACTTAGAGTAAACAAACCCTGTGCAACACGTCCCCCCAAAGGATAACGGAGAGAATGTTTGTCAAAAGAAGCAATTGAAGGAAAAGGCAATATTACATTTTGCCTCTTTAATATTACACATCCTCTTTAAGCTATTTAAATAATTAAAGAAGGCCCTAGCCTATCAACCCCACTCCTACTTTTCCTGCGACTGCCTGAACTCATTCTTTTCTCATGTCTTACATTCCTACCGATCAAGTGGCTAAGGTACCACCTCAGAATTCAGCCAGTGATTTATGAATAGCAGCATAACATATTATTGATGCTGTAGACTGAGCTTTCTTTCCAGGATTTGTGATATTTTTGTCATGGTCAATTTGTAATTTTCCTTCAACATGATTGTTACAAACTTTCAGCCATTAGGCAAATTTTTCAAAAATCTCTTAAACTTTTCAAAAGGTGCCTAAATCCTACTTACAGCAGACATGTTTGAAAGTTGAGGTTTGCCCTCCAGGTTCCTTAGGAACTTTAGAAAAATTTACCCTTAGCTGTACTTTAAACTGCAAGAATTTTTCAATCATTAGATAGAAATAGTAACTTATATGCCTGTTGTCCCTTTAGGGGCAACTTTATGCAGCCTGCAGTGCCTGAAATGGTATGTCACATAAAGAGTCTTTTTCTGAACCTATGATTTCCCGTTCATATGCAAAATCTGAGAGTTTTCATCCCTACCAGTGCATCCTAGAGTGTTTCTCAGACCTGTGTGCTTTTAGATAACCCAGTAATTGTGGCATACTTACACTAAATGCAGAGAAAATGTCCTCTCATTATTCACAATAATGAGGTTTGTATTTTATCAGCTGCTCATATCACAAGGGAAAAGAATACTCTGGCAGATGCTGCTCCCAAGAGTAGAATCAAAATGAAAGATTTTTTTTTCTGTCTAGGATCTTTTTATCAAGCCAACCACTATGTATTAAGTGTGTCATCCATTAAGACAATATTGCCTAGGAAAGGGCAGATTTGAGGACTTTGCACACATTCTCTCCAATCTCAGTAATACTTCCAGCTGGCTCAGTCACTTCCCAAGGCCACTTTTGAATGCCTCTTTAGTCTTTGAGCTATTATATTAATCTCCCACTGTTGTAGTTTGAAATATTTCCTTTTAAAAACAATAACAACAAAAATTTCTGGTGGCAGATTAAAGCTACTGTGTTTAATAGATGCTTTTGTGAATACTGCCTTTTCAGAAAAAAACATTAGGGAACCTTTGCAAGTTTAGATTCCCAGTGGACTTTGAATACCACGAAGAACAGTTGTAGAATGTAGTACTTCGGACCAGGAAAATGTTTACTATTCCTATGATCATACTGACCTTTTAATTTAGTATCAGAGCCACATTCAATTGCTTTGAAGACTTTCAGTCTTGATTTTAAGATCAGGTTCCCTGTTCATGCCCAGAATAGAAATTACTGTTCCAGAGTTTCTATCGTTTTCATTATGAATTCAGTAAAACACAGTAAATAAAGGGGCATCTTATGTACTCTCATATGTGTTAGGCTAAATTTTCAAATGTAGAGGTCTGAGTTACACCTCTTAAAATATATTGGGGTATGTAGCCCTTGGTAATTAGTTGAGCAATGTATACATTTATAGCCACAAAATTAGTATTTCAATACGTTAAAGGATATGTACACATCTGGGTACTTGCATGGTGACACATTTGCTTGGCTACATATGTTTATATTGACTTTGAGACCTAGATTTGGATATCTAGCTAAGTCTATTTTAATCTTAAAATTAAATGTAGTGCCTATAATAGAGCAACAGAAAAACCCTTAGAGCAAGGAATGGAACCTGACCAGTTCTACGGTAGAGGAGTTCCAGATACAGACAGGCGTGCAGGTGAAATCTGTTTCCTTTGTCTGGCACTTAAAGAGAACTGCCCTGTGATACTGCATTCCATTCTGGAAGTTTGATGCCATGTGAAAGGAAGTATGTGGGGAGGGAGGTGGAAACATGGAAAATCAGCATGAATTAATCCACTGCATGGTAGACCCACAGGCCAGATTCCCTAGTGGGGAGGATGTAGGTGCAACCCTAACCAGTTAGTTGCAGGACAATGTTAAGAACATGTGTGTATCTTGACTTACACATGGACATCTGGTGCAGAGCTTGGTATTTAATCACCAAAAAAGGTTGAAAAGCAAGGCCCCTGCTTTGTACCCTTTTTTTTAAAAAAAAAAAACAAATGGCTTTTTGAGTGTTGGGAGAACTAGCTTAGGCTTGGTTAATTGCTTGTAAGCTTGAATTTCTTACCATTCACCAAGCTCCTCTCAACCATGTGAAGCCAAAACACTTTGTATCTTCATTAGATTGCCCAACTCAGAATCCTTCAAGTAAGAGAAGAGCAGTTTTTCCACCATCCTGCAAAAGTCAGTTGGGGGGTTGAAAAGGAGGAGGGGTACAAGAGATGTCCTGGTAAGTGCTGCATTCTCTCTAACAAAAGCATAGGCAATTTAGCGAGTCACACAGCTTCATTTCCTTTCAGGCCAGCTGCTCCTCTGCACACGCTAAACAGTTGCTCCTACTCTAGGTTTTCCACTTATTTTTGAGAAAGTGCATAGTACCTTTTCTCCTGGGGTCCAGCTTATCAGATTTTTAGGGAGGCACAAATGTCTACCGCTGCTTTTTTTTAAACATGTTCATGTTTGAAATTGCTGTAGCCATCTTGTTTTCAAGAAGCCTGGGCTATTGCTGTTGATCCTGTGGTGAAGATTAAAATCTCTGAATGGTTTTTATCCAAAAGGAGACATTACCTGGGGACCTAAAGCAAGCTAAATTTAATTTTAAATGGTTTTAAATATTTACACACAATGGGTGCATCTACACATTGCCCTACGGTGACGTAGTGACGCGCTACAGAGACGTAGCAATCACGTGGGTCTGCACATGACCAGCAGCTATACTGCCGTAGCGGTGCACTCCCCAGTTTTAGTACGCTGTTACGGTTACATAGCAGCAAAATCTAACCATGCACGGCGTACAGCACAGTACGGGCAGTTACTGCATTGTGCTTTAGGACATCCAAAAATAAGTCCTAAAGTATGGTGACATGTAGACGTACCCAGTGAGAATAAAAAAATAACTTTACAAAAAAGTATAGCAGCAAGGAGCACTTTAAAATGATCAGCTGTGATTTTTATTACTTATAGAAACAAACAGCACACAATAGGGCATGTAACTTGTTACTTTATTTGAAGAAGGCAGAAACAATATAGTCGGTATACTAGATTTGTTAATATAATTTGAACAACTGAATTTTACTTACATTTTGAGTTAAATGCAGAATGAGTGCAAGCAAGCAGAATGACTTTCACTTGCTGGGTTAAACCCAGTTACAAAAAATCTGATTTGGGGGCCTTTTTGTTTAATAAACTGAAGTAAGCGGTTGTTCTGTTTCTTTTCAGTCTGGTTTGTTTTCAGCCCTTTATTTATCAAACTTTACAGTCTTTCAAACCCAAATACCTAGGTAGCAAGTGGCTAGAAAATACCTTCTCTTCACCCCCCGTTTCCCAAGAGACAACACCTATTCTTCCTGATAATTAGCCAGGCATTCATCATTTCCAGCCTGGTGTGCTGTAACTTGCTAATATCCATACTGAATGTGAAGGTAGCAAAGGCAAGATGTTCACAGAGCCCCTGGCATAAGCACTCTATAGCACTTTACTTAAAAGTGCTACAAGTTAAAGCATGAGCTAACCAAAAATACAGTGGAAGGGCTCGGAGCCTGCCCTCATTGACTGCTAGGTACCCTTCTGTAATCTCCCAGGAGACTGCTGGAGTGGCCCCTCTTCCCAGCCCCCTCTGCGTCAGTGACAGCCAAGGGGGCAGGGCCAACCCAGCACTTGGGCAGAGTACAGGAGTTCTGCCTGAGTCTAAAGTACAGCCCTGTATAACGCCTCCTGGGATGGCCTTGGTCACACTCTCTGTTAAGCCTCGATGGGATCTGGCACAGACGTTTGAAAAAGTGCTGTAACAGAAAGCACTTTAGTCTAATACACCTCATCCACTGAGGGTTAACTTAGAGTTCATTCTGCCTCCCTAAAGCAAGATAGGTGTAAAGTCTGTATCTAGCCAAAGAAACTTAGCTGGTACAGAATACAGCATCCTGTGTCCTTGAAGATAAAAAGTCCATGCTCAGCGTTGTTAGTCACTAAGTCACTGCTGGTGCCAGATCCCGGTCTGACTAAGGCCTTCTGTTTCCGATACAGACACCTAAATAGCTATCTCAGATCTATTTATTTCCTATCAAGACTGTTTTCCACCCAGTGGCAGTGACCAGGATGAAATATGCAGCACAAAGAATAGGCATTCTCCATTGGGGGCCTGCCAATGGAATAATACAGCAAAAAAGATTACAAATAACCATTTAAAATTAACCATAGTAAGGCTCTATTGTATCACCTAAGCCCTTTATGTGGAACATAAGTAATGTGCTGGGCCTTGCACCGGCCTTTCTTATTTGAGTGAAGCTAAGTCACTTGAGTGAAGGCATAGTGTACTTCACCTCTTGTGAAAGCTCTGAAGGCATTAAAGTGTGTGTGAGAGAGAGAGAGAGAGAGAGAGAGAGAGAAAAGCCTAGGTCAAGCTGCTGATCTGAGCTGAAGAACATCTGTCTGTAAACTGATCTCTCATTTTAAGAATTACACAAGGATGACCTTCAAAGAAGACAACTAGATAAATACAATGCTTTTGACTTTTCAGGGTAAATTTTAGTAGTTGTCCGTAAAGGGACAGAGTGAGTAACCAGCCATAGGTTTCCTGCATGTTGATTTGGGAGCAAGTGAATCACACATGCAGGCACTTTTGTGCCAGTGGAGGAGGGCAAAAGAGAGCAGATGTTCCCTAAAAAGGAAGTTTCATCAGAAAAAAGCAGAACTTCCTCTCAACAAGATAAACATACCACACTCTGGTTTTCATTCCAAAGAGAACTTCAAGAATGTCCTACGTGGATTTATATGCCTCAGAAAAAGGTATGTACAATAAGGTTTCAGCCACTGAATCCAGAGGGAGGTGGGGAGGGGGGTTAAAGTCAGGAGCATCCCAGAAAGCCCAAAAGGCTCACCAGCCATTTTTTTTTTTTTTTTAAATCAGCCATTCCCTCTATAATGATTACCTACATGAAGGGAAGTCTGCCACAAAACATGGAAAAGTGCTAAGATTTATTACAAAAATGATAACAGCACAACAATCAAAAGAGGAAATGCAGAGACAGACCTAATGTAGTCGATGGCCATTCTCTTTGTATATTTAGCCCTTTTGGACATAAGGTCTGCATCCAGATGAGCGCAACTGTGCAGTGGTGCTGCAGACATGATATCCAGGAGTTGTAAAACCTGCACACACAAAAAAGTGGAGCGGTGCACATGGGGACAGTGCATGCCACTCAAGAGTGCAGCCTGGCTGGCTGGAGCCACACTCCATCTTCCAGCTAGGCTCTGAGCGACAGGATTACCACTACTGCAGCCCCAGGAAGCCCCAGTGCTGGCCCCAGTCTCCCCTACCCCATGCGGGGTAACCTACCACACGCCAGAGGGCATGTGATACGGGCATTCCCTGGGGACAACTAGTGGCAGCACAAAGTGTCCTGCTGTTAGTTGTCCCCAGAGAACCAAATGTCCACACTTGTGTGGACATGGCCAAAGGGCCACCTCATTGATGCCAGTGTATAGGTTTTATTTTAGAATTTTTATAAATTCCAGTGTCTTCCATACTCATAAGCTTTTTTACATATTTGCATATGGTTTCTAAATTCCAAAGTTAGGGCCACTGAAGCATACAATGCAGAAGATGAGGAAATGGAACACAATACAGTCTGATGTAGAATGAGGGAAAATGGGAGACAGTATAAGGTACAATCACATTGTGACATTCAGGATGTAACCAGAAGAATAGGGACAGGGCTAGCATGCCCCTGAACTGTGCCACTTTCCCACCTGCAGTATTGGATGCTTAAGGACATTACGGAGCTCATGAAGCTGCTTTTGCTTGCAGCTCTTCCTTGGGTCTGCATAGCACTAATTTGTACCTACCAGTAAAGATTTCAGTTACAACTAGAAAATAAAACCTTCTCCAAATAACTGTGCTCTTTAAAACTGTCATCCAAAACCAGCTAAAGGTGATGGAAAACCTAGAAGATAATATCCTCAAAGAAATCAAACCTCTCTTGTTCAATTAAAAAAAAAACCTTTATAAAATTGTTTTAAATTTTGTCTTCTAAGGCAAGACAGTGGTTTTCTAAAGTCTGTGGATATTCAGTTTTCTAAGGTCTGTAGTCTTAAGACTTATGGCCACCAAATAGCCATTCTTTAAGACATTTCCAAATTCAGACCCTTCAACATGATGGATATCTCTAGCATAATTGTGGGGAAGGGGGAAGCAACTAGGGCATTGGGCACAATCTTTGGGAGGACAGGTCACAAAAATGGCTACTGTAGCTGGCTCTTGAATCACCCATGTCCAGGGTGCAGAGCTCTGGTGGAAATGCAGCTTGGTCCAGTGGTTAAAAGTGGGACTAGGGGTAGGATACGTTGTTAATATTAATTTCTGTGACTGATTAGCTGTGTGACTTTGACCCAGTCGGTTCACTCTGTCCCATAAAGGAGTCAGATAACTGGAGTAGGGTGAAGGTCAATATTATTTTGCTTTTCTTTAAGTAAATCTTATAATATTTATATATATATATATAAAATAGTATACTCAATAACTGAGTATTATTGTTGGCACACTGTGGTTTAATATTGCTGCTCAGAAAAATGTCCCAACAGATTTTAAGTTATCAATTAGTGGGAGGATGTCAGTAAACGCTTAGAAGGTACATGTTAGAATAGTTGTACTATTGCAGAATTTTGCTGCACACATTAATCTCTTGCCTGATATAAGTGAAATGTGATTTTGGAATATGGAAACCTATGGAACATTAGTAGTTAAAGGAGATATGGTTGAAACTAATATATATTTAGTGATTAACTACTGATATGATCAATAACATTTTGAGTATGTACTGAAAGCACTATATAACACTCCACTTTTTATTGTATCATGTTGATTCTCATTTATACTCTATGCCCTTTTAAACCAGTCTGGCAGTATAAAGGGGCATGAGAATCAGGCCCTATTGCTTCTGAGTATGCGCTAGGAAGCTCATTATAAAGATGTAACATTACTAGGGTAGATGATGAACATTTAATGAGCATTAGAGAGAGAGAGAGAGAGAGAGAGAACAGTTTCAGTCAGGCTGCACAAAAACAAAAAGAGGATTAAATCACTGATTGACTGTTAAGAGTCAAATGAATGATCTATAATCACTTTTTGATTCCCCATTCTGAAAGAAAAATCTGGTTGCATCATTAATGCTTATATGAAGGAGGAAGTGATTAGCTAGCAAATATATGGAGTTATCAACCGTATGTCAGTCTTTTCCAAATTCGATTTCAAAATGCATGATGAAAGAACAGAAAACATCAATAAGAGGCTGGCACAGAGAGAGGCAGGCATCTGTGTACAGCACCAACAATTAACTTGGTTCTGCTGGTATCTCACCAAGTGGGGATCATTAAAAGAGCATGCACACAGACGCCCATTAGGCTCAGGACTGATCCTCTGAAACCATAAAAATTCTATACAGAACAACATTTCTTTTATAATAAACTGGTCTTGAGCAATTAAATATGAAGCGAGGTCCTGGAAGATGTTTCCATAAACTTCTGATATTGTAATCTTGAGATATATTATTAATGAAAACAAGAAAATAAAAATGTTGTTTTAGGTTCAGAATTATTATATAAAATTTAACCAAATAATGTAGATTCTGTCATTACATTCTGGAAAACTATGAGTACAATCTTCTCTACAGAATCTAATTTTCAGAGGTGCGAAAAGTAGTTGAAAAGCTGAAATCAGGTCACAAGCATCCAAAGTTCGACATGCAAAAATAGTCTCTCATGTTCTGAAGACCAATGCTGAAATCTTCAGTTTTATTGATCGTTCATACTGGTTGATTTACTCTTTAAATTAGGCTTACATTCATCTTCATCTATTGCCGTGTTTAGAATGTTGCTCTGAAGAAACGTATATCCCTTGCAGTATTTTTATTATATTTGTCTTTGCAGCCATTTTAATATAACATTCCTCTACTTTGAATTCTTGCATAGATACTAGAATAAATGTTAGGATCATAGGATTGTAGGGCTGGAAAGTATCTCATAAGGTCATCTAGATTCTGGTCCAACCTCCTGCTCAAGGCAGGATTATTCCTGACTAAACTGCCCTAGGCTGTTCTTGAAAAATTCCAGGGATGGAGATTCCACAACTTCTTTAGGTAGCCTGGAATAAAGAAGTCGTTGCCTATTGGAATAAGTAGCCTAATTATTATTCATGTTCTCCTCAGAATTTTAAAAACTCCCATAAAAGAGGAAAGGGACTTCCTGGGTTAAGTGTCTCAAGTAATTGTAGAGAGAGATAGCTAGCTGTGGTAGTCTGACCTTAGCTTAACACCTGCCTTTAGAGCTAAAACCAATTGAAGTACTTAAGTAACTTACAACATATACAGCAGAATAGACAGAGCACACAGGCCCGAAAGGAAGAGTAACGAATTTAGTTATCCTCATGGTGATATTTCAGAGACATTATTTGTCTGTTTAGAACACATTCAATTTGTCAAAATAAAAGCAAATCTTGAAGGTAGTTTGAATCTAAAACTCTTTAGACTAGAATATCACAGCTATTAAATGTAAAAATGGTCACTAAGTCTTGATACCAGTCCTCCTATCTGCACAAATTCTATTTCTGGATAGGAGCCTGAATGGCAGAATTGATCAGTAAAAGAAAATTTACCTTGGATATAAAATCCAGTAATTTTCTTCCCTAACTTTTTTTTAAAGGTTGCTTTGGTTGTGAAATTCAGAAACATATTTCATGTTGTACAATTCAAGCACTAACCTGATTGGTAGAAGTGGGACAGAGTAGTCCCCATCCTTTGCTGGCCTTTAGGCAACAGAAGGTGCATTTCCTGCACAGTTGACTAATTAGCTACACAGTAAACATCTCAGCGTCTACACATGCACCACTATTAGGCTGGACTAAACTAATTTATGCCATAGCAGGATAGTAAATACAAGTCCTATCCTACTGTGCAGAAAAAAATTCCACAGCAGCTCATGTGTAGATGCTGGAGGGGCTGGCTGGGGCATGAGAGTGCTTCAGTCTGGGGGCTGCCTGCTGGCTAGCCCTGCACTGAAGCACACTCGTGCCTCAGCAAGCCCCTTTGCTGCATGTTGAACCAGGGGGGAGCAGCCTGAGGCTGGCAGGCTTACCTCGGGGGCCCCCTGCCAGCCAAGGCGGCTTCAACCCAGCTCAATGTGCTACGCACCAATAAACTCCAGAGTTTATTGCTCCTGAGTTTATTGGTCCTGGGCACACATACAAATGCCCATGTGCAATAAGCTCCAGTTTATTCAGGTACGTTAATTCCATGTGTAGACATGCCCACTATTGAACAAATAACAAGCTATGGGCAACATCACGTTTTGTTCTGTCTACTTCAAATTTTAACTTTCTGTGGTTGCAAGCAACTTGAGAGGGTGGTATAGGCACTATGTTACAGACATGCCATAGGCTGGGGACCACTCCTATAGGCCCCAGGGATCCAGTGCTATTTCCTAGAAGCAAAAACTTTGTACAAGCACCACAAAGCACCTCATTACTGGATAGCCATTGTGTGCATAATTGACAAGTGCATAAAACAAAGCATTTCCCAATGTGTGCCAAACTCCAGTTACAAGTGTATTAATTAAAGGCAGAAACTGCTGAAGTGCATAGCATTTTTCTGATAACTGAATATGTGGTAAAACTAACTGGGGACCATCCATTTCAAGGCTTCAGAAGCAGGTCTGAACTGACTAGCAACTGCCAGTTGCAAGATTACGCAGTTTTAGGAGGTCTCTGAAGAAGGTAAGCAGTCTTAATGAGGCCCACAAAGCTTAGCCCATGTAGTCAAACCTGTTTACAGGTGATTGCCATAGTTAATGAGCACTGTTTAAAATGGATTGGTAACTTTTTTCAGTCCCAGAGTCATGCCCTTCAATGGTGTGCGCTATACCAAAACAAAACAGTTGTGCATTGAGACTTTATAAAACAAGAGACATTGATTTTTATCGAACGTCGAATTGGGGTTCAATAGACTAGACTTTCACCTCCCAATTCACAAGAGGAAGAGAGGGCCTGTATCTGTGGCAGTCCTTGGTGCTCCCTGGGCTGTAGCTCCACAGGATGGGACCGGCTGACCGCTGAGGAAACCTGCGTGGCATCTCTGGCCGCTTTGACTCCAGCATCGAGCGTGCACGTTCATTGGCATCAGTAAGCGCAGTCTGCCACCCCTCAAGGGAGACCTCAGGGGAGAAGAGTTATTGGTAATGCTGTTTCCAAAGGCTGAGGCCCTTCACCTGCTGCCTACTTCCTGCCCGGCCAAAAAGTGACTTTTGCCTCCTCTCTTGTTTTGGGACCAAGGCTCCGAGTCGTGTCGCTCTACCCTTGCTTTGTGGGGGGGGGGTCACTGCTAGGTTTGGAAAGCGTCCCGCCCCACAGCGCCAGGGTCTGCGCGAGCTCACCCACCGGCTCGCTGCAGCCTCCCCGGCCGGGCCCGACACACGAGCCCGCCCGCCCCGCCCCGCCCCGGGACGCGGTTACTTGAAACGGGGCGGGGCGGGGCCGCCCGAAACTTTGGCCAACAAGTTGCGGAGCGCGGCTCGGCGCCCCGCGCCCATGGACTACCTCACCGCCGTCACGGGCCGCGGCGGCCGCCTGCTCCGCGGGGCCGCCGCCCGCCTGCCGCTGCCCCGCGCCCGCCACGTCCGCTTCCGCGACCCGCCAACGCCGCCGCCAGGTACCGGCCGGAGCCCGCGAGCCGCCCGGGGCCGGGGCCGGGGCCGCTGAGGGCGGCCTGGGCGCTGCGGGTCCGGTCCTGCCGCAGCCGCGGGGTTGTGGAGGGGGGAGAGCCCAGGCGGAAAAGCCCCGCGCCGCCGTCACAGCCCGGTCACGGTCCCGGGTGGCGGCCGCCACCTCTTCCGTGTTGTGCGGGGGAGCGGGGGCCGTTTCGGGGGCGGGGGGCGGTGCTGAGCGCGCAGGAGAGGAAGGGGGACGGGGGGGGCTCTCTCCCTTTCTCTAAAGACTTTGGAAGCGCGGCGGCCGTCCGGGTGCTTCACAGCCCGGGACCCCGCTTCTCAGGAGACTTTGGGCGAGTTTTCTTAGGTGGGTGTGGTGGTGTTTACCAGCCCTCGCATGGAGGAGGTGGGGAAACTTGGCCCCAGCTTGAAGGAGTCGCTGCTTTTGCAAGCAGTAGGCAAGCACAGCACAGTTTTACAGGAACAGGAAGGAGGCTGCTGAGTAATGCACAGAGCCAGCACGAGCGTTTTTCCTGCTAGATGCCTTGAGAGGCTCTGGAGGACGTGTTTGCCTAGACATGGGGTAGGCAACGCTTTCTGGCCGGAGTGCTTACCTTGGAAGGTGCCTGTGCGCCTGGAGCAGCTGTTTGCAGCCTCCCGGCTGCAGCCGGCCCACGGAGGCAGGGCTTGCAGCCTCCCTGCCGCCTGCTGGGAGCAGCCTGGGCTCCGTGGCTGGCAGCAGCTGCACAGAGCCTGGGCTGGCAGTGGTGTGCCATGCTCAGCACACGTGCTGGGGGTTGGCTTTATTCTGCCTCTGTGCACCCTGGGAAACACAGACCTAGTAGCCCTCAAGGGTACTTGACTCACTTTAAGCACTTGGGGGTGCTTCTCTCTGTGGGAAGCACAAGTAGTGGTCTCCCTTAGTCAGCTGAACCAAGGGAACCCCAAGGCATAATCTAGACCCAAACCTAATAAGTCTCCCACACTAGGTACAAAAGGAGAACTTTATTGGTTACAAGGGGTAGGGTTGCAATAGGGTACAGGGTAGAGCAATATCAGAGAAATCCCATAGGGCAAACTGGCATGGCTGGGTAGCCTTTGATCACACATGTGAGTTACTGCAAGCTATATATCTAGTTAGATCTCAGGTAGCTTACTCACAAGTATCATCCAGAGGCAGGTGGAGCTTCCCTCTGGAGGCAGGCAGTTCCTTGCTCTCTCTCTCAAAACTCATGATCAAGTTTCAGATGGTCCAGCTCTTCTCCCTCTCTGAGTCTTCCTCATGGCTGCTGCCCCCTCCTCCCAGGCAGTCCTTAACTTGTATAGCCCTTATGACCTAATTTACCTGGTCCAATGGAGGCCAGCACCTGTTGGCAGTCAGCCAACCAATTTGAAATGCATCACTAGTTGCTGGGTAGACTGGCAGTTCCTAGCTCCCCAGGGAGCCCAAGCCCCTCACCCAGGTATGTGATGCCTGTCAGGTAGGCAGAGGGAGCAGGTTTCCCCCCTCCCTCAGGAATGTATCCAGGTCAGGTTACCTAAAGAGAGAGGGTAAGTTGTGTACCCTCTGCAGGGCCCCTCTTAACCAAACTGTCACAGAGCAGAGATTTTGGGGAGAAACAGAGGTGGCCTTCTCCCACATCCTCCACCCTCATCTGGGGCTTCAGATATTTCCAAAACCTATGGCAGGCATGCTACTTGCATGCCAAAGCCCGGAGGCTTGGGGTTCAGATGCCCCTGAGTTTTGCCTGCCCTCAGCCATAAGGCCCGAGGGGCAAGCCAGGGAGGAGTCTCCCATTTCCATCAAGTGGGCTTAAAGCCAAGACCTTCCCACTGCAGCAGCTAAGTAGGAGGTTTACTACATTACCTTGGCAGGTACTGTCCCTGTGCCAGGAGAGCTGTCTTCCCTGGTGCAGCCAAGAAGACCGCCTCCTCGGTCACGGTGCTGCTTCCCTTGTTAGGTAAGCATAGACCACGCTTGATCCGAGCCTGCAAGAGGCCGATTGCACTCGTTTTCACCTCTCCCCAGGCCCTTACCGGTGGGAAGTTAGAGATTAGACAGCAGCATCAGTGTACATGTTTTGCGTAGGTAGTCTACTTGTTGAAAGGCTGTTGGCACTCTGCCCTTAGAAAATAAAATAAACAGTCTTTGTTGGTAATATGCCTCAAACCTTTCTTCTGGTCTCGCATCACCTACCAAGACCTGGATCCGGCTGTCACAGAAGTGTCAGGCGTACAGATCTGCTGGTAATCCAGTGCGCTGCAGCCTTGTGTGGGCACTGGAGCATGGCCTGATGCAGAATTTGAGATCCCTGGTACCTGATGAATACTGCCATCAGTGGCAGGGGGCCAAGTGAGGTCTGAGCAGATATAGCCCTCACTTATCCTAGAAAATTAGAGTTGAAAGAGACCTCAGGAAGTCATTTAGTCCAACCCCCCTGGTCAAAGCAAGACTATCCCTGATTAGATCATCCCATCTTGCTACTGCCTCCTCTCCCACCTGCACATATGCTCCATCCTAGACCTACCACAACTGCTGCTGGCTCCCTGGATCCTGCCTGGGAGAAGCCACAATGGTCTGGATTCAGCCCATGGCCCACATGAGTTTGATACCCTGGAGCTATCAGATAGTCTGAAGCAGTGGTTTTCAAATATTTTGGCCAGTTACCCCTTTACCTGAAAGCTATTGCTGCTCAGATCCCTATACCTGACCCTGGCAGATTTCAACACCAGTATCGGCATGTGGCAATGCCATTACTCATCGTACATTGACCAATCGGAAGGTGCACCACCATTATTAAAATTTAGGCCAAGCACTTCGCACTCCAGTGTGAAAATTACTGGTTTATAAAGCATCTCTTCTGATATATTTAACTTGTGCAGACAAGGTGCATGGAGGAGAATTCCATTGGGGACCCTGGACATTTTATCATTTCTTGCTCTGGGTTTGTCCCCCACATCCTTTCAGGCCAGTGAACTCAGATCACAGATTTCCATTATCATTGGGTATGTGGGCACAGGTGCATGTGCTTGAATACATCTGCTGTGTAGTTGGTAAACCTAGTATCAATGAGAGGTGACTTGGGCAAAGGCAGGTGCATTGCTGAAAATGATAGGGGGCAGGTGGTTCATCATATGAGCAGAGTTCTGCAGGCATCTTTGGCAACATGGTATTCCTGACATGGACACAGCATGCTGCAGAAGTCACTGTGATCTAGTTCCCTACTGTGTTGTCTTCTAAACAAAATGTCAATCAGCTGTATACAAGAGCATATTGTCTTGAATAATTAAGAGAGTTGTCTTATTCAAGTTGTCTTGAATAATTAAGAACTAATAAGAATCTTGATTTGTGTAATGATCTCTTGTAGAAGATGCAACACTACCTGCACTTATTTTTGTAGAACTCCAGATTCTTGGTGGATGTGGGCCCTGAGATGCAAAGGTGGGCTGTGTAATAGTAGATCTCCAGACTCATCAATGACTCTTATTCACTGGAATTCACTCTTATTCATTCTCCTCATACTGAGGGACTGCCAACATAGATGACAGTAAATTGACAAGACCCAGTGGGTTTCAGAGATGTTAACTGCACAGCACCTGAAATGGCTGAGTGAGAAGAATTGACCACTAATTGCCAAGAAAAATTGTTATATGTGGCTTAAACTATTTTGTAACTATTCATAAACCTGTCAAACTCCATCTTAAAACTAGTTGGGTTGTTTTTGTCCTTAGTACTTCCACTTGGAAAACACTTGTTTTCTAGAACCTTTTATTTTAATTTCTATCATAAATTCATGATATTTATTCTAGCATAGATTCATAACCGGTTTATATTCATTTGTTCTTGAGCCAGCATGGTGTGGGAGCTCTTCCCTCTATGACAATTATATCCCTTGTCAGTCTTCATATAGGTGGGTTTCATTTCCCTCATTATTCTACTCCCCAGTTTTCATCCACTGTTCCAGTCCAAATTCATCTTTTTTCAACATAGATGTGACCAGGATTATAACCTGTGTTCTGGGTGAGATCTGAGCAGAATCTTTTTCAGTGGCATCAATATTTCACATCTATAATGGAAATTGCCTATCATGTTATGTTTTAGGATTGCAGTTGACTTTTTTTTTTGTCATATCTGCATCAGTGGATGGCTTATAGCTAGGGACCTACCAAATTCACAATTGCATGATTTTTGCAGAAATTGCAAAAAAATGGTAGGGTCCACTGCAAAACAAAACAAACAAGGAGAAAAGGGCAGGAAGCCCTGCTGTCTTGGACCCTGGGGGTGGGGGGAGGGCAGAGGAGAGAGGAAAGGGGGTGGGGGGTGGCTGCTCAGCAGGAGGCAGGGATGCTGCACAAGCAGCTGGACCCAGGTCATGGGCCAGCTGTGGCAGGCAGCTGGGAGGCTGCACTGGGGTCTGCAGAGCCCCGGCCTGGCTTGCTGTGAGCGGTGGGTGCCACAAAAAAACATCCCAGCCAAGGCTCTGCAGGCCCCTGTGTAGCTTCCCAGCTGCCTGCCATAGCCAATCCAGGACCTTGGTACAGCTACTTATGCAGCATCCCCACTTGAGGGTGGCCCAAAATCATGACTTAATTACCCTGGTTAAGCCAAGGGAAACCATTAATCCATGCTTAATAATGCATGGATTAAATGGCTTCCTTGGGCTTAATCATGGTAATTAAGCAACAGGTCCCCTCCATCTGGTAATCTGTGGGGAGGGGCAGGAAAGCTGGGGCCCCTCAGCCAGAGGGGTGGAAGAGCCTTGCCATGCTCAGCCCCCCAAAATAGCAGTTGGTCCCAGGATCTGCTCTTGAAATTGGCTGACTGCCTCCTCAAATTTGGTAGACCCCTCCTCATAGCCATCCAGTGATCAACCAATACACCTTAGTTTTCTTTTCTATCTTTTCCAGATGATGAGCTCCCAATATATAGCAGAACTTTGTGACAATTGCTAAATGTGTTGACCTTACACTCTTGTAGTACTGAATTTTATCCTTGTATGTATTATTCAAGTCCTGAAATTCCTGAATCATTTTCTATATCAATACTGTCACTGAAGTTTGTTTTGTCAGCAAATTTCATTACCATATGCTATAAAGAGTTCCATTAGTTACCTTATACCACCCCAGCAGTTCCCTTTTTAGTCTTCCCATCAGCCAGTTTCTTTCCTGTCTCACAATTCTTATGCTAGTCCTCCTCCATTTTTAGGTTCACTTACTTTTTATGTTACAGTGAAACTGGTGCTTTATTGAAGTTTAGTTTAGATCTGCTAGATTTCCTTTGTCTAGAAAATTATTTACCTCCTCAGGGATGTGAACAGTTAAAATATTAACCTGCTGCCTGCCATGGAGCCCAGGCTGCTCATGACAGGCAGCAGGGAGGCTAATAGCAACTGCACTGGGGTCTGCAGAGCCTAGCAATTAGGTACTAGGTCCCCCTTCCCTTTTCCCCTGCTCTGCTGTGCAAAAGGAAAGCAGCTCCACTTCCTCTCTGCAGAGCCTGGAAGTCAGAGGCCCCCTGCCAGGCCAGATGCAGCACCTTCTGTTTCTGCAGCTGCCACTGCTGGCAGTGTCTGCGCAGGCACTCTCCTGGCCAGACCCATGGTGGCTGCAGGGTTTGGCAAGGGCAAAGTGGAGGTAAGGGGGCACTGGGTGCCTCCCCTGGGTCTGAGGCTCAGCCTCACGGCATGCCCTGTCCACACCCTGGCCTGGGCCTGGAGAAGACCTACCCATCTGCCCAGCTCATAGTGAGGCATGGCCCTGGGGATCCACTGAGTCCCTGCCACATTGGGGGGGTGGGGGGCGCACTGGAAGAACTCCACTGGTGCCAGGTTGGGAAGAATTGTTCCTTAGGCCAGGCTGGAGCAGCCGCACATGGGCCAGGCCTATTTACATTCCGACTCCTCAGTGGCAGATGTGTGATCTACCTGGCATGATTTCCCCTTGCTAAGCTCATGTTGTATTTCCTTTGACTTACGCTTGTTCTCCATGTTGCTATTCATAAAACTTACAAATTTTAAGAACTGCCAAACTGGTGAGAAGCAAAAGCCTCTATTACAATTCCACTGCATTATAATTGTCTTAGCTGAATTCTATACTTAATAGCATATCTAATTTTAAAGTAAGACCTGGCTATTGTAACTCTAAGTGCTTTAACATTTAGAACAGAGCACACAGCAACAGCAGTGAATCTTCACTTGCCAGTATTAAAACTATTTCACTTGCCAACAGCTTTGGTTAAACCTGGCAAGATGATAGTCCTGTGCCATCTGGGCAACTTGAGGGAGCAGAATGGCTTCCTGTTCTTTTCTCCTTTTTATCATGCACCTCTGCCCTTTCAATGTTTCTTCTGTTTCCTTCCATTGCCCACACAGTTCTCAAGTTTTTCTGTTTGTAGTGCCACTAAACTCTGCAAGTATTTGGTCTTCAGCATTACTGTGCATGTGCAAGCATAGTCTTGATGTGAGAAACCAGTGAATGACAGTAATTCACAACTTTATTTGCAGCATACAGACACTTTATATGTGTTTTTCTGAGTGTTTTTCTTAGACATTTTGTAAAACTTGATCAGTAAGCACTTGGTATTTAGTTTGGAAATACAATTTTAAATCTTGCTCTAAATTTTATAAAACTCCTTTGGGGTCTTTCAGGGTCAATATTTTCTGGTAGTATTTTGCTACCAGAGTCTCTTAATCTTTCAGAGATGGGAAGCAATATTGTTAAACCCTGTCGTCTTGATAATAGCTTTACAAAATAGATTTAAAATGTTAAACTGTAAAGCCAGTGAAGACCTCTACAAATGTGACCACCTAATTAGGTACTCAAGTATGAATTAGAACCTGATTTCATGTTTCTCCTTTTGAAATAGAAGTCTTGGTCTAATTGTCTAGACATGGGGTTCTCGGGAGTGGGCTAATTGTATATTGCAGAGAGCTGGGTGGCTAGAAAACATTTGCTTTGTTTCTAACTGGAAATGTAAATTGCTGTAAAGAAATGTTATGTAATTTCAAGTGCAAGGCAGGTGGTTTGGAAAACAAGCATTCTGCTGAAATGTGTTTTCTATTAAGAGTCCCAAAGAAAAATTGAGAGAGAGTGAGTTTATAATGCCAAAGAAAATGCTTCTAACTTTTTGTTTTTGGTCTTGTATAAATAGATTAGTTCCACTCAGTGGCAATTAGATCAGTATAATCTAGTAAAGCTGTAATGTCTATGCTTTCGTTGTTTTACCAGTTGGCAAATGTCAGCAAGTTGTTTCATGTATACTGCTGATTAATGGGGGGGGGGGGGGGGGAAGGAAAGCTTCAGTGTCTTTTTATATTTTTCTTGGATTCACTTTTATAATGCCCACCTAATATATAGGCAGACAAGGTTCCTTGGATGAATTTGATATCTTTTATTAGACCAACCCAAATGGTTGGAGAATAGTTATTAAGCAAGCTTTTGGGTTCAAAAACCCTTCGTCAGGCTAAGGAGGTTTCAGCAGTTGGTGTGTGCTCTTCCTGGATGGAATGAAAAGTAAAGAAGCCAGGGGCTGGGCTGGGCTGGGGAGTCAGTTGCCAGGCAGATTGTAATGTATCAAAAATCCAATGTCTGTGTTTAGTCCCTGATCTCTAGTATCCAGCAGGTTGATGAAATGGAGCTCATAGGCTCGTCTCTGGGATGTGTTGTGTAAATTTCCCTTGAGGATCAGGACTGAGAGATTGGAGAGAGAGTGGCCCTCCTGTGAGAAATGTGCCCCCACCGGTAATTGGGTGTTTCTGTCTTTGATGGATTTCCGGTGTGCGTTCATTCTGGTGCACAGTTGTTTGGTCTCTCCTACATATCTTTCATCAGGGCATTTGGTGCATTGGCTGAGGTATATCACATTCCTGGAGGTGCAGCTGTAAGATCCTGGGATGCTGATGTCTCTGTTGTGGGGTGTAGTAATGGTGGGGGTGGTGGAGATGTGGGGGCAGGTTTTGCATCTCTTGTCATGGCACGGTCTGGATCCTTTTGGTGTGTTCTGGGCTTGAGGAAGTTTGCTTCTGGTGATGAGGTTGGCGAGGTTCGGTGCTTGTCTGAAGGCTAGGATGGGTGGCTCTGGGAAGATCTTTTTAAGAATAGGGTCTTTTTCTAATATGGGTTGCAATTTTTTGAGGATTTTCTGTACAGGTTCAAGGGAGGGGGTGATAGGTCATAACCAGCGGTGTGCGATTTGTGGGTGTTTTTCTTCTGTACTGCAGCAGTTCTTCATGTGGTATCCAGATGGCTCTTTCGAACGTATGATCTACCTCTCTGGAGCAGCGTCCTTGCTGGGTGGAAGCCTTTTTAAGATTGGTGAGGTGGCAATCCCGGGTGTTCTCTTCAGTACAGATGCGGTGGTATCTGAGGGCTTGGCTGTATATCACAGTTTTTTTGGTGTGTTTAAGGTGATTGCTGGTTCTGTGCAGATATGTATGTTGGTCTGTGGGTTTCTTGTATACTGTGGTCTGTATTTTACCCTTCTGGATACTGATCATTGTGTCTAAAAAGGAGATGTTGGTGCTGGAGTATTCTAAAGAAAGTTGGATGGAGGGATGGTGACTGTTGAATTTCTGATGGAACTCAATCAGAGATTGCAGGTTCTCACTCCAAATGATGATGTCATCGATATATCTTAGGTATAGTAAGGGTTTGATGGTTCAGTTCTTGAGGAAGTCTTCTTCCAGGTGGCTCATAAAAAGGTTGGCATACTGTGGGGCCATTTTAGTGCCCATAGCTGTTCCCATCATCTGGAGGAAGTGTTGATTATTAAAAGTGAAAATGTTGTGTGTGAGGATGAAGTGTATAAGCTCAGTAATATCTTTGGGTCTGTATTCTGGGTTGTAATCTTGTTCCTGTAGATATGTAAGGCAGGCTTGGATGCCATCCTGGTGTGCGATGTTGGTATATAGGCTGATAAAGTCCATGGTGGCGAGGAGTGTGTTGCTGGGAAGGTGGTCTATGTTTTTAAATTTCCATAGCAAGTCTGTAGTGTCTTGGACAAAACTTTTTCTGTGGGTGACAAGCGGTTTTAGGATGGATTCAACGAAACCTGATATTTCCTCAGTTAGGGTCCCATGGTTGGATATGATAGGTCTGCCAGGGTTCCCTTGTTTGTAGATTTTAGGGAGCATGTAAAAAGTCCCTGGGTTAGGTAGCGGGGGGATCAAGGTCTGTAGTTCTTCTTGTAATCTTGATGGAAATGATTTGATGGTATTGTTGAGTTTTTTGGTGAAAAGGGGAGTAGGATCTTCTTGTAGTTCTTTGTAGTAGGTGGTGTCAGAAAGCTGTCTGTTGGCTTCCTTTATGTAATCCTCACGGTTTAGGATGACTATGGCTCCTCCTTTATCTGCTGGTTTTATTACTGCTGAAGCTTCCTTAGCCTGAAGAAGGGTTTTTGAAACCGAAAGCTTGCTTAATAACTATTCTCCAACCATTTGGGTTGGTCTAATAAAAGATATCAAATTCACCCAAGGAACCTTGTCTGCCTATGTCCTTAGGCCAACACGGCTACAACTTAAACCCCTGCACCTAATATATATAATTTTTAAAGGTTATAAAAATTTGTTCTAGCCCAGACTAACATTAAGCAAGAGAATCTCCTTTTAGCTATTTTGGTCACCATGCAGTATTGTCTAACTTATTGTAACAATACATTGTATTTTCTCACAATTCCCTTTTAGCCCTATCTTCTTGCTTATAAGTACTTTGAACTTTAGCCAGAAACAAAATTGATAGAGTTGTTAACTTGTCTGATCAAGTTCAGTAATTTCACAAAGCATGTTTGTTGTATTGCAGTACTCCAATATGTACATACTGTAATATGGGCATTACAGTTCCCCAATATGTAAATAACATACAAAAATAGTTGCAAAAGTCCATATGCGCAAAGGGGTTATTCTGTCACCTAGTAAGGACATTTTTATTACCATAGTAATAAGACATTTTTGGAGCTCCGGCAATAAGTATTTCTAAGCAGAAGATTTAAATTGCTTCCCTGAATTGCAGTCAAAGAAGCAATTTTGTTGTATACCAAACCTGAAGATATAAAGTAATGTCTAAAACTTAAGAAATACCAATATTGACCACAGTTGCACCTCAGTATCCGTAAACTATTTTTTATTTACAAAAGTATTTTCCTGCAATTCCCATCACTCTTCCCTATTATAAGATCTAACTCCAATGAAGTCAGATTTCTTTCATGATGTCAGATACCTTTTCACTCTTCCACTCTCTGCTCTAGCTTCTGCAGTTTTAGGAATTATTTTGTTTGCAACTGTCTTGTAATCTCTAGTTTAACTTTCTTATCTCCCTTATAACACATCATCCCTTTTAACCTTTATGTATTCTCAAATGTACAAAACATGATGATTGTTAATAATAACAAGGTAATATCAAAATGGAGATATTGGGTATGGAATGGTTTTTCACATAATCATAGAAAATTAGGGCTGGATGGGGCCTCAGGAGGTCATCTGGTCCAACCCCCTGCTCAAAGCAGGACTATCCCCAACTCAGTCATCCCTGCCAAAGCTTTGTCTAAAAACCTGCAAGAATGGAGCTTCTACCACCTCTCTGGGTAACCTGCTCCTAGTGAGAAAATTCTTCCTGATATCTAACCTAAACTTCCCTTGCTGCAACTTGAGATGGTTGCTCCTTGTTCTGCCTTCCGCCACCACTGAGAACAGTCTATCTTCACCTTTTGAACCCCTCTTCAGGTAGTTGAAAGCTGCTATTACATCCCTTCTCAGTCTTCTCTATGCCATCTTCCAGGTCATTGATGAAGACATTGACCAAAATTGACCCCAGGACCAACCCCTGGGGCATACCACTTGATACCAGCTGCCAACTAGACATCAATTTATTGATTACTACTCTCTGAGCCCACTGCTCCAGCTTGTTTTCTGTCCACCTTATAGTCCATTCATCCAGCCTGTACTTCCTTAGCTTAGCTGCAAGAACGTTGTGGGAGACCATATCAAAAGCCTTGCTAAAATCAAGGTACCACATCCACTGGTCTCTCCACATCCACAGAGCCAGTTATCTCATCATAGAAGGCAACCAGGTTGGTCAGGCATGACTTGCCCCTGGTCAATCCATGCCGACTGTTCCTAATCACCTTTTTCTCCTCCAAGTGTTTAGAATGGATTCCTTGAGGATCCGCTCCATGCTTTTTCCAGGGTCTGAGGTGAGGCTGACTGGTCTGTAGTTCCCTGGATCCTCCTTTTTCCCCTTTCTTAAACATGGGTACTATGTTTGCCCTTTTCCAGTCATCCAGAGCCTCTCCTCATTGCCATGAGTTTTCAAAGATAATGGCTAGTGGCTCTGCAATCACATCAGCCAACTCCCTCATCACCCTTGGGTGTATCCCATCCATCCCCATGGACTTGTCCACATCCAGCTTTTTGAAATAGTCCCTAACCTGTTCTTTCACCACTGTTGGTGGCTCGCCTTCTCCCCAAACTATGCTGCCCTGTCCAGTAGTCTGGGAGCTGACCTCGCTTGTAAAGACCAGAATTCTGTGAAGATTCATAGATGTTAGGGTCGGAAGGGACCTCAACAGATCATCGAGTCCGACCCCCTGCATTGGCAGGAAAGAGTGCTGGGTCTAGATGACCCCAGCTAGATGCATATCCAAACTCCTCTTGAAATGACCCCAGCTAGATGCATATCCAACCTCCTCTTGAATATATCCAACCTCCTCTTGAACTTGCTCTCCATAAGAAAACAACTCTACAATGAACTACTGTAATTTGAAGTTCTATTCTGAACAGTTCAAAGCTTTTTTTAAATTGCTTTGGCTCTTGTTCATGTAGATATTACAAGCTAGGTTGCCTTCTAATGTGGCTCAAATTATCCCAAAATCTAAGGTGAATCAGTATGTTTTGAGCCCTGGCAAGTTATTTCCTGATGTCTCCAGTAGCTACATGAGTGGAGCTGCATACAGTTCCCACTGATTAACTGTGAAAAATTAAATGTTTTTTTTCTGCATTGATGTTTGTGTTTGGTAATCTTGTTAGGGCACTAAACAATACAAGAGTGTCACCTTTATTTTTGTTTCTTAAATACTGGGATAGTGTTGGAGAGGTGTAGACATCCAGGTAAGGAGCATAGTTAAAGTTTCTAGTGCATTTGTCTAGTGTCTTGTCTTGTGTTGTAACTTTGTCCTGAAGCCTGTCTTAGGTATTTGTCCTTTCTGACCTGTGAAAGCCCAAAAGAAGTCAGCACGCTTATTGCTTTAAAAGAATTGTATGTAGCCAAAATATAGTTTCTTGGTATGTATCTGTCCAACTACCAACAGAACCTAATATTCCAAAAGATCATGAAAAAGTTTGGAGTGAGGCAACTTCCAGAGAAATTGGATGTCTTCACCTTTGCCCACTAAGGGTCAGCTCAGAAAGCATTTGTATAGTTGATCTCCTGGTAGATACATCAGGAGTGCATGTAGATATTACATAGTTTTACAACCTGTTTCTGATGCATAAGGAGTGATGATTGTGTTTTGCAGGCCATAGTTTAATTAAATCTCTAATCAGTATTTTAGCTGCCTCCAAGAACATTTTATTAATATACTGAATTTATAACAATAAAGAACACTTTTCATATGGCAACTAAGGCAAAGAAATGCTAGTAGTAAAATAGTAAGACTGCAGCATTTCAGCTGATGGCATTTCTGGAAATTTTGGCTATTTTAGTTTCCTCCTTTCTGGGGCAAATAATTCAAGTCCTCCCCCTCCTCCAATTTTCGTGCATGTTGATATGCTTACTTTTTAATTCTTATCAGCCTTCTCTAAACCACCTTCAGTTCTGTAATTCTTTGAGGTGGGTAGACCAGTGTTGTACAAAACATTCTAGATAAGGCTACACTCTTTACTAATGTATAGTACAGGTAGCTATAATTGGCTTGATTCTTCATTATGTATCCTAATGAATGTCTCTCCCTCCCAAAAACAGCACACTGGGTAGAAAGTCTAATTGAGCAAGCTGCCAAGTGTCTTCTTAAAAGAAAAAAAAAAAAAAGGCAAAATAGTTAATTTAGAGCCTTTCAAGCTGGAAACATAGCTTGCATATTGAAGAGAGTATTACTCTGTATTTAGTTGACTGTGAACATAATCTGGTACTGTGTTGCTTTTTCATCTAGCTTTGAATACTTCTAGAGTTCCTCCGTATTCTCTCCTATTGACTGACCTTAACTACTCATTTACAGATTTAAAGTGTCATGTCTTTAGTAGTCTTTCCGGATCATCATTTTATGTATAATTTGTCACAGAACGAGACCCCCAGGGGTGACAGTGATGCCCCTGGTGGCTCTGCGACTGTGCAAGCTCTGCCCCAAGAGCACCCTCTTATCTCACCTGCCACATCTTTGATGGAAAAATAACTCGGGAAGCTGCCAACGAGCCTTTGCTTAGTCCTGGTTCAGTGAACCTTACTCAAGCTCTGATCTGTAGGCCCCTTTGCTAGGCTTCTCTTCAGTACAGTACTGCATGAGGCACCTCAGGCCTTATGGGCCAATTGCATGGCTCCAACCACCCCTTTACTATGCCCCATGCCTCACAAGTGTTACATTACTGTTATGCTCTGTTGGGGCCTTGGCCTACTCAGACTCTACTCCTTTGATATTGCTAGACCTTTGAGCCTAGACCCACTGTGTTGGACCCAGCTTTGAGGCACTAGCCTATAAACTCCTCTTATTATAGGGCCCTTGGCCCTTGCAGCTCATGCCCCTCTGGCACTGGGGCTCTATACAGTCATGTGCCCCCAATGAGGCTTCCTTCTCTCCTATTCGTCTCTTTCCAGTCCACTGGTTCCAAGAATAACACAAACCTAAGTCCCTGGGTTACAACATAACATTAGTAATAAAGGCAGCACAGTGACTCTTTTAAGAGGGCAAACTCTCACCCTTAAAATACCAGCCCCTTATCTCTGGGCACCTTGTGAGCCCCTAGAGTCTTACTGCATTTGGAGGTAGCAAAGCAGGCAGCCAGATGCATTGGGCTGCTCTCTTGTGCAGGAACTCCTTCTCCTAGCAGTTGCCAAAGAGAGAGTCACCCCAGCCAGCCTCAGCCCTGAGCTTGTATGTGCCCTGGGCTCTGACTCCTTCCAGTCAGCTGACTGCCTGCAGGTGCTGGCTAATTACCTTGTTAGCCTGTTACTAAGGCAACCTGCAGCTGTGGGGCTCTGTGTACCTGCCAGGTTCCTTTGCTAAGCTGGTTCTACTCTTAAAGGTGCCAGCACACCTTGGTGCCCTGTGACATAATTTAATGATGTAGGACCTATTTCACAATCTTGACACCCTCTATTTTGGTCATTTTTCCTCAGTAAAAACAAAATATTTATTTCCATTCTGTTTCTTATATTTTGCTCAGTGTTTAACATTATATGCTGTACTTCATTTGCCCCTACCCCCCCAGGTTTTTTGAAAGTCCAGATAACTTGTCAGCTGATTCTTCATTAGATTCTTCATTAATAAAGTTTCAGTTATCTGAACACAATGTTCTGGAGGTCTGCTTTGCTCTTGCAGAAGCAGTTCTATATTAGCCTTTAAGTAGGTGATAGAATTTAAACTTATTTTCTTTATTACTGGTAGTATTACAGTCATATAGCTGTGATGGCCCAGGCATTATGCAAGAGGCAAGGATTTGGGGAGGGTAATATCTTTTATTGGACCAACTGAAGTCAGATGTTTTTGCATTGCATTGTATAACTTTATACCAACTATACAGTTGGTCTAATAAAAGATATAGCCCCCAAAAATCCTTGCTGCTTTGCATTTCGTAATCAAGAAACATCGTGAAACTTGAAATGAAACTACAGCCTACCGCTTCTAAAAGATGATTGTTTTTTATCTTCATTTCTCAAGCAATGGTTTCTGGGTGCATGAAGGATTTTCCAAGGCACTCCAGGATATTTCAGCAACTTAATGCTGGCTTGCATTTGCTGGAGAGTTAGCTTAATTGAGAAATGGTAGTGAGGGGAATGGGGAGAGTTGCTCAGTTCTGGTTGCGGGTACTCAAGCATACATGCTAATTTCTTACCTAATCTCTTCCCCAGGACAAAATGGCTGTCAGTCTTTCCCTGTAATATTCATTGCCTCCCTTTACCCCAGTTTACTAGCCTGGATTTTATACTTTGATATCATCTCTCTGAAAGAGAGAGGGGACCATGCTATATGAAGCTTGTAGCAATCACTTGTTTAGCAAGTAGTTTGAGTGATGTGACTTACTATCTAATGTAAATCAAGGGCATAGTAACCCAGCAAGAAGCTGAGTACTGAGATTTTTCAACAGTTTGCAGTCCTGTTATCATTGTCATAAAAACTGGCTTTGCCTGAAGGGAGTCTTAGAATCAGGCCTTCTCATGACCAGGGATCCTGGTTTTCTCTGATTAAAAAAAAATAAAAAAATCCCCAATTCTTCAGTTAAAAAAAGTAACCCAAAATCCACACTTTTCTGTGATCAAAATGAAACACCACTTCATATATATCTATGTATTACTGGTGTTTCATTTTAATAACGGAAAAATGTGGATCTTGGGTTACTTTTTTTTTTAACTGAAAAATGTGGATTTTTTTTAATCAGAAAAAACCAGGATCCCTTCTCATGACTTCCAAGTTGTATTTGCAAAAATATCAGTGAACTCTTCTCTTCTGTTTCGTGATCTTGGCACTGAAAGCTGCATGATCCTGATCTGCTATTTCTGAATGGTGTGGTAAAAAAAGGACAGAAAGCTGAAAGTCTGCAATCCAGGTTATCCTAGTCTTCTCAGTACTTAGAAAACAGTGTGATGGAAAATGGTGTCAGCTGTCCACACCGAAACTAGCAATGCCATGGGAAGAAGATTCTGTCGGTTAGGTAGTGGGTTGGTACAGGACCTTGACACAGGCATGCAGGAGGACGTTGGCTTATAAATTTGTTTGGGAGAGGGAAGGGGGCAATGCAGCTTCCACAGTATTCAGTCTTCAGCAGAAGGTTCCCATTTGCTGGAACATATTTTAAGGTCAGAGGGCCTTATATAACTAGGCCTCCAACACAACGCAAGCTAAGCTTCCTTTGTCTGGTTTCATATTCTGAAATATGATTGTTCCTGGTCGTTGGTCTTTTGTATGACTGAACGTAGCAGCTTTTCTTTATGCTACAGTAATCTAATCTTTTGCTTTTATATGCACTGGTCTGACTTCCTGAATAAATATTGACTCAATGTCCTTTAGAACAACTTAATATTTTTCCAGCTTTATTCTTCTAAACCGAGTATCTAGATTACAGTTGAAATATTTGAACACGTGTCTGACTCTGTACTTAATCATTTCAGTGTTTCAAAACAGAGCATTAAGTGGCCCATTCCTGTTGGGAGGTCTCTCCCTATCTTCCTCCTTAAGTAAATTTTCTAGGTAAAACTATAGTTCTGTTGATATCTTGAAGTCACAGTACAGCATGAACCAAAGCTTCTTGTCCTTTGTCTACCTGCATGCTAAGAATAACATCAGTTTCTACTAATTCAAACCCAAAACTGATTAGTTAAGTATATTGGGTAATTCATTGGGATTAATAAGTGAAAAAGTGGGCTCCCTCAGAAATCCATTCATCAAAAGGCAGTGTGATTGATTGAATCTCACTTGTGCCAAGGTTACCTTACCTTCCTGTTGCTAAAGGCTGTTTTAGTTCTCAAATAGATAAAGGAATACAAGAAGCACAAAAATGACTGAAAGCCATATTTTTCTCCCCCTTTAAATAATAATAATAATAAATAAATATCTCTTGGCTGGAGTAAAGGATTTAAGTGTTGGGTTCCATGGCTTTCTAGTGCTCTGGGGAGGTACGCAGAGCATTTGTTTTCCTGCCACTTTGTTTCCTCTTTTCATCTAAGGGCACCAGCAATATTTAAATGGAAACTAAATTTAAAAAAAAAATGTCACGCCTTTGCTTAAAGTTGGAACAGGCAAACTGTAAAACAGCTCAATAGCTGAAATGTTTGTTCAATATTAGAAAACCTTTGTCCACAGTTTTTTCTTGTATTTGCATGATGGCTGCTAACTTTAGTCTTGTATGTATGTATGTAACCAATGATTCTCAACCAGGGTGCTTTGAAATCCTTTCACAGGTGCTGCATAGTGTCATACAAGTTAGCACTGTTAGGCGTGAAGACGTAATCCACAAATTAAACCCAGAATGTTCACATAGGAGTTCACCGTGTTAAAAAAATATATATATTCCGAACTGGTGAGATGTTTTTGAGTTCTTTGCAACCTAAGAATTGCTCTATTATTTTTTCAGGAAATGTTCTTTGAGTAGATATGATATCTTTTATTAGACCAGCTGAGTAGCTGGGAGAAAAGTTCTTGGCAAGCTTTTGGGCACAGTCACCCTTCTTCAAGCATAGGGAGTCTTATTTTTCTACACTTAAAAAAAATAAAGTGAAAACTTAAGTGCTGATATTTTCTGAGGGGTGCTTCAAGGCTATCAAAGGGTGCCTTGCATCTAAAAAGGTTGAAGTTTATATCCCACCCTTTCTAATCCTTAAACTCTCTTCCCTCCTTCCCTCCAGCCACCGCCTCCCTGCCCTACACAATCAAACCCTCCCACCAATCCCAATAACACCTCTCAACTGACACATCTAGGACACAAGAAAACTTCCCCCCAGCTCCCACTTCCACCATCCCACTTCAAACCCAGGGGAGATCCCCCTTCATCCTCCAACATCCCCTTATACCTCTCTCCCCATTTTATACATAGAAGCTCCAGCTGTCCTCCCTTGTCCAAAAACCCTACTTAACCCCTTCCCCTCCTCTCAGCAAGCACAAAATTAACATTAAAAAAGACTCTAACAGGAAAGTAAAAAAAAAATCTTCTTCCCCTCCTTCAGTTATTGCCAAAATGTGCCCTTCAGTAGCAAACACCCTGGGAGGCCGGTTAGCTTTGTAGGGCCTTCAAGCAGGCTTGGTCCTTCTCCCTTCTTATAGGTGCTTGGGCTGGATCCCAGCCCTCACCTGCATTTATATGTAATAAGTTCTCTTTAGAAGTTTTGGCCATTTTGGCTTGGAGTTGCTCTCCCTATGTCTCTTAAGAAACAGGTAGTTTTTCAAACTGGTCTAAGGGGGACTCAGTTTACATCCTAAAGTCTGCAAAGTGCAGTAGCTCTATCCTTCCTGATGTTGAAGAAGACATCCTGCGAAGGTAGCTCACCCCTTTTCCTCATGCTGATGAATTAATACTTTTTTTCTCTCTCTACTGTTCTGTCCTTTCTTTACTAACTTGCTTTCATCAGGCAGTACCTTTTATACTGCCACTCATGAAGAGGTTCCCTTGTGAAAATGGAAGTACTTCAGAATTTTGTATTCGGAGAGAGAGAGGTTGGAACAGCATGCATTGTAGCACTTGACAAGGTACCAGATCTTAACGTGAGGCTTGAGCTCTTTTTCCATTCTGATAGTTCGAAGGAGAAAAAATGTTGGTGTTAGTGCCAAATCAGGGCTGCCAAACTTGCCTGTGTCAAAGTCTTTGCAACTGAAAGAGTCTTTTAACTTCATCACCTGACTTTGATTCAAAAGAAAACTTGCATTTAAGTCTTGTGCTACTGGGAATAGCAGTAGATAAGGGGCACTGCTTTCTGCTGTAGGCTTAGATGGAACTGATCTGAACTGGACACATGCTCAGCAGTTAGTTGCTTCATTGTTGTGGTGCTCAGCAGCATTCCAGGCGGCACTGCCTGTTGTGTTGCAATGAAGAACTAGTTTGCTTTAAAAACATTTTGAAACCAGACAAAGTATTTAACCCTCAGGCTGAGAGTGTTGGACACTTGTTTTTCCTTCAATCTTAATTTCCTTTCCTCGTGTAGCAGTGTTTCTCAACCTTTTCAGACTCGGGGCACCCCTTTGTAAGCTTTCAGAATTTAGCAGTGCCCCATTTAAAACAATATGAATACAGTATGAATATTATAATATAAACGTATAATTAATTAATATGTTCTTCATTGTGCTGCTGTATTATAATATTAAATGTAATACTGTAGTCACCCTTCTGAGCTGTTCCTCATGGCTCTGCCTGGCCCTGTGTGTGTGCTCTCAGTATGGCACCTGGACTACCGACATAGGTCTGGGTCACTGGGGCTTAGGGACCAGTGGGCCAGTTCATGTTCTTCGTTAGCCCAGGGTGACCCCCATGAATTCCAGCACTTTAGCCCCATAGCCAAAAGAGCCAGAGCCCAGGAACCCCCAGCTGTAAGGGATGAGGTGCCAGACTACTTATGTGACATGGTGCACTGAGAGGATTGGGGGAGCAGAGAGATAAGCAGCAGAATACATGGGGTGGAGGAGAAGGAGGGACATCCTTCCCACCCCCGGGCTGTACCTGAGGATGCAAGTGCTGCCTTCGCTGCTACAACTGTTTCTCCAAGAACTTGCACACCAAGCTCCAGAGCCACCTGCCCCCATAACCCCTCCCAACAGCCCCAGGAACATTCAAGCCATTAGAGGGAAAGCTGGGTTGAAAAACACAGAGTGGATGGTGCAGGGTCTGCTAGAGGGTGGATGGGGGCAACCTAGATGTTCCTTGTTGGTGCAGAAGCTGGAGTGGGCGAGAGGAGTATCGTAGAATCAGTGGACCGGAAGGGACCTGCAAGATTATCAAGTCCGGTCCTCTGCCATAGGCAGGAGGTTAATGAGCTCAAAATAGCTCAGTGAGTTGCTTATCCAGCCTCCTCTTGAACACCTCCAAGGATGGTGACCGCACCACCTCTGCCAGGAGTGTGTTCCAGGTTCTAGTTATCCTTAGTAGCAAGCAGCATACTGATCTACCTCATCCCAGTTGGGAATCACTGTCATCAAGTAATATAGAACAAGAAAGGAGCACATTCCCAAAACTGTGGCAAAAGTGTCACAGCTCTAGCTCAAAAACTATGTTCTGATCGATGAACTTTTCTGGACAATTAATTTACTTTTGGTTTAACTGTAGTTTAAAGCTGCTACTTTGAGTTCCTTTAGTGACTCTTAAATATTTACTGTTTTTCATACAGTGATCTCTAAACTGTATGTCAGATCTTAAGTGAACAGACTGGGAATAGTTTCCCATTTCTATGGGATTATTTTGTTTTGTGTAACAACAAAGACTTCTAGTTAAATAAAACACAGTAACATTAATGGGGTGGGAATTCTGTGTGATATCTCTCTCAAAGGAATGCATGCTATGGAGTGCACTTCAGAGGGGAATAGATGTCAACACTTCATTTCTTTTGTTGGAAGGATTTCCTCCCCCTTTCCCCACCCTGGAAGCAGTGTTTTGTGTTCTCCAAAATGTGTGCTGAGTTCTCAGATTTTTGGGAATTAAAGTCTTTGTAAACTCTGAAGTAATCTTAATTTAACTATTCCAATAGCCTTAATCTGTGTTTTTCAAGGGAGACTTAGTGTAAGGGAAAAGGATTAATTTAATGACTACAAAATAAAAATAAATTAAAATGATTTGGTTTAGGCTTCTAAGAAACTAAAAATGGCTGATAGAAGTAACTTTAACATGTACAGTAAACGATTTGAATACAGGGAAATATAGATTTTATGTGCATTTTCATTCTAGCTCAGAAATATCTGAGCATGTAAATTGAAGATAATGGAAACAAAAATGTATCAGCACAATTAGGAGCATGCTGCAGTGACAACTAATTTTTTTTTTTTTTAGATCTGCAAAACTGATGCGTATTGGCTCTCTCCATGTTATAGGTATTGCACAATAAAATGGTTAATTGTACAATTTCCGGGAGACCAACTACATGTGCAAAGTACATAGTATAAAATAAAAAGCACCACCCAGCTATAAAGTTAGACATCAAAAAATGTGTATTAACTGTATAACTGGTTGTTAATGAGCTTTAATTTGCATGTGTACCAGGGTCTCCCCTGTGGCTGGGAGCCCCATCAGCAGACAGGGCTCCCAACTGCAAGAGTGTATTAACTCGAATGTAAAATCCCCATGCACTAGGGATTGAGGTAGCCATGATCCCCAGGGCTTGGGGATGCGTGAAACCTCCAGGCCCTAGGGATCTTGGCTGCTGTGATGCCTAGGGCTTAGTGTGCATGAAACCCCTGGAGATTACCGCAGGGAGAATTTTTGGGAGGGAGGAAGGAAGGGAAGGGGAAGGCAGGGGAGGGGTAGTGGCAGGAGGCACGATTGTGTGAATTGTGCATTAGATCGCATTGTGCCTTTACCTGCATGTATAGAGGGGACCACAGAAGTCTCTCTTCCTCTTCCTGTATGCAATAAATGTTTAAGAGTACAGGAGTGAGGAACAAGTTTAATAGTTTTGTGCATTATACCCCTATATTCAGTATGCTATATTCAGGAAAGACTTGTGTAGCATATTCGGTAACTGTCAAACAACAGTATGTCTTGTGTGTTGTTGTCATTGTTTGTGAATTAATCAAACTTCTATTTTTATAAACATACATCAGCAAAATTTGATTACAGTTGCAATATGTTCTCCTTTTTGGATTGCGTCCCAAGGAAACTGGTGTTATTAAGGGGTGGTGTCACCAAAAGAAATGAATTGTAAGTGCTTTCAGAATATCTGACAGAAAGATGAAGTACATATCCATAAGGAAGAAGTGCTTTTTATCTTGTCCTCTTTTGTACCGAATGAATGAGGGAGAGAATTCTAGGGTGTGTGTATCTCGCAAACGTCGCAAACCGTATAAAATACATTCAACTTGGAAGCTATACCCTTTAATTGGATCTGCCCTCTAGAAGCTGTAGATAGCCTTTTCTGCAGACAAAGGCAGACCTGATGCAATATGAAACCAATTAAATGGGGTAGCTTTAGAAGCATTGCTTGTATAGTTGATGTAATTTTGCCCAATGGGGTTGATTGATCATTTAGTCTTCCCTGCATTAATAACTTCCTGGATGTAAGCAGGTACTTGTATATTTAATTGATTCCCAGTTGTCACAGTGGTTCATATTGGCCAAATCTTTATAGCATAGCAGTGGAGTCAAGTCCCTATTCTGACAGCCGGTTGTCTGTTAGACAGTCAAGAGTCACAAGGATCAAGCTATGTAACTGGTGAATTAGATGTCTGCCCGTGGGGCTGTACTCAGCAGCCTGTGACAATACTGAGTGAGAGAGGAAGATGAATTTAACACGCGCCTTGCCTCAATTTTTTTCAGACACTGGCCAGAAGAAGACCCCAGACAAGAAAGATGGGCGACGAATGTCTTTTCAAAAGCCTAAAGGGACTATTGAATATACTGTAAGTTGCTGCCTGGCTATTAAACTGTTGTTATTGCATAGCAATGGGCTGTGAGTCTAGGAGTTTCCAGTTCGTAACATAAACAAAATAGTTATGCTCATTACCTTGTTCTCATCAGTCTGTACTGTACTTCCAGGAGCTGATTCCCTTCATAGAAACTGCTTAAATGGTATTTTAAGATTTTTTCAAGAGTGATATATAGCATCCTGAAAAGTAATCTGACATTTTTTGTTTTGATTTTCTGTGGAGGCTAATTTAATAGTTAAATGATTTTTAATCAGTGGCATAGTTCTGTTGAAGGCTAATTATTCAGTAACTTGAAGTAAATAATCTGAATTATAAAATCACAACTTCTAAAGCTTTTAGCATTGTTAAATTATTAAATACAATAAAAGTAACAAAATAGTATGAGTCTATTTTTGTAATACCTTTTGGTAAATGACCTTCCATCATTCTTCTGATAATTTCCATTGATCTATATCTAACACAGTACAGCTCTGTTTTCCTAGCAGTATCTGAAAATGGAGCCTTTCTCTGGCTGTTATGTTCTTGAAATGACCCTCAAACCGTGCTGCAGTCAGCTTTTCACATTTCTGGTTACTAAGGGAAACTAAAGTGAGAAATATCTGTCTTGTGTTCTGTACTGGGTGTTTAATTAAGACTATAAATAATACTTAATAAGTTTATGTTAATATAGTCCAAGTTATCACAGTAGCTTCTGACCTGTTTTAAAACTTTGCACAGTATAATAAAAGGATTTTTTTTTTTAATTTGTAAAAGTCTGTAAAGAATAAGCTATAAAGTGGACACCTTAAGTGTGGTCAAGCATAGCTTTATACAACAATAACATTAGTCCTTTCTTTTTATCTGTATTAATATGACTAAACTTAGCTTCAAAAAAATATTGAAGAGTATTATTTTGGTTTGTTGTCTTTTCCTAAGTCTAGGATAACTCTGTTAGTCTGCTTTGTATAGATGAAAGTTCCTTTCAACAGTAGAACCATGCATCTTTAAATTAGAAATCTTAGAAAATTAGGGTTTGAAAGGACCTTAAGAGGTCATCTAGTCCAACCCCTTGCTCAAAGCAGGATCATCCCCAAAAAGATCGTTCCAGCCAGGGCTTTGTTGAGGTGGGCCTTAAAAACCTCCAAGGATGAAGATTCCACCATCTATCTAGGTAACCAATTCCAGTGTTCCATCACTCTCCTAGTGAGACAGTTTTTCCTAGTGGTTACAGATGACAGAACAAGGAGCAATGGTCTCAAGTTGTAGCATCCTAAAACTCCGCTACAACTTGAGACCATTGCTCCTTGTTCTGTCATCTGTAACCACTAAGAACAGCCTAGCTCCATAGTTTCATAGTTGGTAGGGTCAGAAGGAACCTGAGCAGATCATCAAGTCTGACCCCCTGCCATGGGAAGGAAAGAATGCTGGGGTCAAATGACCCTGGCAAGGTATCTATCTAGCCTCCTTTTGAAGACCCCCACGGTAGGAGCGAGCACCACTTCCCTTGGAAGTTGGTTCCAGATCCTAGCTGCCCTGACTATGAAGTAGTGCTTCCTGATATCTAGCCTGAACCTACTCTCAGTCAACTTGTGGCCATTATTCCTAGTTACTCCTGGTAGTGCTCAGGGGAACAGGGACTCTCCTGTCCCCTACTGGTCCCCCTGGTAAGTTTATAGACGGCTACCAGATCCCCTCTCAGCCTTCTCTTGTGGAGGCTGAACAGGTTCAGGTCCCGTAGCACCTCCTCATAGGGCCTGCCCTGCTGACCCCTGACCATGTGAGCGGCCCTCCTCTGGACCCTCTCAATGCTGTCCACATCTCTCTTAAAGTGTGGTGCCCAGAACTGGGTGCAGTACTCCGACTGCAGCCTGACCAATGTTGCATAGAGAGGGAGGATCACCTCCTTGGACCTCCATGACAAGGTGCGGTTAGCCTTCCTGACCGCGTTCCCACATTGGTGACCCATGTTCATGTTGGAACCAATAATGACTCCAAGATCCTTTTCTGCCTCTGTGCTGATGAGAAGGGAGTTCCCCAGCCTGCAGGTATGCTGCTGGTTCTTTCTCCCTAGGTGTAGTACCTTGCACTTGTCAGTATTGAATCCCATCCTATTCTCATTCGCTCACCCCTGTAACCTGTCCAGATGTAGTTGTAGCCTGTCCCTCCCTTCTAGTGTGCCCACCTCTCCCCACATCTTAGTGTCATCCGCGAATTTGAACAAGGTGCTTTTCACCCAAGTCTCTGATGAAGATGTTAAACAGTGCATGCCTGAGTACCGAGCCCTGGAGGACCCCACTGCCCACCTCCCACCAGGTTGAAAATGACCTGTCCACCACCACTCTGGGTGCAGCCGTCCAGCCAATTTGCGACCCATCTGACTCTGTAGGCATCAACTCCACAGTCGCCTAATTTTTTAATGAGAATGGGGTGAGAGAGAGTGTCAAAGGCCTTCCTAAATTCCAGAAAGACTATGTCCACCACGACACCTGTGTCTAAGGATTTTGTGACCTGGTCATAGAAGGCAAACAGGTTGGTTTGACAGGACCTGCCTTGAAAGAACTCATTCTGGCTGCCCCTGAGCATAATCTCCCCTGCTGGTCCTTCGCAGATGTGTTCCTGGATAATTTTCTCAAAGAGCTTCCCTAGGACTGAGGTAAGGCTAACGGGCCTATAGTTACCCGGGTCCTCCTTCCTCCCTTTCTTGAAAATGGGGACCACATTGGCCCTTTCCCAGTCCTCTCAGACCTGGCCAGAGCACCATGAGTGCTCGTAAAGCCGTGCCAGGGGTCCTGCAATGACCTCTGCCAATTCCCTCAGAACCCTGGGATGGAGATCATCTGGACCTGCTGACTTGAACATGTCCAGCCCCACCAGAAGTTCCCTAACTAGGTCCTCCCTGACCCTAGGCCTGGCAGTGCCCCGAGTCCGTCTGGAATCCCGGTGGGGGAGACGTCCTGGTCCCTGCTCAGAAAAATGGAGGCAAAGAATTTTATCGTCTGGTGCAACCACCAGATTGCCAAGTGTGTCCTGCAGGGGGACCCCACATTACCCAGTGCTTTCTTTTTACTCCCTATGTATTTAAAAAAGGACTTCTTGTTATTTTTTATTCTGGTCACTAGTCCTAGTTCTGTCTCTGCCTTAGCCTTCCTAACAGCTCCCCCTACAGTCCAGAGCAATGGAGGTATAATCCTCCTTGGTGATGGCCCCTCCCTTCCATCTGGTGTATGCCTCCTTTTTAGCTTTCAGATGTTCCTGAATGTCTTTGGTGAGCCATGGGGGCTTTTGAGCACTCTTGTCCCCTTTGACTCGCGTTGAAACTGTCACCCTTTGGGCTCGGAGGATCGTCTCCTTAAGGAACGACCACTCGTCTTGGACTCCCAACTCCCCTACCCTCCAGGACCTCAGTGCCTTTCCGACTAATCTCCTTAACTCTTTGAAATTGGCCCTCCTGAAGTCAAAGGCTGCTGCCTTGCTGCAGGCTTTTGACATCCTGCGCTGGATAGTGAATTTCAGTAGGTGATGATCACTATTGCCCAGGTGGTCGAGAACCCGCAGTCCCCTCACCAGGTCGTCACCTGTGACCAGGACCAGGTCCAGCAAGGCATTTCCCCTGGTGGGACTGTGTACCTCCTGGGTTAGGTAGAGGTCCTGCATCTTGGCTAGGAACCTACAGGGGGTCAGAGCTGGCTGACTGCTCCTCCCAGCAGATGTCCGGGTAGTTTAGGTCACCCATGATGACCACATCCCTTGACCTGACTGTCTCCACGAGGTAAAGAAGGCATTGAGTACTTCAGCCTTTTTCCTCCTCATCTTTCACTAGGTTGCTTTCCCCATTCAGTAAGTGATCCGCACTTTCTCTGACCTTCCTCTTGTTGCTGACATACTTGTAGGAAACGGTTCTTGTTACCCTTCGTGTTTCTTGCTAGCTGTAACTCCAGTTGCATTTTGGCCTTCCTGATTTCATCCCTGCATGCCTGAGCAATATTCCTATACTCTTCCCCAAGTTGTTTGTCCAAACTTCCACTTATAAGTTTCCTTTTTGTGTTTAAGTTCATCAGAGAGTTCTCTGCTAAGCCAAACTGGCCACCTGCCATACTTACTGTTCTTCCTGCATAGCAGGGTGGTTTGTTCCTGTGCCCTCAGTAAGGTTTCTTCAAAATACCACCAGCTCTCCAGGACTTTCCCCCTCAGACTGGCCTCCAGGTGATCCTGCCCATCAGTTCTCTGAGGGAGTCAAAGTCTGCTTTTCTGAAGTCCAGGGTCCATTACTGCTGTAACTTTAAGAATATGTTTCAAGAAATTAGAAAGCATCTATTACTCTGGCTAAGTGTGATGGAAATGCATTCTTTTGGTTGAAACAGCTGGATAAGATTATCAGATGAAATTTATACAAAAAGGTCAACTGAATACCTGAAGTTTACAATTAATGAAACCTTTCAAGTTTATGTGAAGATGCATATTTTGGCAAAAGAGGACGTGTACTTTAATTATGAGAGAGGATCTTGTGCTTAGCTTTTCTGGCTTTACTTTTATTAGGTGGATGTATCCCATGGAAAATTTTGTGCAAAGCAAGTACATGGTTTTATAAAGTGTTTCAGCTTATAAGGAAGTGTTTTAAGTTTTGAAACGTGTGGATTTTTGTGTTTTTGCTAAACATTTTACTTACTAGTTGGTACCTTCAGCCCTACTTGTCACTTGATTTGTTCTGGGAGTTCAGTATTTTGCCTAGTCATGCAGTAGTTTCATTTGGTAAAATCTTTGTATGTGCACTCACAGTATTGCAGACTCTCAAGTTGAATACATTCATTCAAATCTTAGGGCCTTGCAACCTACCACATTTTCTCACATATAACATGTCTCCAAATATGCACCCTATTTTGGAAGATCCAAGAAGGGAAAAAACCAAATCTTATCTTGGACAAGTAAGTCTGGGGCCTCCAGGCCTGGGGGCTACATGCTGGACCTGAGTGCAGTGCAGTGGGGCAGGGGAACGAATTCTGGGGCTGCATGAAGAGCCTGGCCCTGCACACTGGCTCTGGAGCCAGGTGCCAGATCTGGGGCTGTGCTGGGTTGTACCTGATGTGCCAGGTTCAGCCACCAGACAACTTTACATGCTGTCCCGATCCAAAAAGCAGCTGGGGAGGCCACTCCCCACAGGTCTAGAAATTTGGTGGTAGTGGGAGGAGAGGGATGGACAGAACAGTAGCAGAGTGAAGTGCTGTAACTTCCAGGGCAGCAACAGTTAATACTGCCACCTCTTTGGACTTGTGGTGAGTCCTTTTCCATGCATATAATGGACACCCAAGTTTTCCCCAGTTGGTTCTGGGGGGAAAGGTGTGGGTTATATGCAAAAAAAAAATTTTTTTAAATAGCACTGTTGTGTGCATAGTGCACCTATTGTATGTCTCACATTCGAATAATCTCAGAGAATTCTTCTGGATTTGTTCTGGTAGAGAAGCTTACCCAGAGCCATGTGTACAGACCTTTGAATGCAAAGGTGCTGAAGAGTGGAAAGCTTGCAGTGCTGACACTGTGCAGCAGTGAGGGACCCCTGTGCACACATCTCTCCATGCTCTGCAGCCTCTGGCAGCAAATGGCAGCAGTGCTTAGGGCAGCCTTGATTGGCTGATGTAGACTGCCCATGGTCAGTTTGTGTTGGCTTGAAGAACAGTGTGGGGATTTTGAAGGGGGTTTTGGAATATGTAGTTGTTGCTCAAATGAGGTTATTCTGTAAAAGCATACATTTGGGGGATTATGAATTGTTTTGCTCCCTGCTGGACCAGCAGAGTCCAGCCAGTGACACACTGTCTCCCTGGGCTGGGGGGAAGCAGGGGAATACTAGAGGATTGTGTTCTGAGAGAATCCACAGCATGTAAAGACATTTGCTCTTCCAGGAGGAGGTCCCCTAGGTGTAATTTAACTGGTTGTTCCCAGATTATTTTTCTCTGAGTGGCCTGAGAGAGAGAACCTGAACATCTGTACACTCACAGTTTCTCCTGGGAGAGCAGAAACTCTCCCAGGTGAAAATGAATGTCTTTTGGTCAAACTGGACAGCCACCTGGGAATATATATATGATCAAAGATCCTACAATTTTAAAGAAGGTATATTAGATTTTGCTTCTGATTTATGGTGACTAATGGTGCACAGTTTTCCAATTTTAGCAGTGAAAACTGAGTTCTCTTGTGTGTTTTAATTTTGGTGTTATATAAAGTTTCTAAAGCTATAAATACAAATAATACTTGATTTTCTAATGTGTCAATTAATGTTATTAATCTCCCTATAATGAACAGTAAATGCCTGGCCTGGTTAAGTTCCTTGTTGATATTTGGTTTCACAATAACAATTACAAATTATGCTTGAGAATGGTGCATTGACGCTTGTGTATATATATATTACTAGATAATATTTCAGTATTAAGAGGTACAGTCTTTCCTTAAGTTTAGAAGTTTCCAAATGTTAACACAAAAAATGATTGCAAACCAATTTACAGATACATTTAGACAGCCCAGAATTTACTAAATATAGAAATGGTAATAGCTCTCCATTTCTCTTCTCCCTTGGCATATAAATATGATATAACCGAGCGACAATTCAATCATTTCTGATACCTGTGTATTTTCTGATTTAATCGGGATTTTTTTTAAAACATTCACTTAAGATGTTCACTAAAGATGCTCCACATGCTATAATTAGGCTTGGCAGAATTTGATTTTTATTGATAGCCATCAATTTCACCTGACCCTAACAGACCAGGAATGCTAATCATCAAATTTGCGTAAAGGAGATGTAAAAAAGATACTAAAAAGATCCAGGACAGAGGTAAGGAAATCTGGGACAGTGCACGTGCTCATCCGCCCACCCTTTACCATGTCAACTGCTTGCTCTGCCCAGGTCTCAGCCAGGGCAGGGGCCAAACTCCTGAGGAGCCCAGCCCGGTCTCCATGGGAGTTTGGCCCATCACCCAGAGGTAGGGCAGAGCAGGCTTCACGGGAGTTTGGCCCCTGTGTGATTGGGGCACAGGCCAAATTCCTGCAGAGTCTAGCCCCTCCACTGCATGATAAGGGCAGGGGCTAAACTCCCGGCTAAACTCCCAGGTGCTGCGAGCCCTACCTATCCAATCCCCACTTCTGGTGCAGCCTTACCAGCATGGCCACTATACACACATGTGCATGCGTGTGTTAAATCGATAAAAATCGAAAACCACCACTAATTTCATGCGAACCTTAAAGTGTAAATCAATAAGAATCAAAATAAGTGCTTAAAAATAAACATTGATTTTTTAACTGTGGAAATTAAAACAATATTGATTTCTGCCAAGCCTAGCTACAGTACAGCTTTAAAAAACCTAGAAGGCAATTTGTGTTTTCTGCAGGAGGGGAGAATAAATTAGCATAAGGAAGATTCTAGCACAACGATGCTCAACCTTTTAGGCTGAAGGCACCTCTTGGAAGATACCAGCTCTAAGTTTTCACTCATTTTTTGATTACCAAAAAATAATGGAGCAGTTTTTCTGTTGCAGATAACTCGGGTCAAAATGTTTTTAACGCTGTGTATTCGTATTTGAAATCTCTAAGTTGTCAATTGCATGTTTGCACATCTAACAGTGCTAACACTTTGTGGCACTCCATGGAACCCTTGGAAAAGGTCTCATAGCGCACGCTCGTTGAGAGTGACTGCATTGGTAAACACCTTGGCTCCATGAAAAAAGGTTTTACAGTGGTAACTATCCCATCTAGCAGTTGTAGCACTCAAGTTTATTTCATCACCAATCTGTTAAGGATTTGAGTAACTGCATCACCACTGAATCTCTTCTGAGTAGCTTCCTGTATCCAAGCTGAAGTGTACACTGCTCAGAAGTTTATCTCAGTCTGTGCTGCAGTACTACTTGCCCTTGTTTTTCTGAACTATTAATGGCATCTGGTTTTTTTTTTTCTTCTATTGCAACAAATTGCCTTTAAATTTATCCTTACTGCTCCCAAAGGTAGCTTTTCAGAATCTTGTTCTATAATTTAGCATTTATGCTTTTACCATAATTACTCATTTTAGCAGTAGCCACATATTCCAAAAATCCTAAGCAAAAATCAAAAAAAAAGTGTAGCTATCCATGGGTGCAGTGCATTGGATAGATTTTCTTAGTTTGGGATCCCCAATTAAGTGATGTATTACTATTTAGATCAGAGGGACCAAACTCATACGGCCCTGCAGAGCCAGTTCACAGGCTGGGTTGGGCCAATGGGCCCAAGGATCCCAAACCCTCCTCTGCCCCCTCCCACCCTGCAGATCCAGCACCTGTGGCACATACTTAGGTCACTTCGCTCTATGCTGTAGCCTACATAGAGTGCAGATCCCAGGGCAGGTGCCACACTACACTCATCACCTGTCCCACCCAGACTGTACCACACATCTGAGATCTGTGCCACATGCAGCATCTCTGTGTACTGTGCAGGTCCCAGACTAGCTGCAACAGACTGTGTGGGTAGCTCACATCCTAGAGTGCCTGGGGCCAGTGCTGGCTGCTAAACCATTAAGGCTCCTGGATCTTTCCTTACAGTATCACTTGAGGCATATGGTAATCATCAAGGACTAAAAACTATTTGGAAACTCCCTCAATTTGTTCACATTAATTGTTTGTGCTTTTTTTATTTACACCCTGTAGAAGAATGCTGAATTATACTCCAGATTAGAATTTTGGGCTATTTCCTTCTCCTCCCTCCCTCCTCACCCCCACCCCCACTTCCCCCAAACAAAACAAACAAAAAAAAACACTACTAGGTGTGTTATGTTTTGTGGAAACTTTATGGTTTGGTTTGTTTTTTGGGGAGGTGTGTCTTTGTTGTGTTCTGTTGTTGATCAAACAACCTTTGTATTCTTCTGTATAGCTGAGTATTCCATTATTGTATTAAAAAGAAAAAAGGGGGGAAAAAATTTACGGTGAAGTTGACCTGTCAGTGCACTGTGTGAGATGAATGAAAAGCAAACTACTTATATGCACCATTTTAGTCTATAAAGACTATCCCTACTGCATTCCCAGTGTACTGCTCCTTCATATTTTTCCAGTTATCCTTCCATTATTTCTACATTGTCTTTGTGTGGTCTGCCAACACTTAATTATTCACAGTTAATGAACAGAAAATAAGTCTCTGAATAGACCCTTTGTCAGATTAGTGTTTGTATGTAGCTCATATCCCTTCTAATATATTTAAGAGGTATGCATTTAGAGGTCTGTTGTTTAACCTGATCATATTTATAACCTAAATTTGCCTAGCCACTCAATCAGAGATGCTGGTTTTCCAGAAGATTTTGAGTTGGAATATTTTCCGAAATTTTTTCTAATGCCCTAAATGGAGCGTGATCTGATTTATCATGTTTATTTGACTTATATTTAGTAAACAAAACTAAAAAAGTACCCCATGTTAATTTTATGTCCCAGTAGCCACGAGTATTTGAATTGAAATATGTGATTAGGAAAAAAAATTAAACACGGCACACTTAATGTGGTTTAAATATTGTTATATTCAAGCAAATTCAAAGCTTTATGTGGAAACATATTATTTTTATTGGAATACTTGAAAAAAAGTAAAGACAATACACAATAGCATGTACTTCCCTTACATTGTTTGTTTAAATTTAAGGAAAAAAATGATGGCACTGAAAACTGTTGACATGCTAATTGTAGCACACCCAAAGAACTGTGCATGATATGCCATGGTTGTCCACTCATCTAATTCAACAGAGTTTAACTCTCTTCCACCAAAGTTATTGCGGCACCTCCAGTTTCACTGTCACTATCTGTAGAATCACTTGCACCACTTAGTCGTTCCATTTCAGAATCAGATGGAGGCAAGTGTGATTTCAGAACTACTTGAACCACATTCTCTTTTACTAAAGGATGGTTTTACCAATGAGTCTATGGGCAAGGACAACATATCATCACACTGCATCTTCTTCACTAATTGTGCTTCTGACTGATTCTCCAGAAGCAAGAGATTTTGAGAAATATAAAGAAGCTTAGCAGTGCCTTCATTTGGTTTTTGATTTGACCTGAACAGCCAATTAGGTGAATTCATAACTTGATTTTTTTGTTTGGATTATTATATGAGTGTATTTACCCTCCTGTTTACAAATCAATAAAACGTATATGTGCTCTCTCATACACTTCCTAGGGTTAATCACCTGAAAAACATTAATTACAACTTTGAAACTGGCAAGGTTGTCTAAGATTATATTGGCATCCATTCATTGTTACTAATGAATTTTATGAAACAATGAATTTTTAGAAATGGAAAATTTCCTACAGAAGAATAAAGCACCACCCCACATCTCTGCATTCAATCAGAATTGTATTTGCTAGCTGTTTGTAAAGTTTGAATAAAGCTTACAATAAGCTTGCATATGATTACAACACAGCAGGTTTTTCTCTAATTTTGGCATTGTTTTTACAAAAGCTTATAGTTTTTTTAAATCTTAATATTCCCCTTCTGTCACCTTCCCTTTCATTATAAAAAACCAATGTTGTCTTATAGAAACAGAGTAGTCGTCTTTTACTTTTCATTGTTGCAAATGGATGAACATTAGTTACGAAAGCCTAGATTTATAGTTGTGACAAATGCCAAACTTCATTACATCACAGCATTTAATCAATCAAGATCTCTGCCATCCTTGTATTAAATAAGCTATCTGCTTCCCATTCCTTTCCATAAATGAATACATTCTTAAAAGTTAAGAATACAGCTTGCTTTGTCGCATCAAGTGGAAATCTAGATGGTCCCTCACTCTGAATTTCCTTTGCTCTCACAGAATAACCCTGTTGTTCAAATGTGCATAGTAAAGTTTTTTTCCTAAGAAATATTGAGCTAACAAGAAAGACAGCCTTTACTAACATTGTCAGTTCTTTCATGGTCACTGACTCTAGTTCCCTGCTGCTTCAAGCAGCCACATTTCTATAATCCGATGCATAAACTTGCTAAGCACCCTCAGGAAAAAAAGGACTTGGTTTTGGCCACATTACTTGTATTGGAAAACCATAACAAACTATTAAAATTCAGCTTGCTTATGTTATAAGAATTGGTTTGTACTGCTGGGACAGGTATCAGCTTTAGAGCTTTTTCAGCAAGGCTGAATATAGGACAAAAAGAACAAACAGCCATTTTTGCTCTGCTGTAATGTATTTAGCATCAACAAGCATGGCATATGTAAGAAATACTTTGATTCCAGATTGTTTCTTTTTAGAAGAAGTATTTGACATTGATATGCATGCTAAGGGTGTTAAATTAGCGTTTTGTGCCACATAAGTGTTATGGAATGGGTATACAAGCCATTCATTCTTCCACACTATTTAGGCAAAACACCTGCTGATTAAATGATGAGTAAAATTTACCTTTATTATATAGTCTATATATAATATGTTAATGAAGTTGTAATTTTGGGTCCTCTCCAATTCTGTGTTGAATATCTGTATTCTTGTAAAAGCTTATTTCTTGTAAAAGCTCAAATTCTTGTGATTTGGAAATTACAAATGTTCATCTTGAAAGTAATGGAAAAACAGACTAAAGCAATGCATTTTCCAAGTGTCCAGTTAACTTCCAGCAGTGTTAAGATATACTTGTATTAAGGGAACAAACAAATTTATGAAGTATAAGAATTCTTCAAAGCTCACAGAATGTGAAACAACTCTCAAATTTTCTTCACCCCTTTATTTTATTTGAAACATTGATTCCAGTAGGCTTCTTCATTTTTTAGATAAAATTCAGAAAGGGATGACATTATTAAACAGTACCAGGTTTAAATACTGAGAAATGATGGAACTAAGCTAAGGCAATGACTTGCAACTCAAAATCTGATGCAGCTGACAAAGAGGGTACAAGTCATAAAACATCCTCTCTAGAAAAAGGAAACGGTTGGACAAAAATGATATTGCTTCATAAGTGCCCCTCTGTTAATGTCGCTGCCATTGGATTGACTGCAGTCAGGCTATGGTGCCTTCAATAAAATCAAACATAAACTGGGCCTTACAAACTCACCATTGTGTCCACGTGGCAAAGGAGATCAGATAGCCCAACATAGCCTAACCGACTGCCCTCTATATGGTCCACCAGAGGGAGCACACAGTCTGAAATATTGAAGTAATATTGATGGATCTACTCTTAAATGGCTGGAGGAGTCAACTTTCTGAAATCATATGCAAGAAGACTGTCATTGGAGCTGCCTGTAGATTTTTATTAAATGAATTGGTCAACATCCTATTTTGTTTTCCTAAAGTGGAAATGTGTGAGCACTTAGCATACATGGACTTCCCCTCAGTGATGAGTTGAAGGTATCTGTTTGAGGGGTTACTACTCTCAAGACCCCACATTCTAGTAAAGAGGACAAGAAAGGGGAGACAGAAATGAGAACCTTGATGATTAAAATTCTTATCTAGAAAGAGGAGTTAGAGTTTGTCGACTTCTTTTTATTTTTAGTCCATATATAAGATTTCATCAACTCTTATTTTTGATCCATCCCTTGAAGCTCTCACTCAGTTCAGTAGGAGATTTGCCTGTGTCTGGCAATAAAGGTCAAATGGGCTTATAAATTTAGTTTATCTGATGGAGATAATTGTTTTCCCTCCTTATACCCTACATTGTGGGTAGTATTGCAGGGTAACAGACTTACAGGTACACTTTTCATTTTATGTCTGCCTATCATAATAAGACACTACATCACGTATAGTTTTCAACATGTGACAGTAGATTAAGAGGTATTCTTTATAAATGATTCTTAGGTGTGCCTTCCCTTTTCTCCTATCTGTGAATATGTTGGAGACATCAGCTTGAAAACAATCTTGTTCTAAGGTTGTCTGCTCCTTTTGTGCCCAGTTGTAGCCATGCTGATCTGTTTTTGGTCACATTTTTTCTAAGTTAGGAGCTCATTACCTAAGTATTATTTCCTTTTGAAATGGGAAGGAAGAGAGCATCAGTGCCATGTACTGTGTTTTACAAGAAATGAGGTCTGCTATTAATGGTTAAGGAATTGTAGTAGAGGAGGTAGTATCATTGGTTGCTCTGTGACACCAGTTGAAATGCATTCTGGGCATTTCTTGTTGAGTTCCATTGATCTCGGGGCTGTTGTCTGAACCTTCAGCCCAACATACATGCAAAAAGAACCCCTTTGGGAGCAGAGAGAGAAGGTAGCAGTAGCCTATGTACTCTGTATTAAGATTTAAACCCTTATCACTTGAAGTTTGAACATACAGAGTATTATAAAGGAAACTGATTAACATTTTATTTCTTTGTTTCAATGAATACAGGTGGAATCAAGAGATACTTTGAACAGCATTGCCTTGAAATTTGATACAACACCCAATGAACTGGTTCAATTAAACAAACTTTTTGCCAGATCTGTTGTTCCTGGACAGGTACTGTTTCTTCAGTATGAGTAAATCATGGATATTAACATCTTTTTGTCTCTTTACATTGCTTGTGTAGAGCTTCACCCAGCTAAAATATTAATAGCTTAAGGTATTGCTTTACTACAAAGATATTTCAGTGTCATAGCTTTTGTTATCTTTCTAATGGTTTGGTTAGCAGTTTGTATTCATTCTGAAATCTTGCCAACTTTACCAAAAAGACAGCAGCTAAAATCTATACAAAAATAATATAAAAACAAGTTACAGGTCAGCTACTATATTTACATGTACATATTGCTTATGCTAATAGAATTCCAATTGCTGTCCATGCAACACCAAGCATGCTTTTGCCAAGAGAGGGGGATGCTCTCATTTCACTTACTTGTTTTTAGTGTTAAACTCCCAGTAAGTGAAAACTCAGATACATTTTCATATGAGTCCTAAGATTGTCTCTCCCGGTAAATATGTACAGTGAAGTAAAAAAAAAAAAACAACCCCCCCCCCCCCCCCCGAATTTGGAGATATAAAACAAGTAACTTAAGAGTGAATGGACTGAATGTGTTTCCTAGCAATGCCTTGGAGTGACTCTGCCCTGCCTTTTGTCTAAGTAATTGACTAATGGTACTCATTTCTGTGGAAAGTTCAAAGAAGTACTTCACTTTTATTGCAGGTATTTAAACTAATCTTTATAGCAATGGACAAGTGTGAATTAGTACTTCTGACATACTGCAAGTAGCTATCTTTATCTGGTTCTTTGACTAGCTGAGTTTTCTATTCTGCTCCATTACTACCCATAGTCTTTATTACCTTAACGTAACTTTTCAAACTTTTAAATGAACTGATGACAAGTGGATATATACTAGAACAATGTCTTTGAGCATATGATAAAACATATTTTGTGTTGCATGTTTTATTGTGTACCAAAACAGTGGAAATATTATTGTAAAGTGTATTGTTTTTTCAAATATTATTATACTGTGTGCATCAGTCATAAAGGAATTTCCATTAATATTGTTTGCTTTGCTAGAGAGACTACAATAGCACTAGGAAATTGCAACTGACTTATATTATGGGGGAAAAAATACAAAAGCATAGCTTAATTGGAGAAGAAGTTAGTTAATGTAATACTGTAAATCAATTAAGGAAAAACTGTGTAATTGAAACAGCTAATTTAACTGTTAACCACTATATCTTTCTTTAATTTCTTTATAGATTTTGTATGTTCCTGATCCAGACTACATTTCTAGTGTGGACAGTTCCCCTTCTCTCAGTCCCATAAGTCCCTTGTCACCTACCTCTTCAGAAGCTGAATTTGACAAAGCTACAGTAAATGTAGGTATACAATCTGTTACCATTTGAAACGCACTCTCCAAGACCAGAGAAACCCATGCAATTGATGGGGTACGTTGGTTTATGATAATGATTACTTTGCATTACAAGGCTGGAATTACACGGGAATTAGTATTTACATTAGAAAACAGATTTAACTTTAGCTATAACTCTTAAAATTAAAGCTTTCTTGCAGAAAAATTGACTTAACTTCTGGTTCTTGTAATTCCTGTGTGTTATGCAAGAAAAGTATATCGTTTTACTAAAAGTTTACTTAAGTTTTACTAAACATGTTTGCCTCTTGCTAAGACATCTCTCTTAAAATAATAATAAACAGGTCTTATAACTAGGAAGTATTATGCAGCAGTGGAGACCAGTGGGACATAACTGCTCATTGCTAAACTTCCAAGTAAGTGATAACACTGCCCCCAGGCAGATGTTAAAATAATGGCATTATTTGGACCTGAGGAATTGTTTGCCCCATCCTAAACATCTCACATCCTTTCATATTGCACATGCATGGCAGGACCTACGATGTTTGGGAAGGGGCGTAAAATCCTTAACATCCCAATTATACAAGTTCTGGGGCCAAACTCGGACCCGAGGCTGCCCCCGGTTCAATCCCACAGATCTGGCAGGTATCTCCCAGATGAGGATTGAGATGGGGAATGGGCAATTTTGGGGTGGGGTCTGGGACACAACGCAGAATTGGGCATAGGGTAGCCCTAGGTCTAAACACTGTGCATGTGTAGTGTGTAAAAGTCCCAATGCACTGCAAACCTGAGATCAGGGTGGGGTTCTTCCTGACGTTGGGTTCCCCTGTTCCAAGCTTTTCAACACTGTACATGCAGCCCAGCAACGCTGAGTGTGAAATTTTTAGACCCAGGACTGCCTCATGTCTGGGGGTTTGTCTGCACCACATCCAGAGACCTAGCTGATAGGGAATCAGCTGGGGGACTGAAGGGATGTCTCCTGACCAATCCCAATTGCAAGGGTCCTCCACTGCTTCAAGTTTGCAGCCTTGCCCTGAGCTCCCTGGACAAGGCTGCAAATGCATTAGGCATGATGGGGGAGCTGATTAGCCGTGCTGCAGAATTTTTTAATACCCTGCCTCGCACTGTCCCCGACCTGTGCCGGGTAATGCTGCATGCATGCTGGACCCATTTCAGAGCTGAATTGGGCCAGTTCTGATAATGAGCTGATTGACAGTACCAGGACAGGACAGCCCTGGGTCTGGGACACGCAACACTTTCAATTTAAGGCACCATAAAAATGAACCACAAAAATGCTGTATGTCATATCGGGAACAACGATGGTGCCATAAAGTGGGAAATTAGCCACAAAATATGGCTAAAAGTGTGAAATGTTGCAACTTTATGGTGCAATTAACACGCTAATTGCGCCATAAAAGTAACACCTACCAGCACCTACAGATTTTCCTTTATGAGTCTTAGTTTGCTGAAGTTCCATGATAAAAGTGAAACTTTGACTTTTCTTAAAATTGAAGGAGCTTTGACCCTCTTTATTTATTTCTGACTCTGCTGTTACAGTTCATTGTCCCAGGTTTTTGAACTTAGAATCATAGAAAATTAGATTTGGAAGGGACCTCAGCAGGTCATCTAGTCCAACCCCCTACTCCAAGCAGGATCATCCCCAACTAGATCATTCTAGTCAGGGCTTTGTTGAGCTGGGCTTAAAAAACCTCCAAAGATAGAGATTCCACCACCTCTCTAGGTAACCTTTTCCAGTGCTTCACCATCCCCCTAGCCTAGGGACAGACATTCAGAAAGCCTGAGCCTGAATTCATTCAGTATTTGCAGGTTAGTCTAACCTGGCTAGGCAAAATGAGTTTTGTAACCAGACGAACATCCCAGAAATGCAGGCAAATGCCTGCAGTGGCTCAGACTAGAAGCTGGGGGGCGCTAGAGCAGCTCTTCCTTCCTTCCTTCCTTCCTTCCTTCCTTCCACAGCATGGAGCTGAGTGGGGTGTGGCCAGGCTCAGGTAAGAGCTCTGATTAGCCCAGCAGGGAATTAATAACGGTGTTTATCACCCAATTAAGAGAATAACAGAGGGACATTACCAGCTATTTGTTGATTCTGTGTGTTGATTCTACCAGTTGATTCAACAGGGACTGTAGCCAGCATGTGATCTGCTAGTTCAGGGGTTGTCAACCAAGGGCATACATACCTCCAGGGATACTTAGAAAGGTTGTAAGGGGTACGCACAGGTGGGTGAGAACAGTGTGCGCCCTGGGGTGTGGCGGTGACATCTACCCTAGTACATTCACCTCTTACCCGGGGGAAGGATGCACCGGGTGCTGCTGGTCCCACACAACACACTGCGGCACCTTCCCGCCCCCCACTCCAGCTCACTCTATAGGATGACTGCTACTCCCGCAGCAGAGCAGGGGCTGGTGGGTTGTGCGCACAATTGGCCAGGCGTGAAGCCAGTCAGCAGCCCACAGAACCGTGATTCACCATGGCAAAGCAGCATGGCATGCGGCCAAGTGGGGCAGCGGCTGTGGCCACCGTGTGCAAGCCCCACTGTCCCCCATTTGTCACCCCCTCCAGCTCCGCCGTTATGCACGCTCCCAGGAGGGCATGGGGGGCACGTGCCCCCAGATCAACACGCGGGTCAAGGCAGGCTGTGGGCTGCTGGGGTTGGGGCAGCGCCAGGCTGTTCTGGTGGGCATGTTGGGCCAGGCTGGACTGGGAGGGATTTGGGGGGGCTACAGGCTCGCCTGTAGCCCCTCCCAGTGCCACCGCCGCCTGGCCTGGGCTTGTGACTGGGCTTGTGGGCGGAGGGGAGATTGAGATTGCCACAGTGGAGGAGGGAATGGGGCAGGGGCAGGGGAGACCCCTGCTCGCTCTCTCCTGCACTGTGGGGATTGTCCCATGACCCGACCCAGCCAGGGCCCCCCCCCATTCACGGTGAATGAGGACCCAGCCAGTCCGGGTCATGGGACAGTTGGAGCCCAGTGGCTTGTCCGGGGGTGCGGGCAGGTGGCTCCTACCACTGTGTGTACCATGGAGGAACTGGGGGGGCATGGCACGTGCCTTCCCCCTCCCCCCCCCCTTGGCTCCCATACCCATGGATTAGCCACTGGACTCCAGTGGTCCCACGTGCGTGCTCACCCCCACCCCCCCACTAATTTTTTTTCCCTCCACCTATGCAGCACCTGCCCCAGCCCCATTCCCTCCCTCACCACAGGGATCTCAATCTGCCCCCAATGACATTAAAAACAAGAAAAAACTATAAGGGGGTACATCAGCTAAAACTTTGAGACCAAAGGCGTACTCTTGTTAAAAAAGTTTGAAAACCCCTGTGCTAGCTAATACACCCTCAGCAAGGCAAAGGGGAGGGGGGAATTCCTATTTAGCAGGGAGTGGTGAGGGGGAGGAAGAGGAGCTGCAGCCAGGGAGCAGAGGGGAGGGGCCAGCCCTGCTGAGGAGCAGAGAGCATGCTGGGATGCTAGGCGAGTCTGGTTTTGTCTTAAACCAGCAAGGTGGCTGGGACAGACATTGCATAAACTGCTCCGAGTCGAATCAGTTAAGTTGGATACTCCGTTCAACCAGGTTTATCTCAAAACGGTTTCAGCCATTCTTAAACTGGTTTATGTGCACTGAGCATCGGTTGTGTTACAGGTTTAAACCAGTTTCTGATCACTTAAACTGATTTATGTGTAATGTCTGTCCCTAGCCCTAGTGAGAGAGTTTTCCTAATATCCAACCTAAACCTCCCTCGCCGCAACTTGAGACCATTGCTCCTTGTTCTGGCATCTGTCACCACTGAAGACAGTCTGGCTTCATCCTCTTTGCAGCCACCCTTCAGGTAGCTGAAGGCTGATATCAAATCCCACCAAGTCTTTTCTTCTGCAGACTAAGTAAATGCAGTTCCCTCAGCCTCTCCTCAGAAATCGTGTCCCCTGCCCCTAACCATTTTCATTGTCCTCTGCTGGACTCTCTCCAACATCATCTTCCCACATAACAGATTCTCTGCCCTCCTTCCCTCCTCACCAGCTTTATTTTTCTACTTCTCCAGTCAGTTACACCCGTGCTGATCATGTTTTAAACAAAGTTCTGACCTGAAACTGAGTTTTCTGCCTCATTGTAAAATGAAGGAACAAATGTAAAGAAAAATGTTCCTATCTCTTTCTTCATTCCTTCTAGGAATAACTATTAGAATATAAGTATGGATATAGCAAGCACACTGAGAAATAAATTGCTCAAGTGGAAGGGAAATCAAAATGTTGGGAATAGACCTGTCAGTCTGTGAATGTACTATATATTCTGGATATGGTAAAAAGGAAAACCTTGTTATTCTGTTCTATTGTTCAGAGGTTATTTTGTTCACATTCCAAACATGAGAGTAAAATAGTAATCTCTAGGGTTTGGTGGAAACTGGGTATATCTCTATATTAAGTGTATCATGTGGTTTAAAGTTGGGATTATCAAGGAAGACGAGAATTAATTAAAAGTATATATTTTCTTCAGAAAGTTTATTTTCAAAATTTAAGAAACATTTCAAAAGGGAAATAAAGGATTGCCATGTGCCTTGTAGGATGATTCTTAAACATTACAGTAAATAAATCCGCTTTGTTTATAGCAAAGACCGTCAGCTTTGCAAGAAGCCATGGTAACTTCCAGCAATGTAAGTATGACTTCTATGTAGCGCATGCTAGCCGTAAGCCTAGATCAGTGGTTATCAACCTTTTCAGATTTAAGGCACCCTTTCTTAGACTTGAGGCACCACTCAGAAAATGCCTACTCTTGACTTTCAAACTTTTTTTTTTGATTACTGAACTATAATAAAACAATTCTTCTGTTGCAAAGAACTCAGAAAGCCCACAACAGGTCAGCAAGTTTTTGACACTGTGGATTCCTATTTGAAATCTCTGGGTTTATCTTGTGAATCCTGTGTAGGTGCCTGTCCACCTACCAATGCTAATATTGCATGGCCCCCTTTTAAAGGATCTTGTGACACTTGGGTTAAAAAGCTTACAGGCCAGTTTTAGAATGCCAGCACAGTTTTGAAGATCTGCTGTGGGACTGGGCAATGAGAACCAGGGCAGAGTATAAAGAGATGCAAATTATGTGGGGTTCTGATCAACAAGTCTGATTAATCATTGTAGGAGAAGTTTCAATAAGCTCAGTCACATCAGAAAACTCAAACTGCAGCTTGGATTGGTGTTTAAAATCGGTTATAAATATCTTGTGCTTCGTGATATCACTATCTGCTTAAAACCAAGTGGGAAAGCTACTATGTTGGTAGATTTCAAACGCACTTGATTAAGCATCAGTCTTAAACTAATCCTCAAGGAACAGAAATATCCGTAATGGGAATTAGTACAGAAATCTACTACCAACATTTCTGCAGTTTCTCTCCCTTTTTCAATTCCTACAGTGTCCTATCTGACCAATGTTAGTAATTAAACATAGGCGTGGCCTACCTTGTGGAAAACATCACCTAGAAATATCAGTAAATATTTTAAAATAGTCTAATATCTTGCTTCTGAGTGAAGTACAAAGTCTGGTCAAAATAGTGCCTGTTTATGTGCTTATGTACTGTCACAAGCCTATGTAACACTTTCGGAAGAAGAAAGAGAGAGGATTTAAGCCCTGGGAAACCTGCTAAGAGCTTTCCTTTACTTAGAAATTTGCTAAAATGCTTTGTTTATTTGCATACCACCCCACCCTCACCAGATAAGACCAGCATCCTCTCTTGGAAACAGAATAAAAAAAACTTCCTTTAACCAAATCAGTCAGAATCTCTTCTCTCATTTAAGATGCCCGCCCCCCCCCCCCCCCCCCCCCGCAACTTTCAATCGCTAATTTTAAGGGGGAAAGGTGAGCATGGTATGTGAATAAATAAGAGACAACCTATTTTATTAAATTTCTGAAATGTCAGAAAGCCCTGAAGTAAGGCTATGGGCCAAATGAATTGCGGACTAAATACTTGGTTACTACCCCTTGGATTGTAGAGCATATTACTAGTAGTAATTTTAAAGGTGAACAGACCTGGAAAATAGAGATTGAAAGGAATGATGGAAATCTCAAAGCACAAAAACCCCCAAACCTGTGCTATTTAATGTAATTATAAATAGTAGTTATTTTTATAAGGAGATGATTGTAAACATTGAAGATTTTCTAATCATGTGTGGAGGGTTTTTTTTTTCTTGCTTTTAAAAGTAATTTAGGCCTTGGAGCAGAGTCTTCACTCCTCCTTTCTAGTTTTTAAAAGAATGTTAATTGTCAGGTTCTGTTGGTGTTTGCCAATGATTTTTGCATCAAATGTACAATGTGTCTTTCATTCCTAACTGGTAGTACTGCAGCCTCAATCCAGGATTTTTATTCCATTTCTGGCTTTCTATAAAGTCTGATTTGCATCTGTGAGCTTCCACTTTCTTCACTGAGTTTGCAGAAGAGTTATTGAGGGCAACTAAAACCTGCTTTTGATGTTATGGAAGACAGTCCTGCAGGCTGTTTCCTTCTTGCATGATGTAATACTTCAATTTGTTTTTGTGCATCTAGTTTATAAGTATCCATATTGTCTGTTTCTCTTTACCTGATCATTATGGGACAGAACCCTTGCATGAGAGAGCTTCACTGTAGTCAAGCTTTGATTAACTGGAGCTATGATTTCCATCAGCTGAGTGTCTGGCTGTCCTTCAATATTTAAGGTGTATGGAGCCACAGTTTCAACTGCTCAGCATTAAAATAGGAAATTAGAAAGATTACAACTGCATATATAAAACTGCATGCATTCGAGTATTTTTTTTTTTTTTTTTTTTGCACCTGGAAAATACATTTTTGTTTTTTTGTAGGATCCAGATGCGCTGCAGCGGAAAGAGGCAGCTGCTTCACCAGCTTTTGCATCTGTTCGTCCTGCAAGAGTGGTATCATCCACCTCAGAAGAAGAAGAAGCGTTTACTGAAAAATTTCTCAAACTTAACTGTAACTACATCACTAATGGCAAGGTACTTAAGCTTCTAACTATTGAGCAATTTGTGTGTTAAGTTCTGCTATATAAAACAGAATCCAAGGTAAGTTTTGTCCTGGTAGACTGATATAGTTAATCTTGTTGGCTAGAATACTTAAGAAAAACTTATACTCTCTAGATTCCTATACTTTACTTTTTTGCCATATTAGTCGATTTGTCACTTGTGACAAACTGCCTGTAGCAGGGTAGTCTGTCCCTTTTAGAGGGAACAGTCAGTTGTGTGAGAGAACCCAGATGCAGGGTACTTGAATTGAAAAGGTGTCCTACTAGGGGCTTTAAAACGTTTCCAGATATACAGGCACCTCTCTGTCCTGTAAGTAGGCACTAAAGGTTTGGGTTTTTTTCACAGAAAGGGAATTCTGCGACTCAAGAATGATTAAGTCTAAGACGGGGCTTGTCAACCTTTAAGGAGCCATAGGACAAATTAACAGAACTTGGTCTAAGGCAGGATGCTGCCTGTGATCCAGCCATCATTGATACACCCTGAATGCAACTGATTTTTTTTCTTTTTTTTTTTTCCCCTGCTGCTGCATCATTCCCTGTGCTATGGATTTCTGTGCTGCCCGATCCCCTTGCAGCCAATTGCTGCTGCCATTGTCCGGGTGCCATGGGCCAGGTAAAATCCCTTTGCAGGCTAAAACTGGCCCACAAGGCAATAGGCTGCTGACCTCTGGTCTAGGAAGCTCAGCAATGACTCATGAGAAATCACAGAGCTGCTTATTTTAGGCAAATTATTCAGCTGGAGTTGAAAGTACTGTTAATTCTCTGACTCTGCTACTTCAGCATGAAGCAAGGTCTTCATTTAAATATTTCAGTGATACTTCTGTGTTGGTTAGAAGCATCTGGGGAGGGGATCTGACTAGGATTTCTGTTGCCATCAGAAACCCTAGTATAATACAGTAATTCTGGTAGAATTCTTTTGCTAATGTAACTTGCTCTGCTTCAGAAACTATTTTAATTTAAAGGAATCGCTTTTAGTTAAAATAGAAAGTTTGTTGGTTAAAAGAAAATAAACTGCGTTTCTTCAGGAACTGAGTTGGAAGGGAGTTTGCTGGCATAGCTGTAAGTCTTGTTGGCAATCCCTCGTTTTGAGGATGGTCTCTACCATAGCTCATGGATGGGTCTTGAGGTGACTTATGAGTCCAGTTCTTGAGCCACAGATCTGCCCACAGAAGTTACTGGTCTTTCCTCAGGGGAGAGTAGGCTGCAGGCTGGGATTCTTCTCCTTCCTCTGCTCTCCTTCTCTGCTTTGAGGGCAAGATGCTTTACCTTGAAATGAGCTGCCATTTGGTTGAGCTTGCTGGCATAGCCGTACCAGTATAACTACACCAGGAGAGCATTTCTAGTATGGGCTTCTCCTTTACTGGTAAAAAACTTTCCAATAAGGCTTTTTCCAGCTCACTTTTTAGCAAAATAATCTGCATGGGCAAAAGTGGAGTCTTGCCAGTATAGCTTTAATCTCTGCTAAGGGGTTTCTTTTGTCAGTCAGATCCTGTTCTTGACTGACATGTGTCCCTAGAAAAGTTTGTACGGTAAACTTAATCCTCATAATACAAAACCACAAGTTCTTTGTTAATACTGTTCTGTCATATGTTTGTGAGTTTACTTTGTGCCCTGTCTTCCATTCCTAGATTTGACTGAGTTCTGTGAGCTCTGGTTAGTATGCCTTATGTTTTTTCAAAGAAAGACTGTCTAACTTCCATGGACTCAAATGAAAAAAGATGAGAACTGCAGGTTGGAAGTTAGTGAATAGTGGCGGGGTATCGAACTCCATTCTGGAGCCAGCCTGCAGGCTGGACTGGGACTGACCCCTGTGGAGCAACTGCAGCACTGGGTCCAGCCTGCAGAGAGCATAGGGGATCAGTTCGGGGTACAGCCTACACCTTGGGCCCCCTTAACAATGTACAGCACTGGTCCCAGCCTGCATGCTTCAGGGAGCATATGCCTGGTGCTGGTCCTGGGGGCCATGTACGTGGCAAGCCCTGGAACTGTTGTATGCTACATATGGTACATAGGACTGGAGTGGCTGCACATGCTGCACAGAGCTGGCACATTTGCATGCACATCTGCATTTCTATAGATTTTTCTGGAGATAGTCATTTGTGAGCCAGAGCTCATATCAGAAGGCTATATGCTATATCTCTGCTTGATAAGGAAAAAAAATCTCTTGTGTTGTGACTTCCCATAAAGACTTAGGAATTTAGGAGCATAAATTTTCAATGAATGTCATTGGGAGCTCTGCCCTCACTTGCGCACTGATGAAAGTTTGGCTTGCGTGTTGCAACATCTTCGAAGGTGTAAAACAAATAATAACAAAGAATTTTAATAAGTTCAGGTAAAACTAATGTTACATTTGCTAGACAGGAATGAATGCCAAATAGTCTGTCCTGCATTTTTCTAAGGATCACACGAGATATAAGATTTTGCTATCATAGTACTACATAAGCATAGAGTGGAATAAATTTTTTAGCCTTCTGTAAAGCTCTGCAGTTCTTTGGTTTGTTTTCTTAAAACAGTTGTGAAATTTTCACTTTGTCATACAGGTCTACTAAAATTGTTCTTGTATATCCATAACTGGAGAGGAGGACAAGCTCTTGACCTTGTCTCTTGCTAGTTGGTTGCTGTGTCACTTGTGTACTATAGTTTTATATTTAATTTGGAATACTTTTGTCAGATGAGTGGATAAAGAAGAATAAGCTAACATTTTGTTCATATTCAAAAAGGCTGTGGTAGAAATCCATGTGAGAAGCTAAACAGTTGAGGAATGAGGGGCAAAGTGTTGTCTTGGATCAAAAATTGCCTAGGAAATAAAGCAAAGAAGAAGATATAAAAGGGTACATTTTTCCATGGCAAAAGATTAACAGAAGGTGCCTCAAGACAGTTCTCTGTCCCGTGTTTAAGACTGAAGGGGGGTTCTGCTGTGACCTGATGTTGCTTACTATTTAAAGAATAACTATTTGAAATAGTCTTCAGTCTGCATGAGTGTTGGAATGGTCTTAAAAGGTGTTGTTTATGTACACCTGAGACTCCAGCTTAGCCTCTTCAAACTGATCTTGATTGTTTGGGATTTATTTCAGCTGTTGCATGCCATATGTTAATCTTTTCAACTTGGTAGGGGGATATTCCAGTACCCAAGGTCAGCTTATCAATACTAGAGCCAAAGAGAATCAAATGTGCATGTGCACTAAGGGATTGTCTTTATGAGGATACATGGGGAGATTAACCCACCGCAACTGAAGCTGTGAATTTTAAAGTGGATTAATTAAATAGCATTAATTCTCTGTATGGACACACTTAATTCTGACAGTATCCACACAGAAGTTTCATGAGCTTTTAATCCATTTTGAATTCATCTCTTTAGCCTCATGTGAGTTAATTTTCTTGCCTATATTAATGTGGGCAAGCTATAAGACTGTGGCTCTGCTTAACAGCTAAAGTTTTCCAGGTAGTCTGTTGCAGTAACTCTGGGCATTTTTACACACACTCCTGGATGCGGTGCTGGATGCCTTTATTATCCAGGCCCACTAATTAAAAGTGCCCATGCATCACATGTATCAGCATTGCCATGAGTCCTCACACTGAACAAATTAGTGTTAGAGGGGCGCTTTGAACTAAAGCTCTTTGAATGTGTGTTTATTTCAGAGCGCACTGCCACCATTTTGTCAGCGTGGAGACACAGCAACACTGATACAGGTGACATGCGAGGCTGCTGAAGTACCTCAATTTCCATGTTCCAGCAGGCTCAATTAATCAAGTCTGCTCTGATGTGCCAGATTTCCAGCTTGTCCAAGCAAGCTCTGCACCCATGTGTAGGAGCCCTGCGTAGGTCAAGTAGACGGGCCAAACAGAACTGTAGCTGGGAACTTATTACTCTGAACACTTTGCACAGCACATGCATTCTCTGCATGTTGTTTATGTTCTGTAAAAGCTGCTTCAGAAAAAGTCTTGCTCAAAGAGCAAAACTTCAGCATAAACAATGATGTGCTGCATGTGGATTTTTTTTGTCTTTAATACTTCAGGTTCTGATTTTATTTTAATACTAATATACTTCATAATATTTCTAATTAGAGGGAAGATTAAAGGCTCTAGGAAGCACTTAGTTACCATGGTTCAAAAAAGATTACCCTGATTGTGTTCAAAGGGAAATTAATGGCAGAGTTACATGGGCAAAAGATTTTTTCCAACTCTAACAGAAAACTGCCATAGGAAAGGACTTCTATCAACTGATGGCATCAAAGTATTAATATATTACAAAACTGCCATCATTGACTGCAAATAAGACCGTATGATCACGTGAAGACTTACAGGTCTTCAACATCACAGCCCCCAGCACAGTTGATAACCTCCTTATTGGTACTTTCAAGAGAAGCATGGGCTTGAAAATGTATGGAAACTGAATCATCATATCAGTGTAAACTTTTCTTCCCCACTGACAGCAAGAGTAAACTGTCCCATGTACTGCTTGAACACTGGTGGTCATGGTATATATGTCTAGTACCATCAGTTGGACATATTGATTGAGTCATAAATGTAGCTGTTTACATGCATGCACCCTGAAAACTATGGAGAAAATCTGAGTATCATAGGGCAACCTTTTTAGTGTGGATTAGAAATTTTGTCTCAACCGAATAAGGACAGTGTCATCTATTGAGATATCCATGACTGCTTAGACTTCATTCAAGTTAAATTTAGTCTTCACCAGCAAATTTGTTTTCATAATGTGGCACCTTTGGAGGGGGTCTACCAGCACAGCCTGCCTGCCAGCTCTTTCCTGGCCCCCCACCTCACCTCCAGTCTCTCGCCAGCCATGACTTTGATGTTATTCTGGTTGCAAGTGATTGAACTAGATCACTGGGGGCCAAGCTTTTGAGCAGGTGTGCCACAAGACAAGTGCTATGCCTCCCTGCAAGTGCCACTTTAGTTCCCTTCCTCTGCCTCATCTGTCACTGATTTCTGCTCCATGCCACTGTGTTCCCTGCTCCCTCCCTGTTCTACCACATGCCACACACAGGCTGCCCATGCCACTTAGGGTATGTGTAGCATGGGTTGGCCACCCCTGGACTAGGTGATCCTTACAGTGCATTTTTATCCTGTGATTATGCAAGTTAATTTAGTGTTTGTATTTTTGTTTGTTAACTGTTATGACAAAAACTAGCAGAGTGACTTTCTTGTACCCAAATGTTGAAGACCTTGTTTTTAAGTGTCTGTAACTATAACTGAAGGCATGTCATGTCTCTTCCTTTTTAAGTAAAAGTAGGCATTTTGCAGTTTGACGATATAGGCAGTAACAGTTAGGATGGCAAATAATCCCTGAAGAAATTGCTTTTTTAGAAGTATGAGCACATAAAATGCTTGAACACTGCTTGTCCTTGATATAGTAAGAAAAAGCAACATACAGAAAGGACAAGCAGCGATGAGATCCAGTCCTGGGGGAGAGATTTTTTGCTGTGATTTCACCAATGATTCTTTGATGTTCCAGTGTCAGCCACCAAGATCTTTATGCTCGAGAAGTCAGGTAGTCTCACTGTTCCTAGCCATATTAATTACTCTGAAAATGATCAAATGAGGCATGTTGGTGGAGGACTTTAAATTATACTGACATCCCTAAAGTGTGCTAGATGGGCTTGAATTTTAGTTTCTCTCTTCTTCTTAAATCCCCCTCAATTCATTTCACAATTTGTTTTCAGTGGTGCTCTATAATCTTACCCATTTGAGTCTTTTTACAATGAAGAATCTTACGTATTTGAGGCTTTTTGCTATTTGAAGCCAGAAAGGAGTAATACATCACTGGATGTTTTAAGGTTTCTGTTTTAGGGAGGGCTGTCTCTTACTATTGCATTCAGCTGCCATTCAGGTAATTACTCCTATGTAGAAGTTCTAAGACGGCTTTTATTGTCTTAGACAAATTGAGTAGTCTGTACTAACACTGGTCTAAATTTAAAATTTGTGTATACCACTTGGAACGTTACAACCTTGTAATAATGAATATGCCCTGTCTCTAATCTGTAGTTTGGCTTCAGTTTTCTGGCATGCTATACATAATGGTCTTTTGTGGCATTTACATATTCTGTAAGTGGTTATGGTTTTATACTGAAGGCTTTTTTTTTCATTACAAGGAGATGTAACTTTTTAAATTAGTTACATTTTAGTTTCAAAGCAGTAGGTGTACCCACATACATCCTTGGGAATATTGTTTGGTGGACACTGTTTCTCAGTAGAGGTCTTTATGTTTAGACAAAGCTTAGCAGGTAATGACTTTTTAACTAAAATATGTTGGTGTGAGCTTTGAAAATGCCTTATACTTTATTAAATAGGCTTGTTTCTTCTGTATGTTGTGTCCTCCCTCATTTCCTCCTCCCTTCCCCCCCTTTCACTTTACATCACTAGCAAAAATCCAGATCTGGGTAGACTGTGTAGTGCTTAGTAGAACTTTTTCCAGCTCACATTTCCAGTTATTATCAATACAGTTCAGTTGGTGTCCTTTCTGCTGCTGATCTTGCATGAACTAAAATCAGCGTTACTTTTTGTTTTAATGCCAAACATACATAGTGTGTTTTAATGCCATACTTTTCATATATAATTATATGTATATAATTCTGAATAGAGGTCTGTCTGCAAAATTCTGTATGGAGACTTATGATGTAGCAGTTGGAGTACTACTTTATAGACAAATTAAACTCTTACCATAAGACCATTGAAGCTCTCAAGGAGAGCAGCGGTATTAGAATTGGTGCCCTAAGATTCTTTTTTTATGGTGTATAATTTATGTTCTACCTATTTCTGTAGTAAAATGTCATAGTTTCTGAACACATTTTGCCCACGAGCTAATAAAAGGGCATGGACAGCTTTGAAGTATAGTCACTTAAAGTATTGTTGATATATACTTTTCAAAGGCACTGTTGCACTTCCTGAATTTCCCCATTGTAATTTTAGGAGGAAAAACTAATCTATTTCTGAAATGCCCATGGGAAATCTATACAAATGGTGTCAATAGTAGGAAGTGTCTTTTTTTTTTACAGATTTTAAAGATTTATAAACATAAGCCAGTTTTAATTCTACTTAAGGTTACATTTTTCCAGTTTAAGTAACGTTCCATAGACCCTCAGTTTTTCTGGCACTTCTACTGGTGTAACCAATTATGCATTAATAAATAGGACACTTTTTTTTGATGACTTTCATATCTGTATTTCCAGTTCCTTTTTAAAGGAGTCAGCATGTCACATTCTATCAAAAGTATGCTTATTAACCTCAGTCTTAGCAAAAGCCTCAGAATGGATCAACTAACTAGCAACCAGTCACTATTATTCAAAATTGCATTTGTAACTAATAACAATGGGCGTCTATACACATGTAGCAAGGCTGCTTCCATTACAGCACGTCAGAGCAGACTCGATTTAAATAAGTCTGCTGGAGCGTGGTAATTTCTGTGTTCCAGCAAACTCCAGCATCTCATGTATTAACATCCCCACACTGAAAAATGGTGTCAGGGGCACTTTAACTAAAGCTTGTTAAGCTTTAATTAAAGTGCCCCCTCTGTCATTTTTCAGTGTGGGACAACTCATCATGAGAAGCTCCAGGTGCTGGCACTTAAATTACGACATTCTGGGTGCTGGCACTAATCATAAGACATTCTGGGTGCTCAATGTCTGTTGTTCCCCACCCCCCTGCCCCAAAGCATGTGTATAAACACCCAATAGCTTTAGATTATTTAGCTTCAATGCTATTTAAAAATGTAAAAAGCCAAAATATCTCTTCTATAGACTGAACCAAAGCGATATTGGCATAGTATTTTAAGTTAACTTTAGTCAATGTGGATGAAAATATGTTGTATTTGTTTAAAAAAAACATTTTTTTAAAGTGTAAGTTCCATAAATGGCACCTTTTACTATATTGCTTTATGTGACAGGTTCTGTGACTAGTTGAGATTAGATTTACTTCAGACACGCCGTGATTGTGTGTGTGTGTGTGTGTGTGTGTGTAAGTAAAGCCATAGTCTGTCTGTCTGTCCGTAACGCTTTATTCACACTCTGATTATTTGCACTGACTGGCTGCCAGACAACCAAAGTGTGACAAACAGGGACAGTGCCACCATGACAATGAATGGAGTGGGGGCGGGGCAAGGCCACCACCTCTGGTGTTGCTCCCATTCTCTCCTTGGAGGCGGTGGTGGGTGGAGTGACCTGGGACCCCAAGCAGTGCAGGAGAAGGGGGGACCAGCCCCAGGCTCGATGCAACGGGGGGAGAGGGAAGGGAGGAGGACCCGGTGGCGGGGGGCCCAACGTGGCAGCAGTGAGGGGGAGGAGGGGATTGGGTGGTGGAGGGGCGGAGCAGACCCGACAGCGGAGGGGAGAGAAGCCAGGGGCAGGGGGTCGGACTAGACGGGGAAGGGGAGAAGCCAGGGGCAGGGGGTCGGACTAGATGGCTCACTGAGGTCCCTTCTGACCGTAGAATCTATGAATCTATGAGTGAGCTGGTGGGGGGTGGGGGAGAGGACCTGAACCGATTCAGGGGAGGAGCAGGCCCGGGCCTGACACAGCGGGGGAAGGAGGGAGCAAGGCCATACCCCAAAACAGAGGGGGAGAAAGGGGAGAGTGGGCTCAGATGAGCGGGGTTGGACACGGGGCTCTGTCCCTGTCTGTCGCCCCCCTCCCCTCCATCATTCTTGACAGGCAGTTTGCTAGTCTTATTTTAAAAGGGAAGCAGGGAAATGGTTAATATTAATTACTACTCTGTGGCTTCTCTCCGAATTGAAGAGTTTAAAATGAGAAGAGTGGAGTAGCAGATCTTTGAAACGCTGTCTGAAGATTCTGTTCAGGATTGCTAGAGTTCTTACAATTATCTGGATTATTTCCCCATTCCAGGAGGCTGGCTCAGCCTGCTCTGTCCAATTCCCAAACACTATAAGAAGGTTTAGCCCTGTTAATTTGCAGCACAGTAAGAGAGGACAGATTTGAGTTTCTATCCATGAAAAGTGGCGCTGGTGATACATATCTGCTTGAAGATACAAGGTATCTTTTTCCGTAGGGATCTTCCATAGTTCATCTGTAGTGCTGTTAGGTAGGCAGTAGCAACGGTTGCATTAGTTTGGATAAAACCTTGAAAATAAGCTATTTCTCATGAAAAAGCTGATCAAAGTAGTTTTTTTCTTTCCTCAAACATGCAGGAAAACTTCACCACTTGTTTTCTCCCTCTCATTTTAGGGTACAGTGAATGGTGTGCTACTAGTGACACCAAATAATATAATGTTCGATCCCCATAAAACGGATCCTCTGGTCCAAGAGAACGGCTGTGAAGAGTATGGCATAATGTGTCCAATGGAAGAAGTGATGTCAGCAGCATTATATAAAGAAATAATGGACAGCAAAATAAAGGATTCATTACCCATGTAAGAGATTAGCATTGGTAAAACTTTTTGCAAAAAGTGTTATTAGAAATGCATTGATAATTAGAGTAAATTAGGACAAACGTTTTTTAAGAGGAGTATCCAAGATCTATATGGAGAAACCTGGAAAAATCCGGAGGCCTTCTCTTTTTTTTTTTTTTTCCCTCCCACTCTTGATATGGGATGTATATTTAAAAAAGAATTTTAGGTTCCCTGTGTCCTCCTCTGTCATTGCAGTGGTCTTCATTTGTAAATGTAGCTTCTAAAACAATTGCTTCGTACTTAAAATAGGAAAGCTGTTGCAACTCCGAACAAACTAACTTTTTAACAAAAACAGTTTAAAAATACAAGCAAACTTTTGAAATAGCTTGACTTTCTTAAATAGTTTCAGATAGAAATCTTCATAATTTATTTTTCACAGTGTACTCCTAGTAAGAGAAAACGTGCCTCCTTCTGCTTTTTCTCTACCTAACCAAACCTGGGCAATTTTGTGTCTAAAGCAGGTTTAAAATTCTGTTGAAATTGTATTTGCTTTGCCTCCTTTTACTGGAGAAATACAATGGGTTCTTTCTGAACTTAGCTTATTTGAGTGAGAGGGAGTTTGAGTTGAAAGGGTGTTTGAAGCTTTAAGTAAGGAGGCTTCCACCCAACTGTTCAGGATGTAATATGCATTTTTAAAAATTGGCTTTAAATCAGGGGTGGGCAAAATGTGGCCTGCGGGCCAGATGCGGCCTACCAGGCCATTCTATCTGGCCCACGGGGCCCGTAAAAAATTTAGAAAATTAATATTACTCTGTCCCTGGCTGCCTGTCCTGCAGCCCTCGATGGCTTGCCAAAACTCAGTAAGTGTCCCTCTGCCTGGAATAATTGCATGCCCCTGCTTTAAATGGTGACCAAAAAGCCTTTCTTCTCAGTCTGGTTAGGTTTATTTCTGCCATTTCATACTATCCCACAAGTTCTCCAGTTCATATTCTTTCATCAGAAATGGAGCACATGTGACTTAATTATTTTAATGGAAAAACAAGTTAGAACTTTGTAAAACCATGTTACCTTTATCAGTCAAAGTCACATAAGGGTATAAACATATTGCAGGATACCATGGTATCCTGAAGTATCGAGGGCATACTGGAGTGCAACACAGGAAGCCTTATGTTCTGCATTCACTGAAGAAAATTTACATACAGGAGGTTAAATAACTTTAAACGTCCTAATGCTGCCTCTTCACTAGTTTGTGTTGTAGGTCAGGATAAAAAGCAATTTGCTGACTTGAAAAAATGCCCCAGAGAGAACTTTTAACAAGCTTTTTACCTAACAATATCATCCCATATACTCTCCAGATCTCTTTTAAGAATTACCTACCACACGGCTATCCAACCTTGGAAGCCACATGTGTTGCTGGCGTGTAGCCCCTTGGCTGCATACAGCAGGGGTGGCTCCCCTAGGTTTCTCCCTGCTGCATGGGTTGTGCCACCAGTGCATGGCTCCCTGATCTCCCCACAATGGGCTGTTCTGGTGGCATGCGGACACCTGGGCCTTTCACTGCTGTGGAGTAGCAGGAGAGGTGGCCACAGAGGTCTGAGGGCCACATGTTAACCACTTTCAAGCTGGCAGTTGGACAACCCTGGTCTAGAACTTAAGATGTTATTTCATGTGCTTGTCACCAGGGCCACAATAGATTGAATGTGTGTTGTTTCATTTGCTGCCCAAAATTGCATGGGACCTCATTTTACCATATTTTGAATTTCTGTCACTGAGTTCCATCAGTGTTGCTGGGTTTTTTTATTTTATTTTTTAAGTTTCCTTCTCTTGAAATAAAGAGGCTTTTTCCAGAACATGCTGCATTTCATCTTTCTACCCATTTTCTCAGTCATATTAGTATTTCTTCAGCCTTTTGCATTATCTCAGAATTTAAATGTAAAAATGATTCTCACTAACATGCTTCCTAACCTTTTTCAGGTTTACTGAAGATAAAATTACAATAAAAAGAAATAAAACAGTGACCTTTCCTGTAGCTTTCTGACCTGTAACTGAATTCACGTGACTAATATCCAAACTCATTTGAATTAATTTATAAATTAATTTCTGAGACAATGTGTCAAATATTACACTAGAATCACAAGAACAGATAAGGTCACTTCAAATTAACATGAGCACTTGTTTGGCTTGTGCTGCTTTCCTTTTATGATGTCTTTTCCAAAAAAAACCCAAAAAACATTCTCTCTTCCCAAGGAACTTTTTTTGTTTATAGTGTACATGGTGCCTGAAATGTAGGGCACGGTTAGAAACAGCCCCTGTGTCATGCAGCCAGAGCCCAGATGCACAGAATGATCATTCCGATTGTTATCTGTTTAATTTTAAGATTTTGGATGAATCCTTTTGGGTTACTAGTCTTTGAGCCGGAATATGTTGTGGGATGACACTGTGAATAAACAGGGCCCGTTAAGGTTTTTCCTTGAGTATTCATGTGGCTGTAGAATCAAGGTATGGCATATGTAGCAAAACTGCCTTAAAAGTGATATGTCTGTAGAGGTTTGAGGACATACGTTGTCAGAAGATTGTTCTAGGATTTCCCTTTCTGGGTTACCAGATTTTTACTGCAAAATAGATTTTTTTTCCCCCTATAAAAATAAGCAACACAGCAAAAAATACTTAAAAAAAAATACTTCAAAGTAGATTATTTTCTAAACTATATTTTTTCTAATAACTGACCTCAGAATTAAAAACTTGCAAATTTTACCTGACCTAGGATTGCTTTTATGTTTATATCTATTCCTGCTGGAGAAAATTCTTATGCTTTATGGTACTTACATTTTATGTCAGCTTGATACATGTGTGTGTGCATGGAGAATTTAAAAATGTCTTTTAAATAAATGAAAAAGAAAATGAAAAGGGGGAAAAAAATGGCCACCAGAAAGTCTGTGTCTGTCCTGTTGCTCTGTGTTTTAAAAGTGTGTTATAACTTAAACTACTAATGTGTCCAAACCACTAACAGGCCCATGAATATGGTGTCTGGTCTAAGCCAGTTCTCAGCCTTTTCAGAGTTGGGGCACTCCTCCAACACTTTTCTGAATGTGCAAGCATCCCCAGTTGAGAAGTAGGTGCTGCTTCACCTTCAGTGCTTCTCAACCAGTTGCTGCTACTCCAGATAACTTTTCTGCCCCAGCTGCACAGCCAGCCCAGGAAGGACTGTAGCATGTGCATTAGGACTCTGGGCAGCATAAAGCAGGCAAGAGCTGCCTCTTACTGTAGTTCTACCTGTGCCCATGCGCCTCTCAGAAATGGGCACGTGGGTCAAACTGTCCCATGTGCCCCTATTTCTGGGGAAAGCAGGGGTTGGCGAACAAACTAGGAAAGGCTACAGCTGAACCAGCTTCTTGCCTTACTTAGGCTGATCAGAGAGCCCTAATGCAGCAGCCCTGAGAGCAGAGCAGTTTTTGATTCAATTAAGACTAAGTATATGCTGATAATTAAAAGAGATCTGTGTTGCAATATGTATACTGCAATACAGATTTAAATGGCTTTAAAATTACTCAGGCACTTCCTATTAGTATATTTACTTAAAAAATCAAATAACTGGTTCATTAAGACTACTAGTCAAGGAATCTAATCCATATGACCAACAACCCAAACACATTAACCTGTAACCCATCTGAGACGGAAAGGAGTAAACTTAATCCTGATCTATTTTAGTAATTGAACAACTTGGATTTCAAGAGGAGATGTAGTAAATAGATCTGAGTCTTGCGCTGTCCAAGTTAAGCTGTCAGTATAAATTTAATTGAGTATACTGAGTGTCAGATGAAGTCTACTTAAAACACTTTGTAGAAAGAGGTATAGTTTTTTGCTGCTGCTGAGGGCAGGAGATGAAGGCATAAACTTAAGTGACTATATAATTTGACTGTTTCTTTTAAATAGTAGAACCAATAAGTGTTCTCTTTTTGTCTGTACTTCATTCTGTCATTGTCTGTGCTAGTCCATTTTCTAATCTGTTTAATCTTAGATTAATAATAAAGAATATATCTGTATAGATAGATATAGATATAACTATATCTTAGATGAGAGAGAAGTCACTTAACAGAGCAGTTCTCAATGTTTTGCACCTTATGTCCCACCTACATAAGATAAAAAAATCCTGGTCCCACTGGTTGACGAGTGGGGGGAGGGGAGGGGATCCCCCAGAAGCCAGTTGAAGAGCGGTGGGGCGTCCCCCAGCAGCAGATCGAAGCATGCAAAAGCGAAACCAAAGTCGTGCCATGGCACTTCCAGTTTCACCACCACGACCCAGAGGACCTTCGCGTCCCACCAGTTGAGAAACCCTACTTAACATATGAGATAGAGATGCATTGCTATGTGTCCGGTCTAATATAAAGTAGCAGACCTCCTAGTAGTATAGGTGGAGCTTGCAACAGCAAAGTTCTTTTACCCATCTAGCTTTTCTGCCAATATAATAAAGCCTATCCCAAGAGTTTCCTTCATAAAGCAATTTAATGGGGTTGGAAATCTCCCTTCTTCCTCCATATTGCTATACTAGTAAGAGTCTTCAGCCTACAGTTTATCTTATGATCATATGTGAAGATGATTTGCAATATGTTATGTGCTTACGTTTTGTTTAAAAGTTTCCTTAGTTCCTTTCAACACTAACTACTACTTACTACATTTATGAAATAATACATGAAAAGCACTTATACTTTCATTTTGTTTGCTTAACAGAGAGATAGAACAGTTATCTGCCAGGGATCTCTGCCACTTCAAGAAAAGTACAAGAAGCAATACAGATGAAATGGACTCAAGGATTCGAGATACTGGGAATGATAGTGCCAGCACTGCCCCTAGAAGCACAGAGGAGTCGCTTTCAGAAGATGTATTCACAGAGTCGGAACTCTCTCCAATACATGAAGAACTGGTTTCTTCAGATGAGCTTCGACAAGACAAATCTTCCGGAGCTTCATCAGAATCTGTCCAAACAATAAATCAAACTAGTGCAGAATGTTTAACCATAGTTTCAGACTCGATTAATGTTCCTAGTGATTTAAAATCCAGTATTGAACTGTCTGTAAATGACAGGAGGTTTGGTACCCATATTATAAGTTCAGAAACTGCTGAAAAGGAAATGAAGGGAGAGGACAATGTAGGGGAAAATGTTGCAAACATCCTTTGGCAGTCTTTGCAAGGAGCACTGCACAGCGAAGAACATAGCACAGTTGGAAGGGTTTGTACAGATCAGGATACCATGCTAGTCAGCACACCAAAAGGAGAGAGTGAGAAAAGGGAAGAATGTCTGCTTTGTGAAGATATCACAGACTCTCAAAAGAGAGAGACAATTGGCAAGGGAAAGCTAGTAAGGGAACGAACTCGAGATTCAGAGACAGAAGTGGAGGAGCTTCGTAAACTCTGGAAGACTCATACTATGCAACAAACCAAACTACAAAGAAAGAACATGCAGCACGATGCACAAAACGAATTTAAACTCAAACTGATGGCTGAAGGAGATGGACAAATGGAAGGTGAGCAAGTCAGAGTTTATTTTCAGGTACACTGCATACTATGTATACCAGTACTACAAAAGTGTTACTTTTTTTTTTTTTTTTTTTTTAATTAAAGAAAGCTGTCAGTGCATTTTCCTAGTTACTGTAAATTGTTCTTGGGAAAAACTGAGACCCTAGTAGTTGCATAATGAAATTTCTTCCTGGTTGGAAGTCAGACATCATCTGGCTGCCGAGTCTGGAAAAATTTGCTTTTTACAAAAGAAATGGTTTTGATGAGAGGGATGAAGTATAAGGATTAGGTGAGTTGGATTGGTCTATGTTGCTTCTACTTGTCTGCCTAGATTTTTGTCTTTACAATAATATTCAAATATCGTATATTATTAATAAAGTTTCAGATTGGCCATGACTGGATTGTTCAGTTCAGGACTCGAAACAAACTGTCCTCCTCATTATGTCAATTAAGCCCTAGTCCAAAAAGACCTTCTATGGATGAACTTTGCTTTTTGATGCTGAACATATGCAGTGTGGCTGAGTTAAATGGGAACTCAAAGGTTATGTAATTATAAAAGTTATTAGTGATTTAATGTAATGTTAAGGTTGAGATATTTAAGATACAGTTTTCTGCATTTCATTTTATTTATTGTGTCATTCCTTTATGGTACTGAAAATGGATGAGGTTAAACGCACAAAAGCCTTTCCCAGCAAAGGAGAGCCTGATAGAATGCAGAAAATAAGCGGATATTTGGTTTTCTACCTATTTTCATTCTTCCTAAAGGTCAATTCTAAGGGGATTTACCAACAAGGTATTCCGAAAGGCTCTTGCAGTAACCCAATTTTATATAAAAAAAAAAAAAAATAGCCTGCATTTTTTAAATTTTTTAAAGTCCTGCTCTGAATGGTATTATTTCAAAGTGCAAACAACCACTTTGAAGAAAGTGTTTGGTTTTTCACTTTTTTCTGTTAAATTGTTGCCTCATCTTATGATGCTTTTAATTATCACTCACAGAAGTGAGCCAGGCCTTTTAATCATGCCTTCTATAGGTCCAAAATAGTTACCAAGGGTAATACCTTTCTCTAACTAAGTTAAGTTCAATTAAGTCCCTAAACATAATTATAAGTGATGTTATCCATAATTAAGTATTAATATAAGTCCCTATAATTATAACTCTTTGTTATGTTTAAGAACAATGTTTAGAGCTTGCCTGGAACTTTTAAACAGATGCCCAAATATGAAGTTTTGTGTGTTTTTGGTTTTTTTCTTTGTCTTGTTTTTTGCTCTATTTATAAGAGTTAGTTAATTTTGGAAGATAAAGACCATTGTTGCATTGTTCTGTGATAATCTTGACTTTAATATCCTAAATTGCTATAGAAGTGGCATATTACTGAAGAAGTCTTCTAATTTAGCTTGATGGTTCTTGTGTCTTTTTAAAGATTAGAGCCATTTTCCACTGCTGCTAGTCACTGTCCTGCTCACAAATGAAGGTTTACAAGTAATTCAACTTACTGTACTTGACCTATACATGATCTTTTGTAATACCCTCCTATATTTAATTACTTTGCAAGTGTGCCGTTCAACTTGTGTTTCATCAGAAAGTTGGAAAGAACCCAACACATATATAATAATAATCTTCATGTCAGCGAATTTAGACTGTCAACTTCTGATATATTTTCACATGTGGATTAACATGGGTGTGCATGCTTCAGAGGAAACATTAAAAACTTGTTTTTGTTTGTATATTCAAAAGTATTTGGACATACAGTTCTTCAATTCCATGTACTTTTGTCATTTTTTAGCTGTTAAAACTTAGTTTTTGTAGCTGTACAGTTTCTTCTGTTTGGACAGTATTGTTGTCCTTCTGACTTTATATAAAATAAGAGTTGGAACTTAGTTTTTAAACCATGATGTACTGATAAAGGGCAGTCTCTCCCAAATATGGACTATAGAGACTAGCCTAGCAGTTGAACCACTATTAAAATTTAGTTCTCACATTGGAAAACTACAGCTTAATAAGTTTGACCATTAAATAGTACCTTACTCCAACAACACCTATATTTTCTTCATAAGCAAACTCTGAAAATAATAGTGCAGCCAATATCTCAAGCAGTTATGAGAGAATGAGGCTTTTAAACACAGGTGCTGGCAAGTAGCTGAAGTTCATTGCCTTGTGACCTCTATCAGCTCTGAAGCTTTAACATACATGACAAGGATCAGTCCTATTTAATTAAGTTGCAACTGTTATATTTCCATCTATTTAAAAAGTGCATCTAAGACCATACCATCTTGGCAAGTAGAACAACAAGTGAACTTGGGGTGTCTTGATGGCTTTGTGATCACACCAGATTTGCTTGTGGGTTTTTTTGTTTGTTTGTTTTGTGGCTCCTCTTTCCAAGGTCTGATCCAAGGGTAGCTTTCAATTTGGCCTCTGAACTTCTTTTCTGGGGGTGCAGTGTGGTTCAGCAAGAGGGGGATAGCCAGACCACATTTGCCAGCACAGAACACGGTTACTAGCATGCTCGATGTTTATAAATGGAGAGAAGGAATTATCCTTGGTTTGCTTTAGTTACCTTCTGTCCTACCTAGAATTGACCTTTAGGATGGTTAGAGGGTAAAAGTTTCATGTTGTTTAGCTACTAGACAATGTTTGAGACTTGATATTCTCTCCCATATGCAGCAGGGATTTTGTCATAAGGTGTCTGTGTTTTACTTCCTTGGTGCACAGTTTTTAATGTAAAGGGATATTTGAGCTGTGATCATGCTGCAGTACTGAGGTATATTTTGATATTTTAACAAACTTAAATTTGAAGCCTTTTCCAGGCCTTATTTCAAGATTTTTCTGCTCTGTTTTATTAAATTGTATGATATTCCATAGACTGAAGAAGAGCTTGGTGCAGTGGGATGGAGCAGATACAGCATATATCTATTGTGAATAATCCCTTCTTAAATTATGGGTCTGTCTCTAATTATTCATCTGGAGTCCTATAACTATCAAATTCTAGCTAAAATCGGTTATTTTGCTCTGTCAGTTTGTATATCAGTTCACATTTTTTTTAAAAGAAAAGAACTCTCTACTGTTTTTAATTCAGTGCCACATTTTAAACTCAAAGCAGTTGAGAACTGTATACAGTTTCTTTGATGGTTTTCTTATGGTATCTTCCTATATTGATATTCACTATAATGGAACACTTTCAGTTCAAGAAATTCTAGAAATCCTGCTACTCCTAAAGATTTTTGATGGTGGAAAATAGCAACGTAGCTTCTAAATTCTGGATCTGCTTCCTGAGATGCCTGGCAGTCTTACTAACATCTTCTTTGACATCCCTTCGAAGTCAGCAGGCCAAACCTGCAGGCTAGGGACAGACATTACACACAAACCGGTATAAGTGATCAGAAACTGGCTTAAATGTGTAATAGAACAGATGTTCAGTGCACATAAACCAGTTTGAAAATAGCTGAAGCCAGTTCAAGATAAACCTGGTTGAATGTAGTATCAATCTTAACTAATTTGGCTCAAACTGGTTTATGCAATGTCTACCTTAGACTCCTTGCTGGTTTAAGATAAACCAGACTCCCCCAGCATCCTGACATGTTCTCTGGGCTGGGCAGGGTTCTCTGCTCCACAACAGGCCTCCCCCTCCCCTCTGCTCCTTGGCTGCAGCTCTAGCACAGACTGTGGGCTGCTTCCCCCCACCCCCTCACCACTCCCTGCTACGCAGGAATTCCCCCCTCCCCTCTACCTTGCTGAGGAGGTTTCTGTATATTAGCTAGCAGACCACATGCTAGCTACCAACAGGCAGAATCAGCAGGTAGCTGGTAATGTCCCTCTGTTGTTTTCTTAATGGGATGATAAACACTATGTTAGGGGTGATAAACACTGTTATCAATTCCCTGCTGGGCTAATCAGAGCATCCTGCTGGCGTCAGGTCACGCCCGTCCCCTTCTTCCCCCCCCCCCAGTTCAGTACTGTGGAAGGGATGGGAGGGCTGCTCAGGTGTCCCCTAGTTTGTAGCCTGAGCCACTGCAGGCATGTGCCTGCATTTCTGGGATGTCTGTGCAGTTACAAACCAGTTTAACCTAGCCAGGTCAGACTAACCTGCAAAGATTGAATCAATTCAGGCTCAAGCTTTTTGAATGTCTGTCCTTAGCCACAGCATTAACTTTTTTTTCTCTCTGTCAAGACACCTATATCTATTATAAAAAGATAACAATATATTTCTGTACTGTGAGCATAGGTTCTGTGACAGACTGGGATTTATATAATCCTTCTGTGTTAATATTGTTCATATGTTAAAACGTTGTGCAACTCAGTTTACTTATAAAGCTAGCACTCATAGAAAGAAGGCTTAATAGATTCCCTCCTAAGTGCCAGGGTTGTGGGACAAGATGGACCTGTAGCATCCACAGAGTCTTAGTAGCTTTGACATATCAATGAAATTAGATGGCCCACACCCAGGAAGCTGGGAGGGGAAGGGGGAGATGAGCATAACTGCATAGAGGGGAGTATGAAGTAAGGATTGTCAGTTCCTTGCGAGGGAGTCTGGGGTCAGAAGCAAGTTTGGGAGCTCTGAAGAGGTTGGAGAGAGAGACTGGCGGGGAAGATTGTGGGGCTCAGGAGTCTGGAAAGACTGAAAAAGAAACAGCTGAGTATTTTGGCGGGGTTCCCAGAACTGTGCAGGCTGGACTGGTGACAGAGGGACTTCATAACTCCTGTGGGGGTGTTGAGAACCTCTGCCTAGGTGGTCTTTGTCCCAATAAATGTCACCCAGTTGAAGAAACTGCCTGCTTTGCTGCTTGAAATGTTGGGTTGTGTTGGGTCTTCCTAACAAGAGGTAACATTTCTCTCTGAGGAGTAGATCTACAGTAAAATCTCCGCTATCCGGCATTTAAGTAACCGGAATACTTTACTAACTGGAATTTCCGGCTGGCTGGCCAGATGTGGTGAAAGGGCAGTGGAAAGCTTGCATGCAGTGGCAACTGCTGCCACCCACCACCCTGCAATGCTGCTGCTCTGTGTGTGGTCACTGCCAGGCTTCCCCCTCCCCGCTCCGCCAGCCAGACATGGGGAAGAGGGGTGAAGGAAAGCTCACACGGCAGCTTGCGCTCCCGCTGCTCCGCACTGCTGCTTCGCTGTGCTTCTGCTGCTCCGCATGCACTGCCCTGCACTGAGCACCACTCTGCCATGCTGCCACTGCTCTGCGCTGCACCCTGCAGCTGCCGCCACTCTGCATGCAGCCGTTCCTCCTCCCCCCCCCCCCGCTGGGTTATTTCAGATAACCAGAGTTTTTAGTGTATATATAACCAGCAGTCCCCTTACCCTGGGGATGCTGGTTAACAGAGATTTTACTGTATATGCCAGTCCTTAAGTCAAAGCCACAGAGAGCCAGGGAATGTGAGGGACTGAAAAACCAGGATTCTCAGTTAGGAGCCTGGGCTCCCCCCTTATTCTGGAAGCCAAATCTAGTCTGCTTTGGCAGTACCCTCAAAGACCAGACAAGGCCACAAGAGTCCTGAACAGGTATCCCTTGTAAGGCTCACTGTGACTGGTTCTGTTTAATTGTGCATTAAAGAGGACTATTAAAGAAGAAATGCTACCTTCACATTTTCAGTTGAGTTGAAGTTTTTACCATAGAACTAAAATCTCGTAACCCTGTTTCTAAATTTGCAGTGCATTATATCTGATGAGACCAGCAACAGTGATAATCTGTGTGGGTAAAAATATTGGTCATAGGACCTGTGCAACTTTTCAGTAAGTAAATGAGTGAAATGGAAAAGAATTGCCCACTTCATAGATACTTCATAGTTTTTTGGACATAATTATCCCAATAACGTAAGATACAACAATGGATTTGGGTCTGTCTTTAAACACTTTTTTATAATGTGAATTAAATGTTTGTTTCTGGTTATCCCTTGTAGTATTAGTTGGCATGTGTTCATATCTCTCCAAGAGCTCTCTGGAAAAGATTTGCATGAGGTAAGGTTAAATGTACAGAATCGAAGGAATGAAAATACCTCTTGGTTGTGACACTGGACTAGGATTTTAGGAAATTTAGGTTCTGTTCCCAGCTCCTTCCAAAACATTGTATATGTACTACGGTCATTGTTTCAGTTCTTTGGTATAAAATGAGATAATGATAATGATAAAATGAGATCAATGCTTTGATCTCCTAAATGTATTGGGCTCATTTAGTCAGTCTTTGTGGTCTTCATGTTTTATATGGTTGGCTGTCTGAATGACCCGCATTGCTGTTGACAACGTGAATAATTTAGAGAAGCTTTAGGCTCTAATTTACATGGAAATACAGTTGACACCCAAACAACTTAATTCTCTATACATTCCTGAGTGATGCTTAGTACTTTTTTTATCACAATTGAGGATCAGAACCTCAAAAAATGTTTTGCATTTTCCCCTTCAAATTGAAGTGTCTCATCTCATGCAATCCCATCTTCAAAAAAAAGGTTTTCTTTGGATTGAATTTAGTGTTATGGGTATTGGAAATGTAGAGCCTGTTGAGGGGATAGTTTATTTGGGGTTGTTCCTTATCTATTTAGCTGGTTTGGTAATCTATACATGTTATCCAAAGTTCAGGAAGGTTTCCTTATGCCACAGGTCAGTTATATTTTGTCACCCCAAGCCAGAGTTGGCAACTCAGCTCCTTTCCACAGACCACAAATCTCAGCATAGCTACATGCCACTTCTGCTTTGTGCTGCCTTGAGCCAGATCCAACCTCTTTGTGGGTCAGATGAGCATGGGGCCATAGGCTGCTGACCCCTGCCCTATACAGCCAATAGTATAATCTAATGATTTTTCTTCTGAGCTGGTTTTAAAATGCAACATTCAATATGCTTAATCATGTGCTCTTTTTTACAATTCTTAATTTTTATGGTAATAACATGGAAGTAACTTGAGAATGTGAAGAAATCTTAGTGGTGCAGTGACACAGCAAAAATTTATTATAAGATCTTAAGCGTCGTGCTGGGGCAGACCAGTGGTCCATCTCGCCTAGTATCCTGTTTCCAACAGTGGCAGTAGTGGGTGCTTTAAAGGAAGAGCATATGAACTGGGTAGATTTAGAGTGATGTATTCCCTGTTTACTACCCTCTATGGTATCCATTGTCATTGTTTAGAAAACACACCCCTGACTTTGTTTAATAGTTATTAATTGACCAATCATGCATGAACTTGTCTAGTCCCTTCTTGAATATATCTGCCTCTACAATCTTCCATGGTAATGAGTTTCATGATGTGCTGCGTTTAAAAAAAAAAAAAATTAAAAAAAAGAGAGAAAGAAAGAAAAAAAAAAAGTGCATTTGCATGTTAGTTTTAAACCTGTCTCATGCCAGTTTTAGTGAGTGCCCCCTTAGTATTCTGTTACCTGGTGAATAACAGTTCCCTATTCACTTTGTCCATACCCTTCATGATTTCATAGACTTATATATCATAGAGCCTCTTCCTTTGCAAACTGAAGAGTCATAGGTTGGAAGGAACCTCAGGAGGTCATCCAATCCAACCCCTTGCTCAAACGAGGACTGTCCCCAACTAGATCATCCCAGCCAAGGTTTGGTCTTAAAAACCTCCAAAGATGGAAATTCCACAGCCTCTCTAGGGAGCCCTTTCCAGTGTTTTACTATTCTCCTAGTGAGAGAGTTTTTCCTAATATCTAACCTAAACTTCCCTTGCTGCAACTTGAGACCTTGGGTCCTTGTTCTGTCATCTGCCAACACTGAGAACAGTCTAGCTCCATCCTTTTTGTAACCCTCCTTCAGGTAGTTGAAGGCCCCCCAGTCTTCTCTTCTCCAGACTAAATATGAGACCTAGTCATTTTAGTTTCCCCTGGTATGGCAGCTGCTCTGTAACCTTGATCATCTTAGTGGCCCTTCTCTGAACTTTTTTCAGTTCTGATGTATCCTTTTTGACATGTGGAGACCAGAGCTGCACACAGCATTCAAAGTGTGGGCACACCAGGGATTTGTATAGTAGCATGATAATATTCTTCATTTTGTTTTCGGTTCCATTCTTAATGATGCCCAACATTTTATTAGTCATTTTGGTCGCTGTCCCCATTTGAGCTGATGTAGTTAAAGAAGCATCTACAATGTCTCCAATGTCTCTTTCCTGAGTCATAACGGTGAGCTCAAAACCCAGTATCGTGTATACAAATTGAAGTAATTTTTTTTCCAGGTGCATTGTGTTGCATTTCTCAACATTGAAGTTCATTTGCCTTTTTTGCCCACTAATTTGTTGAGATCTTCTGCAGTTCTTCTCCATTATCTTGGAATTTGACTACCTGAAATAATTTAATCTCATCTGAAAACTTAGAGATTTCATTGTGCATCCTCATTTTCAGGACATTGATGAAAATGTTGAAAACAACCAGGCCCAATCCATATCCGTGTGATTTCCCCGTCTTTACCCTCCCTCCATCCCAGATAATGGCCATTTAACTTTAACCTTTGCTTCCTATCTTTTCACAAGCTATCAGTCCCTGAAAGAACCTGTGGAAACTCGGTTATTTTTTTTAAAAGCCTATAGTGAGGGACTTTGTAAAAAGCATTTTTGGAACCCCCTTGTCCACATACTTAACAGTAGCAGATTGGTGAGGCAGTATTTCCCTTTACATAAACCATGATGACTCTTCCCCAGCACATTATATTTGTCCATTATTTTATTCTTTATTATAGATTCTACCAGTATGCCAGGGATGGAAGTGAGACTCGGGTCTGTAATTCAGTATCAACTCTGGAGCCCTTTTTGAAGATGGGTGGTATATTGGCAACTGCCTACCCTCTGGCACAGAGGCAGTTTGTAATGATAAGCTACATACTATTGATGACATTTTGTTTGAGTTCCTTCAAATTTTTTGGGTGGATGCTGTCCATTCCTAGCAGCTTATTAGTATGTAATTTATCAATTTGTTCTAAAACTTCTTCAATTTTTCTCTTCAGTGTGATTCACTCTTCAGACCTATCTGCTAGAAATAATTGATCTGGTATGAGAATTCTCCCAATATCTTGTGCAGTAAAAGCTGATGTGAATAATTTATTTAGTTTCTTTGCCATCCTTATCATCCCTGAGCATATCTTTTAAACCTTGATCATCTAATGGTCACAATTCTCCCACTGGCTTCCTGCTTCTGATGTACTTAAATAAGTTTTTTGTATTAACTTCAATGTCTTTTGCAAAAAAGATATATTTAGCGTCATTCCAAAAAAATAGAATACATTTGGAAAAAAACCCCAATATACTGAGTTGATTTAAAAAAAACAGACACGTGACTAAAACATTACAGTTTTTGTCCTGTAAATGTGTGTTGCAAGTCTGTTTCATGTTACTATCTCAATAAGGTTACACTTCATAAAACATAACACTTTTTTAAAACAATAGGAGAGGATAGAAAACAATTTCAGTATTGGACTACAGATCAAGAATTTTTATATGTCCTGATGCATTTTTGAATCCTAGCTGTAAGATTGCAATGTAATAATGTGGAATTTGAGGCACTGAGGAGAGAGAGATTAGAAAAAGCTAAATATTTATCTTGGCATTAAATCCTGTGTGTTGCTTTTCTGTATGCAGATTTTGTTTCAAAATAAGCAGGGCTCTCAATGAATAATAAAAAAAGACTTGTAGTTAATGCACCTATATTTGTGAGGGTTTGGCCAGGTCGTAGGTGGCTATTCCTGAGAGGCTGCTAGGGGAAACCTGAGGATCAGCAGGATGGGGACACAGGTTACCAGCAGTCCAAGACAAGCTGAGTTCAGGAGCCAAGAGTCAGAGAACTGGAGGTGAATTCCAAACAGGATCCAAGGTCAGGTTCCAGGAAGTCAAGCTGAGTCAGGATGCTGTGGAAACCAGAGCGAGTAGAGCCAGTGCTGAGAGTCAGGGGAGATCCAAGATCAGGGTCAGAAAAGCCAGAACTGAGAACTGGAGGGCAGTGAACATGAGGCCTGATGGAACAGACTGAGGCTGTGTGAAGGCATGCCTGCACCCTGAGGCTGCAGGTGTGCTTATAAAGGATAAGTAGCACTTTCAGTAGCTAATCTGGCTGCAAAGAATTGGGGAACTTGTATTAGCCAGGGATTAGGGACAGGTGTGGTAGCTCAGGTACTTAGCCTAGCCAGGCATGCTTAGAGGCCCTGACAGTATTGCTGCAAACACAAGTGTTTGGTGCAACAGAACTTTACAGACTATCTTTATTTTTTTTTTTCAATTATAGGTTCTGCTCTTGTGAAAGAGAAGAGAAGACATAGATCTCACAAGTTTTTGTGTCTCAGAATTGGGAGGCCTATGAGAAAAACATTTGTATCTCAAGCAAGTGCAACAATGCAGCAGTATGCACAGAGAGATAAGAAACATGAGTACTGGTTTGCTGTTCCACATGAAAGGTAAGAAGAGATCAGAATGTAAAATCAACAGCTTTCCCGTATCAATGTAATCTGCCATATCTTCCTCTACATCCAGCTTTTCTCTCTTCTTTGTATCGGCATAATAAAGGGCAAATCTCTACAGGCATCCTAAGCATTACGGGCCTTAGATCAGGGTGTCAAACATGTGACCCATAGGCTGGATTCAGCCCATTAAGCCATATCATCCAGGCTCTGATGCTGCTCGTGGGTCTTCTAAATTGACCCACAGGTGGCATACAAAGCGTGTCTGATGTCCCTGAGTGTTCACACAGTACCCCCTCCAGCTTGTGTCCCAGAGCTGTGGAGCAGCTGTCATATATGGCACGGCCCTGGAGTAGCTGGAGCAGGACCATGCCACACACAGTACCCCTCTGGCTGCTCTAGGACATACGCTGGATCTGGAATATACATATGGTCTGAGTTCAGTCTGACCCTGCACCACTCCTCTGATCTGCAGGACTGGATCAGTTTGATAGCTCTGCCTTAGATAAACCTAACTTGGCCCATCTGACTTGGTACTAAATTTCTTCTCACAGGCAATGGGCATTTATACATGTGCTCTGGGAGGCATGGGAGGTGGCGGGGACGGCGGTGCTTTAATTAGCACAGCTCCAAGAGGGCTCATCAAACAAGCTTTAGTTTAAAGCACCCCGCTGCTATTTTTCAACACAGGGATGCTGTGATATATGTGATGCTGGAGGCTGCTGGAGTATAGTAAATTCCACATTCCAGGAGACTTGATCAAGTCTGCTCCAACGTGCTGGAGTTACAGCACATTGGAGCAGGCTCCCTGCACGTGTATAGGAGCCCCATGTGCCTTAGACCAGGGGTATGCAATGTTTTTGACTGGAGTGCTGAAAAAACTGCAGTATCTACCTTGTAAGATGCTGGAGTACCAGCATGCCAGAAAGACAAAACCAGGGCAGGGAGTACATGGTAGGACTCACTGCATATTAATATAATTAGTAAATGTTGCTTTTTTTTTTCTTCACAGTAAATACCAGGTTTTCAAAAAAATTCTAAACCTGGTGAGAATAAATAACTTCATATTCTACCTTTGTACTTGTGTATTCTTGTTTTGTTAAGTATGTTGTGATGAGGGTGGGGGGGGAAAGGGAAAGAGACAAGGAAGAGAAAAAGGAGAGAGCGAGAACAAGCTAGAAAGAGGAAAAAGAGAAGAGAAACAAAAAAGAAACAAGGAGAGAGAGATAAAAGGAGAGGAGAGAGAAAAGAGAAAAGTAAAGAAAGGAGAGAAAAGGGAGAAAAAAGAGAAAAAGAGAAGAAAGAAAAAAGAGTAGACAAGAAAAAAAGAAAAGAGGAGATGAGAGAAAAGGAGAGAGAAAAAAGAAAGAAGGAAAGAAAAGGAGAGAAAAACCAGAAAAGGAGAGAAAGGGAAAGAAAAGAAAAAAGACAACAAAGAAAAAGAGAAAAAAAAGGATACAAAAAGGAGAGAGGAAAAAAGAAAAGAAAAAGAGAAGAGAGGAAGATAGAAAAAGAGGAGAGAGAGAACAAGGAAAACGAGAAAGAGGGTGTGTCCCTTGCTGCCCAGGTCTCCCACTGCTACTGGCTACGGCTTGGGCCCATTGGTCCAGGGCAGCATCTAGCAGACAGAGGCAGCAACACCCCAGCAGCAGTCACCAGGGCCAAAACACTCAGACCTCCCTGATGGTCCCAGAGCAGGGGGAGCCTAGGCTCAGGGTTGGGAGGGATGCCTGGACAGGGCTTGGGAAGATGGATGTCCTGTCCCATCAGGGCACGGACAGCACTGTGGTTGTGGATGCTTGAGCCAGGTGCTTGGGGCACGGTCCGGGTGATGTGGGGAGGAGCAGGAACAGGGGGAGTCACTGCGGGCAGGCCAGCCCAGCAAAGCTTCTGTGAAGGTGGCAGCTGGAGGAGAGCAGGTGCTAGGTGGGAAACAGGGGCTGCCCCGGGGCTCCACAGACTTGTGCCATGGCAGGTGGGCAGGGGGACCCAGCAGCACCTGAGGTTTTTGGTCAGCCTGGCCTGCATGACTCCATGGGGATGGGCCGTAGCCACCCTGTCCGCAAAAGAATGCCACCTGGCCAGGGCAGGATGTCAGCCCCGGAGGGGGGGGGGGCTCCCAGCTCTGGATTTAGCCTCCCTGAGCACTGGGCATAGCTCGAGTGGGGCAGATCCACCCTGAGTTCAAGGGCCCGGCTGCATGGCCCAGCCACAGGAGCCCCCCAGGCTCTAGAAACACCTGCTGTGGGCAGCACTTGGGGCTGATCCGACTGGGAGCCCTCCACAGTGCCTCCCTGGGCCCAGGCTTACCCACCTGCAACTCCCTTCCAGGGGCTGGGCTGGGCTGGGCTGAAGGGCACAGCCTGGGGTCCACAGAACATAGACAGCATCCCTGTCTGTATTATGATCCCATCCCTGGTGCCTGCTGCGGCACTGGGACCTGTGGGTGCTCTGGAACCGGAGCATCACCTTGACATTTTTTAATAATTTCTTCACACACTTTCTGGCATGCCTAGGAAAATGTCTCCACATGCCACTAATTAGCATGTATGCCACGGGTTGCCTATCATTCTTGTAGATTATCATACTCCACTTTTCTGTCATGGTGGGTCTTTTGGCATTCTGGCATTCTTAGAAATAGTTCATATCAACTTTAGAGGAATTTAAATGAACCTTCCCTTCCTACTGTGCAAAAGAGATGAGATGAAGGATACTGCTACAGAGGGTGACATCTGCAGACAGTGACCAACACCCCACAGTGGTGAAGTCTTGAAATACTGGAGGTTTAAATAAGCTTTATGCAGTTACAGTTAATAGCTTTCTTTTTAAATGCTACTTCCTTACAATATTTTACATAGGAATTTTTAAATTGAAGTTTATTTGCTTGCAGTCTTGAGACACCACTTATTTTAATCGATAGTCTGAGACCTCCTCCCACTCAAGGGCAGGCCTGTAGATCAGGTTGTGTGAGGTAGCTTGCCTTGTTATAAATTTAAGTGGGAATACTGTCCAGTGACTTCCCCATCTCCACCAGCCTACTGAAACTAGATTAAAGCATGTTTTTTCCAGAAGATACCTAGTCTTAATTTTAAAGACTCCTACTACTAAACTTTTCCAGAGTTTAATTAGCTTTGCATAAATTAATTTTTTTTAGTTTAAAATTTAATTAGTTTTGCAATAAATTGCATAACACCATGTTGAATATTCAGTTTCGAGCCACCAGACCTTATTATTTCAACCTTTTACCTGTCAGCAAGATTGAAAAGTCCCTTGGATACCATTTTGATGTGTCAATACCTATATATGTAATCAAATAATCTCAGGTTCTCTTTGAGCTGAATAAGGGGCTTCATTAAAGTCCATAACCACCTTTGTTTCCTAACCTCTGCATCATTTTTAGTGGTCCTCCTTTGTTCTTGCTCCAGTATTTCCATATCTTCCTTGAAGTGTGAATACCTATTTTAGTAGTAGAGTGCTTGATTTAAAAAAAAAAAAAAAAAATCCTGTTAGCTCTCATTGGTGGGATGGAATGACCCAGCTCATATTGAAGGTGGGGTGGCGCTAGAACCCAGATGCCACTATTGCTACTTTTCTCTGCCACGTAGCTGTGGCACACACAGAGTGAAGCATCCAACCATGTCATGGCACAAGAAAAGCACCCCGCTGCTGAACAACACTGACGTTTCCACTCTGTGAGCTGGATCCGGTGGGTCCATGAGCTGGATTCAGCCTGTGGGTTCTAAATTGCTGAACCCTGCATTAGCTATTTCAGCGACAGCATTGTAGTGGGAGTTCCTGCTGAAGTTGCAGACGAGGACTTACGAAGGGTATTATAAGAGTGACTGCTTTCTAAGACAGACCTCAGTTCTGTTGGTAAAGCCTACATTTTTGTCCCAGAGGTATTTGCCTATATTAAAATGTTTTGTGAAATTGTAACAATTTTAATCTTGCAATTCAGATCACCTTTGCATTTACCAACCCAACCCATGCATAATTTAGCCGGCAAAGATTTTATGTAATCTGTATTGTTATTTTAAGTAACTGTTAAGTGATGATATGGGATTCAGGACTAGTGTATAAGGTATTGACACCACAGCTCATTCAGTGAATGACAGAAAGGCTTTATTTACTACAAATATTCAGTTAAATGAGCCTAAAGCAAAGCAAACTCCAGTATTAAACCAAAATGGAAAGAGGCAGTCTCTGTCTTTTCAGCTTCTCAAGTGTGGATCCTTTCACCATTAGATCAGCTGGGCACAGTAGCAGTTGTTGTCAGAGTGATTACTCATTCTTGAAGTGCACCCTATTATCTGTTTCGTTCCTTTCTTTATACCCATTAGCTCAGCATCTTCAAAGCTTTCTTGTAGTTGTGTAAATCAGGAGAGAATTCCAAGCAGTAATTAACAGGAAAATCCTGTTAATCAAACTGTGCATTATTGGTTATCAGAAATTCTCAATTTTGATTGAATTACCTTTCTCAATAATAAGAGGTTAACAAATTCTACTAAATTGGAATATATCAAGTAATTGATTAACAACCAGGAAAATGTAAGGTTTTTGAGGAGTTGTCTTTGGAAGATCAAGGGAACCACTAATGCAAAACGAGACAGAATCAGGAGGAGACACCTATTGAAGTCTATATGGAGAATGTCTCTTCCTACACATAAACATGAGTTAATGGTAAATAAATATTTATTATACTAATTGAATAAGGATAGACATTTCATAGAGTTACATACCAAACAAATAGGAACTTGCTTAAAAATCTTCATAAATTCAGTAAAGATAAGTTGGAAGTGTTGCCCGCTTATTTCTTTTCGGAAGGTCCAGTCTCAAACTTCCATCCTTTTGCAGTATGCAATTGTCATCAATATTTTATATTTTATCTTCTGTGAGTAGGCCTAACTCAGCTTGAGTTTCACAGTCATCAGTAACAGTTATAATGGACCAACAGCCAGTCCTAAGGAGGACCACTAGTGGTAGTCCTACTTTTGAAGTCTTTCCCAATTAACTACATTTTGATATTTAATGTGTTCTGTTAATTCCACAGACTGCATATTTTTTTTTATCAAAATGTCATGTAATACTAAATCATATGCCTTGGAAAAAAAATCAGAATGCTGTATTTTCTAACATACAACTCATGCTTTTTTTCCCCCCCTTGAACTGAGCGCACCCAAATTTGGTTGTGCATATTAAATAGCAAAGCTGATTTTCTGCCTGGGATAGAAACACCCTTCAGCAACTGTAGCATTATTATTCAGGGAGTTGGCTGATGGAGTCACTCCACAGGTGTTAACATTTATCTCTCCTTTTGAATGGCCTTGATGTGTAGCTAATCAACCTACTCTTCCTTAGATAGGCTGACCATAAGGACATCTGAGATGCTGCTGCCTCCCTCTCCCCCTCCCACAACCCACTTTCCCATGTCAGCGGCACTGCTGCAGGCAGAGGTGGGAGAGGGGTAGCATGGTGTGCCAGGCCCACCCACCTGCCTGACACTCCACACTGCTCTGCTTCCCTGCCAGACTGCATTTTGCACCCCTGCCTTTCTGGGATGCTCATTTTAATTCACACCAGCCGGCCAAGACCAGCATCCAGAATATGGGACTCTCTCAGCTGGATTAGGACATATGATCAACCTGTCCTTGGGGCAGTTTTGCTAGCTGCTCCTACTCTCTGGTCTCTGGATTTCTCTAGCTCTTTTCAAAATCATATATCTACACATGGAGACAATCTTCTGAGCAGCAGCTGGGGTTTTGTCTTTAAGCTGAAAAAGGAGGATGAGTCAGCTGAAAATTAAGTTCTATCCCTGTTCTGTGCTATCATAACTCTGGAAAAATCTTTTTCTTCAGTTTGCCTTTCAAAGAAAAGATGTGCGTTACGTTCTGGGGTATATTGTATGTGAGAACATATGACATGTCGCATCAACTTTATAATAAAATTGGAATTATGTTGATACTGTTCTATTCCTGAATTTTTTTTTGCGTTTCCAGTGTTCGTGAAAAATTAACATTAAGGACCAAGAGAATGCCTCAGCGAGTTTTTTTTGTTTGGGGGGGGGGGGGGGTTAAGACTCTTGATTATAAGTTACAGGCCAGTTTTGTTTTAAAATGTTTTTATTTGTAACATATTCTGCCTCAGCTCCTTTTGCTATGAAGCCCATCCTCCTCCTCTTCTTTCCCAATACATCACTTTAATATCCATTATCTTTTTTTTTTAAATCATTAAAGTTCATAAAATTAACATCAACTTTCAGACAAACACTTTTCATGTGCTATTTTTATCTTTAGAAACATGTATAGAAAAGACTCCAATAGAGCCCTCTAAGAACTTTTTCCTAGGCAATTAGATGTGATCTCTGACTAATCTCTAAATGACAGTTAAGGCAAGATAGCACATGTGTTCTCTTCTTTCATCTCTGGGCCAAATCTTGTCCTTAGTGTTATTCCAAAATACCCAAGTCTACCACAAGGGAAGCCCTTGGAAAAGGGAAGGAAAGATTCTGAGTCCCACTCCCAAAGGTAATAAAACTATCATGTCCATGGTGAACAAATATTGTAGCATGGGTAGGTACTCTTTTCCAGCTGTGGGCTGAAATGATCCATCCTGGATAAGAGGAAGGTAGGCACTAGGACCTGGCCACTGCTTGTCTGTCCCCATAAAAGCATGTGTAGAGTGCCTGCAGCCAAAGACGGGAGCCCACTGCTGAGCCCCAAGTCCATGGACTAGATCCAGTCCATGAGCCATAGTTTGCCAAACCCAGTTGTAGCAGCTCCACTCTGCCATTCCCATAAATCTCCCATGCACTAAGAATTCTCAGAATTTCATAACACTTAGGGACTGGTAACAATTTTCTGTGGCATCCTTTGGCATCCTGCTGTCCCAAACTGTGGAATCATATCCAACTTTCTGCCTTTGGGACCTACAGAAACCAGAACGCTATTTGCTGTTTTCTGCATTAGTACCTGAGGGAGACAATGAGGAAATGCAGGTGCAAGCCTGTCTATTCAGATTTTGGCTTAATCTCCATGTGAAAAACTCCTAATTTTGGACATTAATGTATTGTGCTAATGGGTGCAAATCACAAGTAAGCTTGCCAAGTAAAGCCTTTTTATCCACTTTTAACATCAGGCACCACATTGGAAAGAGTATATATTAATTATGATGACTTTTCTAATTTCATACAGTTGTAAAGCAGAAAAAAAGGTATCTTGACATATTACCACCCGCCTAATTTTATTTTCCCCCCCTCCTTCAGGACAGATCACTTGTATGCCTTCTTTGTTCAGTGGAGCCCAGAAATCTACTCAGAGGATACTGGAGAATCCATTAGAGAGCCTGGGTTTATAGTGGTAAAGAAGAATGAAGAGTCTGAAGTTAGTGAGGATTCCACTAATGAAACTGCTTCTAAGGAATGGGAGGTAGGAAGAACATTGTCAAATCTTTGCTTCCCTATCCTTTTAAACATTTTAAAGTATGTTTTGATGCAAATAAAGCTGACTTAAGAAGAAACTATATATCCATATACATGAATTACTAAATTCATAGTATATTTTATCAGTTCGTTTACAATAATCACTCAGTGGTTTAATTTATGCCATCCTAGCTCTAACATCAGTTCAGGCAACATTTCATTAATTACAAATCCATATACAGAAAATGGTATTCTAGAACACAGTATGCATCTGAAAGTGATTGAAAGAAATGTAAGCAGAGAAAAATTTTTATCTCATGTACCAAAAAAAAGTAATTTTAATGGAGCAGGCTTAGTCAGTCAAACACATTGAACAGTCCTATTCTGGCTTCACTCTGCATTCTTGTATGAATTCTTTTCACTTGCAAAGCCTTGTGTGAGAATCTTAAAATATAGATAAAGCTAACATACAAGAAAAGCAGTAATATGTCATAAGCATGTGTACACATTTTATAAATTGTAAATTTTTGTATTAACGTGGAAATCATATTTTTCATTTAAAAAACCTTGTTGCCTGGATTACTATTTAATCATAAATATATAGTAACT